>NW_026870618.1:0-300000 GCF_963576545.1 Limanda limanda
TACGACCTTCGGAAGAGGTCGACCGACGAAATTCCCCCAAAATCTGAGGAGATATTCTTGAATAACTTTTTTTGTGAAGGTCGGAGAGACTTGCAAGTAGGCTCTACCCCCACTAAATGGGGTTGCGCGCATCGATCAGTACATCCTTGAGCTTCTCCGACTTTCGGAAGGGTTAGGGTTAGGGTTAGGATGAAAGCACATAGGAGAAAGAGATATTCTTGAATAACTTTTTTTGTGAAGGTCGGAGAGACTTGCAAGTAGGCTCTACCCCCACTAAATGGGGTAGCGCGCATCGATCGGTACCATCCTTGAGCTTCTCCGACTTTCGGAAGGGTTAGGGTTAGGGTTAGGGATGAAAGCACATAGGAGAAAGAGATATTCTTGAATAACTTTTTTTGTGAAGGTCGGAGAGACTTGGAAAAGTGGTTGCATCTGGACTAATTTGGGTCCTGCGGATCGATTGGTACCATCCCCGAGCTTGTACGACCTTCGGAAGAGGTCGACCGACGAAATTCCCCCAAATCTGAGGAGATATTCTTGAATAACTTTTTTTGTGAAGGTCGGAGAGACTTGCAAGTAGGCTCTACCCCCACTAAATGGAGTAGCGCGCATCGATCGGTACCATCCTTGAGCTTCTCCGACTTTCGGAAGGGTTAGGGTTAGGGTTAGGGATGAAAGCACATAGGAGAAAGAGATATTCTTGAATAACGTTTTTTGTGAAGGTCGGAGAGACTTGCAAGTAGGCTCTACCCCCACTAAATGGGGTAGCGCGCATCGATCGGTACCATCCTTGAGCTTCTCCGACTTTCGGAAGGGTTAGGGTTAGGGTTAGGGATGAAAGCACATAGGAGAAAGAGATATTCTTGAATAACTTTTTTTGTGAAGGTCGGAGAGACTTGCAAGTAGGCTCTACCCCCACTAAATGGGGTAGCGCGCATCGATCGGTACCATCCTTGAGCTTCTCCGACTTTCGGAAGGGTTAGGGTTAGGGTTAGGGATGAAAGCACATAGGAGAAAGAGATATTCTTGAATAACTTTTTTTGTGAAGGTCGGAGAGACTTGCAAGTAGGCCTCTACCCCCACTAAATGGGGTAGCGCGCATCGATCGGTACCATCCTTGAGCTTCTCCGACTTTCGGAAGGGTTAGGGTTAGGGTTAGGATGAAAGCACATAGGAGAAAGAGATATTCTTGAATAACTTTTTTTGTGAAGGTCGGAGAGACTTGGAAAGTGGTTGCATCTGGACTAATTTGGGTCCTGCGGATCGATTGGTACCATCCCCGAGCTTGTACGACCTTCGGAAGAGGTCGACCGACGAAATTCCCCCAAATCTGAGGAGATATTCTTGAATAACTTTTTTTGTGAAGGTCGGAGAGACTTGCAAGTAGGCTCTACCCCCACTAAATGGGGTAGCGCGCATCGATCGGTACCATCCTTGAGCTTCTCCGACTTTCGGAAGGGTTAGGGTTAGGGTTAGGGATGAAAGCACATAGGAGAAAGAGATATTCTTGAATAACTTTTTTTGTGAAGGTCGGAGAGACTTGCAAGTAGGCTCTACCCCCACTAAATGGGGTAGCGCGCATCGATCGGTACCATCCTTGAGCTTCTCCGACTTTCGGAAGGGTTAGGGTTAGGGTTAGGGATGAAAGCACATAGGAGAAAGAGATATTCTTGAATAACTTTTTTTGTGAAGGTCGGAGAGACTTGGAAAGTGGTTTCATCTGGACTAATTTGGGTCCTGCGGATCGATTGGTACCATCCCCGAGCTTGTACGACCTTCGGAAGAGGTCGACCGACGAAATTCCCCCAAATCTGAGGAGATATTCTTGAATAACTTTTTTTTGTGAAGGTCGGAGAGGACTTGCAAGTAGGCTCTACCCCCACTAAATGGGGTTGCGCGCATCGATCAGTACCATCCTTGAGCTTCTCCGACTTTCGGAAGGGTTAGGGTTAGGGTTAGGGATGAAAGCACATAGGAGAAAGAGATATTCTTGAATAACTTTTTTGTGAAGGTCGGAGAGACTTGCAAGTAGGCTCTACCCCCACTAAATGGGGTAGCGCGCATCGATCGGTACCATCCTTGCTTCTCCGACTTTCGGAAGGGTTAGGGTTAGGGTTAGGGATGAAAGCACATAGGAGAAAGAGATATTCTTGAATAACTTTTTTTGTGAAGGTCGGAGAGACTTGCAAGTAGGCTCTACCCCCACTAAATGGGGTAGCGCGCATCGATCGGTACCATCCTTGAGCTTCTCCGACTTTCGGAAGGGTTAGGGTTAGGGTTAGGGATGAAAGCACATAGGAGAAAGAGATATTCTTGAATAACTTTTTTTGTGAAGGTCGGAGAGACTTGCAAGTAGGCTCTACCCCCACTAAATGGGGTAGCGCGCATCGATCGGTACCATCCTTGAGCTTCTCCGACTTTCGGAAGGGTTAGGGTTAGGGTTAGGGATGAAAGCACATAGGAGAAAGAGATATTCTTGAATAACTTTTTTTGTGAAGGTCGGAGAGACTTGGAAAGTGGTTGCATCTGGACTAATTTGGGTCCTGCGGATCGATTGGTACCAACCCCGAGCTTGTACGACCTTCGGAAGAGGTCGACCGACGAAATTCCCCCAAATCTGAGGAGATATTCTTGAATAACTTTTTTTGTGAAGGTCGGAGAGACTTGCAAGTAGGCTCTACCCCCACTAAATGGGGTTGCGCGCATCGATCGGTACCATCCTTGAGCTTCTCCGACTTTCGGAAGGGTTAGGGTTAGGGTTAGGGATGAAAGCACATAGGAGAAAGAGATATTCTTGAATAACTTTTTTTGTGAAGGTCGGAGAGACTTGCAAGTAGGCTCTACCCCCACTAAATGTGGTAGCGCGCATCGATCGGTACCATCCTTGAGCTTCTCCGACTTTCGGAAGGGTTAGGGTTAGGGTTAGGGATGAAAGCACATAGGAGAAAGAGATATTCTTGAATAACTTTTTTTGTGAAGGTCGGAGAGACTTGGAAAGTGGTTGCATCTGGACTAATTTGGGTCCTGCAGATCGATTGGTACCATCCCCGAGCTTGTACGACCTTCGGAAGAGGTCGACCGACGAAATTCCCCCAAAATCTGAGGAGATATTCTTGAATAACTTTTTTTGTGAAGGTCGGAGAGACTTGCAAGTAGGCTCTACCCCCACTAAATGGGGTTGCGCGCATCGATCAGTACCATCCTTGAGCTTCTCCGACTTTCGGAAGGGTTAGGGTTAGGGTTAGGGATGAAAGCACTTAGGAGAAAGAGATATTCTTGAATAACTTTTTTTGTGAAGGTCGGAGAGACTTGCAAGTAGGCTCTACCCCCACTAAATGGGGTAGCGCGCATCGATCAGTACCATCCTTGAGCTTCTCCGACTTTCGGAAGGGTTAGGGTTAGGGTTAGGGATGAAAGCACATAGGAGAAAGAGATATTCTTGAATAACGTTTTTTGTGAAGGTCGGAGAGACTTGCAAGTAGGCTCTACCCCCACTAAATGGGGTAGCGCGCATCGATCGGTACCATCCTTGAGCTTCTCCGACTTTCGGAAGGGTTAGGGTTAGGGTTAGGGATGAAAGCACATAGGAGAAAGAGATATTCTTGAATAACTTTTTTTGTGAAGGTCGGAAAGACTTGCAAGTAGGCTCTACCCCCACTAAATGGGGTAGCGCGCATCGATCGGTACCATCCTTGAGCTTCTCCGACTTTCGGAAGGGTTAGGGTTAGGGATGAAAGCACATAGGAGAAAGAGATATTCTTGAATAACTTTTTTTGTGAAGGTCGGAGAGACTTGGAAAGTGGTTGCATCTGGACTAATTTGGGTCCTGCAGATCGATTGGTACCATCCCCGAGCTTGTACGACCTTCGGAAGAGGTCGACCGACGAAATTCCCCCAAAATCTGAGGAGATATTCTTGAATAACTTTTTTTGTGAAGGTCGGAGAGACTTGCAAGTAGGCTCTACCCCCACTAAATGGGGTTGCGCGCATCGATCAGTACCATCCTTGAGCTTCTCCGACTTTCGGAAGGGTTAGGGTTAGGGTTAGGGATGAAAGCACATAGGAGAAAGAGATATTCTTGAATAACTTTTTTTGTGAAGGTCGGAGAGACTTGCAAGTAGGCTCTACCCCCACTAAATGGGGTAGCGCGCATCGATCAGTACCATCCTTGAGCTTCTCCGACTTTCGGAAGGGTTAGGGTTAGGGTTAGGGATGAAAGCACATAGGAGAAAGAGATATTCTTGAATAACTTTTTTTGTGAAGGTCGGAGAGACTTGCAAGTAGGCTCTACCCCCACTAAATGGGGTAGCGCGCATCGATCGGTACCATCCTTGAGCTTCTCCGACTTTCGGAAGGGTTAGGGTTAGGGTTAGGGATGAAAGCACATAGGAGAAAGAGATATTCTTGAATAACTTTTTTTGTGAAGGTCGGAGAGACTTGGAAAGTGGTTGCATCTGGACTAATTTGGGTCCTGCAGATCGATTGGTACCATCCCTGAGCTTGTACGACCTTCGGAAGAGGTCGACCGACGAAATTCCCCCAAAATCTGAGGAGATATTCTTGAATAACTTTTTTTGTGAAGGTCGGAGAGACTTGCAAGTAGGCTCTACCCCCACTAAATGGGGTTGCGCGCATCGATCAGTACCATCCTTGAGCTTCTCCGACTTTCGGAAGGGTTAGGGTTAGGGTTAGGGATGAAAGCACATAGGAGAAAGAGATATTCTTGAATAACTTTTTTTGTGAAGGTCGGAGAGACTTGCAAGTAGGCTCTACCCCCACTAAATGGGGTAGCGCGCATCGATCAGTACCATCCATGAGCTTCTCCGACTTTCGGAAGGGTTAGGGTTAGGGTTAGGGATGAAAGCACATAGGAGAAAGAGATATTCTTGAATAACTTTTTTTGTGAAGGTCGGAGAGACTTGCAAGTAGGCTCTACCCCCACTAAATGGGGTAGCGCGCATCGATCGGTACCATCCTTGAGCTTCTCCGACTTTCGGAAGGGTTAGGGTTAGGGTTAGGGATGAAAGCACATAGGAGAAAGAGATATTCTTGAATAACTTTTTTTGTGAAGGTCGGAGAGACTTGCAAGTAGGCTCTACCCCCACTAAATGGGGTAGCGCGCATCGATCGGTACCATCCTTGAGCTTCTCCGACTTTCGGAAGGGTTAGGGTTAGGGTTAGGGATGAAAGCACATAGGAGAAAGAGATATTCTTGAATAACTTTTTTTGTGAAGGTCGGAGAGACTTGCAAGTAGGCTCTACCCCCACTAAATGGGGTAGCGCGCATCGATCGGTACCATCCTTGAGCTTCTCCGACTTTCGGAAGGGTTAGGGTTAGGGTTAGGGATGAAAGCACATAGGAGAAAGAGATATTCTTGAATAACTTTTTTTGTGAAGGTCGGAGAGACTTGGAAAGTGGTTGCATCTGGACTAATTTGGGTCCTGCGGATCGATTGGTACCAACCCCGAGCTTGTACGACCTTCGGAAGAGGTCGACCGACGAAATTCCCCCAAATCTGAGGAGATATTCTTGAATAACTTTTTTTGTGAAGGTCGGAGAGACTTGCAAGTAGGCTCTACCCCCACTAAATGGGGTAGCGCGCATCGATCGGTACCATCCTTGAGCTTCTCCGACTTTCGGAAGGGTTAGGGTTAGGGTTAGGGATGAAAGCACATAGGAGAAAGAGATATTCTTGAATAACTTTTTTTGTGAAGGTCGGAGAGACTTGGAAAGTGGTTGCATCTGGACTAATTTGGGTCCTGCGGATCGATTGGTACCATCCCCGAGCTTGTACGACCTTCGGAAGAGGTCGACCGACGAAATTCCCCCAAATCTGAGGAGATATTCTTGAATAACTTTTTTTGTGAAGGTCGGAGAGACTTGCAAGTAGGCTCTACCCCCACTAAATGGAGTAGCGCGCATCGATCGGTACCATCCTTGAGCTTCTCCGACTTTCGGAAGGGTTAGGGTTAGGGTTAGGGATGAAAGCACATAGGAGAAAGAGATATTCTTGAATAACGTTTTTTGTGAAGGTCGGAGAGACTTGCAAGTAGGCTCTACCCCCACTAAATGGGGTAGCGCGCATCGATCGGTACCATCCTTGAGCTTCTCCGACTTTCGGAAGGGTTAGGGTTAGGGTTAGGGATGAAAGCACATAGGAGAAAGAGATATTCTTGAATAACTTTTTTTGTGAAGGTCGGAGAGACTTGCAAGTAGGCTCTACCCCCACTAAATGGGGTAGCGCGCATCGATCGGTACCATCCTTGAGCTTCTCCGACTTTCGGAAGGGTTAGGGTTAGGGTTAGGGATGAAAGCACATAGGAGAAAGAGATATTCTTGAATAACTTTTTTTGTGAAGGTCGGAGAGACTTGCAAGTAGGCTCTACCCCCACTAAATGGGGTAGCGCGCATCGATCGGTACCATCCTTGAGCTTCTCCGACTTTCGGAAGGGTTAGGGTTAGGGATGAAAGCACATAGGAGAAAGAGATATTCTTGAATAACTTTTTTTGTGAAGGTCGGAGAGACTTGGAAAGTGGTTTCATCTGGACTAATTTGGGTCCTGCGGATCGATTGGTACCATCCCCGAGCTTGTACGACCTTCGGAAGAGGTCGACCGACGAAATTCCCCCAAATCTGAGGAGATATTCTTGAATAACTTTTTTTTGTGAAGGTCGGAGAGACTTGCAAGTAGGCTCTACCCCCACTAAATGGGGTTGCGCGCATCGATCAGTACCATCCTTGAGCTTCTCCGACTTTCGGAAGGGTTAGGGTTAGGGTTAGGGATGAAAGCACATAGGAGAAAGAGATATTCTTGAATAACTTTTTTTGTGAAGGTCGGAGAGACTTGCAAGTAGGCTCTACCCCCACTAAATGGGGTAGCGCGCATCGATCGGTACCATCCTTGAGCTTCTCCGACTTTCGGAAGGGTTAGGGTTAGGGTTAGGGATGAAAGCACATAGGAGAAAGAGATATTCTTGAATAACCTTTTTTGTGAAGGTCGGAGAGACTTGCAAGTAGGCTCTACCCCCACTAAATGGGGTAGCGCGCATCGATCGGTACCATCCTTGAGCTTCTCCGACTTTCGGAAGGGTTAGGGTTAGGGTTAGGGATGAAAGCACATAGGAGAAAGAGATATTCTTGAATAACTTTTTTTGTGAAGGTCGGAGAGACTTGCAAGTAGGCTCTACCCCCACTAAATGGGGTAGCGCGCATCGATCGGTACCATCCTTGAGCTTCTCCGACTTTCGGAAGGGTTAGGGTTAGGGTTAGGGATGAAAGCACATAGGAGAAAGAGATATTCTTGAATAACTTTTTTTGTGAAGGTCGGAGAGACTTGGAAAGTGGTTGCATCTGGACTAATTTGGGTCCTGCGGATCGATTGGTACCAACCCCGAGCTTGTACGACCTTCGGAAGAGGTCGACCGACGAAATTCCCCCAAATCTGAGGAGATATTCTTGAATAACTTTTTTTGTGAAGGTCGGAGAGACTTGCAAGTAGGCTCTACCCCCACTAAATGGGGTTGCGCGCATCGATCGGTACCATCCTTGAGCTTCTCCGACTTTCGGAAGGGTTAGGGTTAGGGTTAGGGATGAAAGCACATAGGAGAAAGAGATATTCTTGAATAACTTTTTTTGTGAAGGTCGGAGAGACTTGCAAGTAGGCTCTACCCCCACTAAATGTGGTAGCGCGCATCGATCGGTACCATCCTTGAGCTTCTCCGACTTTCGGAAGGGTTAGGGTTAGGGTTAGGGATGAAAGCACATAGGAGAAAGAGATATTCTTGAATAACTTTTTTTGTGAAGGTCGGAGAGACTTGGAAAGTGGTTGCATCTGGACTAATTTGGGTCCTGCAGATCGATTGGTACCATCCCCGAGCTTGTACGACCTTCGGAAGAGGTCGACCGACGAAATTCCCCCAAAATCTGAGGAGATATTCTTGAATAACTTTTTTTGTGAAGGTCGGAGAGACTTGCAAGTAGGCTCTACCCCCACTAAATGGGGTTGCGCGCATCGATCAGTACCATCCTTGAGCTTCTCCGACTTTCGGAAGGGTTAGGGTTAGGGTTAGGGATGAAAGCACATAGGAGAAAGAGATATTCTTGAATAACTTTTTTTGTGAAGGTCGGAGAGACTTGCAAGTAGGCTCTACCCCCACTAAATGGGGTAGCGCGCATCGATCAGTACCATCCTTGAGCTTCTCCGACTTTCGGAAGGGTTAGGGTTAGGGTTAGGGATGAAAGCACATAGGAGAAAGAGATATTCTTGAATAACTTTTTTTGTGAAGGTCGGAGAGACTTGCAAGTAGGCTCTACCCCCACTAAATGGGGTAGCGCGCATCGATCGGTACCATCCTTGAGCTTCTCCGACTTTCGGAAGGGTTAGGGTTAGGGTTAGGGATGAAAGCACATAGGAGAAAGAGATATTCTTGAATAACTTTTTTTGTGAAGGTCGGAGAGACTTGCAAGTAGGCTCTACCCCCACTAAATGGGGTAGCGCGCATCGATCGGTACCATCCTTGAGCTTCTCCGACTTTCGGAAGGGTTAGGGTTAGGGATGAAAGCACATAGGAGAAAGAGATATTCTTGAATAACTTTTTTTGTGAAGGTCGGAGAGACTTGGAAAGTGGTTGCATCTGGACTAATTTGGGTCCTGCAGATCGATTGGTACCATCCCCGAGCTTGTACGACCTTCGGAAGAGGTCGACCGACGAAATTCCCCCAAAATCTGAGGAGATATTCTTGAATAACTTTTTTTGTGAAGGTCGGAGAGACTTGCAAGTAGGCTCTACCCCCACTAAATGGGGTTGCGCACATCGATCAGTACCATCCTTGAGCTTCTCCGACTTTCGGAAGGGTTAGGGTTAGGGTTAGGGATGAAAGCACATAGGAGAAAGAGATATTCTTGAATAACTTTTTTTGTGAAGGTCGGAGAGACTTGCAAGTAGGCTCTACCCCCACTAAATGGGGTAGCGCGCATCGATCAGTACCATCCTTGAGCTTCTCCGACTTTCGGAAGGGTTAGGGTTAGGGTTAGGGATGAAAGCACATAGGAGAAAGAGATATTCTTGAATAACTTTTTTTGTGAAGGTCGGAGAGACTTGCAAGTAGGCTCTACCCCCACTAAATGGGGTAGCGCGCATCGATCGGTACCATCCTTGAGCTTCTCCGACTTTCGGAAGGGTTAGGGTTAGGGTTAGGGATGAAAGCACATAGGAGAAAGAGATATTCTTGAATAACTTTTTTTGTGAAGGTCGGAGAGACTTGGAAAGTGGTTGCATCTGGACTAATTTGGGTCCTGCAGATCGATTGGTACCATCCCTGAGCTTGTACGACCTTCGGAAGAGGTCGACCGACGAAATTCCCCCAAAATCTGAGGAGATATTCTTGAATAACTTTTTTTGTGAAGGTCGGAGAGACTTGCAAGTAGGCTCTACCCCCACTAAATGGGGTTGCGCGCATCGATCAGTACCATCCTTGAGCTTCTCCGACTTTCGGAAGGGTTAGGGTTAGGGTTAGGGATGAAAGCACATAGGAGAAAGAGATATTCTTGAATAACTTTTTTTGTGAAGGTCGGAGAGACTTGCAAGTAGGCTCTACCCCCACTAAATGGGGTAGCGCGCATCGATCAGTACCATCCATGAGCTTCTCCGACTTTCGGAAGGGTTAGGGTTAGGGTTAGGGATGAAAGCACATAGGAGAAAGAGATATTCTTGAATAACTTTTTTTGTGAAGGTCGGAGAGACTTGCAAGTAGGCTCTACCCCCACTAAATGGGGTAGCGCGCATCGATCGGTACCATCCTTGAGCTTCTCCGACTTTCGGAAGGGTTAGGGTTAGGGTTAGGGATGAAAGCACATAGGAGAAAGAGATATTCTTGAATAACTTTTTTTGTGAAGGTCGGAGAGACTTGCAAGTAGGCTCTACCCCCACTAAATGGGGTAGCGCGCATCGATCGGTACCATCCTTGAGCTTCTCCGACTTTCGGAAGGGTTAGGGTTAGGGTTAGGGATGAAAGCACATAGGAGAAAGAGATATTCTTGAATAACTTTTTTTGTGAAGGTCGGAGAGACTTGCAAGTAGGCTCTACCCCCACTAAATGGGGTAGCGCGCATCGATCGGTACCATCCTTGAGCTTCTCCGACTTTCGGAAGGGTTAGGGTTAGGGTTAGGGATGAAAGCACATAGGAGAAAGAGATATTCTTGAATAACTTTTTTTGTGAAGGTCGGAGAGACTTGGAAAGTGGTTGCATCTGGACTAATTTGGGTCCTGCGGATCGATTGGTACCATCCCCGAGCTTGTACGACCTTCGGAAGAGGTCGACCGACGAAATTCCCCCAAATCTGAGGAGATATTCTTGAATAACTTTTTTTGTGAAGGTCGGAGAGACTTGCAAGTAGGCTCTACCCCCACTAAATGGGGTAGCGCGCATCGATCGGTACCATCCTTGAGCTTCTCCGACTTTCGGAAGGGTTAGGGTTAGGGTTAGGGATGAAAGCACATAGGAGAAAGAGATATTCTTGAATAACTTTTTTTGTGAAGGTCGGAGAGACTTGCAAGTAGGCTCTACCCCCACTAAATGGGGTAGCGCGCATCGATCGGTACCATCCTTGAGCTTCTCCGACTTTCGGAAGGGTTAGGGTTAGGGTTAGGGATGAAAGCACATAGGAGAAAGAGATATTCTTGAATAACTTTTTTTGTGAAGGTCGGAGAGACTTGGAAAGTGGTTGCATCTGGACTAATTTGGGTCCTGCGGATCGATTGGTACCATCCCCGAGCTTGTACGACCTTCGGAAGAGGTCGACCGACGAAATTCCCCCAAATCTGAGGAGATATTCTTGAATAACTTTTTTTTGTGAAGGTCGGAGAGACTTGCAAGTAGGCTCTACCCCCACTAAATGGGGTTGCGCGCATCGATCAGTACCATCCTTGAGCTTCTCCGACTTTCGGAAGGGTTAGGGTTAGGGTTAGGGATGAAAGCACATAGGAGAAAGAGATATTCTTGAATAACTTTTTTTGTGAAGGTCGGAGAGACTTGCAAGTAGGCTCTACCCCCACTAAATGGGGTAGCGCGCATCGATCGGTACCATCCTTGAGCTTCTCCGACTTTCGGAAGGGTTAGGGTTAGGGATGAAAGCACATAGGAGAAAGAGATATTCTTGAATAACTTTTTTTGTGAAGGTCGGAGAGACTTGCAAGTAGGCTCTACCCCCACTAAATGGGGTAGCGCGCATCGATCGGTACCATCCTTGAGCTTCTCCGACTTTCGGAAGGGTTAGGGTTAGGGTTAGGGATGAAAGCACATAGGAGAAAGAGATATTCTTGAATAACTTTTTTTGTGAAGGTTAGAGAGACTTGCAAGTAGGCTCTACCCCCACTAAATGGGGTAGCGCGCATCGATCGGTACCATCCTTGAGCTTCTCCGACTTTCGGAAGGGTTAGGGTTAGGGATGAAAGCACATAGGAGAAAGAGATATTCTTGAATAACTTTTTTTGTGAAGGTCGGAGAGACTTGGAAAGTGGTTGCATCTGGACTAATTTGGGTCCTGCGGATCGATTGGTACCATCCCCGAGCTTGTACGACCTTCGGAAGAGGTCGACCGACGAAATTCCCCCAAATCTGAGGAGATATTCTTGAATAACTTTTTTTGTGAAGGTCGGAGAGACTTGCAAGTAGGCTCTACCCCCACTAAATGGGGTTGCGCGCATCGATCGGTACCATCCTTGAGCTTCTCCGACTTTCGGAAGGGTTAGGGTTAGGGTTAGGGATGAAAGCACATAGGAGAAAGAGATATTCTTGAATAACTTTTTTTGTGAAGGTCGGAGAGACTTGGAAAGTGGTTGCATCTGGACTAATTTGGGTCCTGCGGATCGATTGGTACCAACCCCGAGCTTGTACGACCTTCGGAAGAGGTCGACCGACGAAATTCCCCCAAATCTGAGGAGATATTCTTGAATAACTTTTTTTGTGAAGGTCGGAGAGACTTGCAAGTAGGCTCTACCCCCACTAAATGGGGTTGCGCGCATCGATCGGTACCATCCTTGAGCTTCTCCGACTTTCGGAAGGGTTAGGGTTAGGGTTAGGGATGAAAGCACATAGGAGAAAGAGATATTCTTGAATAACTTTTTTTGTGAAGGTCGGAGAGACTTGCAAGTAGGCTCTACCCCCACTAAATGTGGTAGCGCGCATCGATCGGTACCATCCTTGAGCTTCTCCGACTTTCGGAAGGGTTAGGGTTAGGGTTAGGGATGAAAGCACATAGGAGAAAGAGATATTCTTGAATAACTTTTTTTGTGAAGGTCGGAGAGACTTGGAAAGTGGTTGCATCTGGACTAATTTGGGTCCTGCAGATCGATTGGTACCATCCCCGAGCTTGTACGACCTTCGGAAGAGGTCGACCGACGAAATTCCCCCAAAATCTGAGGAGATATTCTTGAATAACTTTTTTTGTGAAGGTCGGAGAGACTTGCAAGTAGGCTCTACCCCCACTAAATGGGGTTGCGCGCATCGATCAGTACCATCCTTGAGCTTCTCCGACTTTCGGAAGGGTTAGGGTTAGGGTTAGGGATGAAAGCACATAGGAGAAAGAGATATTCTTGAATAACTTTTTTTGTGAAGGTCGGAGAGACTTGCAAGTAGGCTCTACCCCCACTAAATGGGGTAGCGCGCATCGATCAGTACCATCCTTGAGCTTCTCCGACTTTCGGAAGGGTTAGGGTTAGGGTTAGGGATGAAAGCACATAGGAGAAAGAGATATTCTTGAATAACTTTTTTTGTGAAGGTCGGAGAGACTTGCAAGTAGGCTCTACCCCCACTAAATGGGGTAGCGCGCATCGATCGGTACCATCCTTGAGCTTCTCCGACTTTCGGAAGGGTTAGGGTTAGGGTTAGGGATGAAAGCACATAGGAGAAAGAGATATTCTTGAATAACTTTTTTTGTGAAGGTCGGAGAGACTTGCAAGTAGGCTCTACCCCCACTAAATGGGGTAGCGCGCATCGATCGGTACCATCCTTGAGCTTCTCCGACTTTCGGAAGGGTTAGGGTTAGGGATGAAAGCACATAGGAGAAAGAGATATTCTTGAATAACTTTTTTTGTGAAGGTCGGAGAGACTTGGAAAGTGGTTGCATCTGGACTAATTTGGGTCCTGCAGATCGATTGGTACCATCCCCGAGCTTGTACGACCTTCGGAAGAGGTCGACCGACGAAATTCCCCCAAAATCTGAGGAGATATTCTTGAATAACTTTTTTTGTGAAGGTCGGAGAGACTTGCAAGTAGGCTCTACCCCCACTAAATGGGGTTGCGCACATCGATCAGTACCATCCTTGAGCTTCTCCGACTTTCGGAAGGGTTAGGGTTAGGGTTAGGGATGAAAGCACATAGGAGAAAGAGATATTCTTGAATAACTTTTTTTGTGAAGGTCGGAGAGACTTGCAAGTAGGCTCTACCCCCACTAAATGGGGTAGCGCGCATCGATCAGTACCATCCTTGAGCTTCTCCGACTTTCGGAAGGGTTAGGGTTAGGGTTAGGGATGAAAGCACATAGGAGAAAGAGATATTCTTGAATAACTTTTTTTGTGAAGGTCGGAGAGACTTGCAAGTAGGCTCTACCCCCACTAAATGGGGTAGCGCGCATCGATCGGTACCATCCTTGAGCTTCTCCGACTTTCGGAAGGGTTAGGGTTAGGGTTAGGGATGAAAGCACATAGGAGAAAGAGATATTCTTGAATAACTTTTTTTGTGAAGGTCGGAGAGACTTGGAAAGTGGTTGCATCTGGACTAATTTGGGTCCTGCAGATCGATTGGTACCATCCCTGAGCTTGTACGACCTTCGGAAGAGGTCGACCGACGAAATTCCCCCAAAATCTGAGGAGATATTCTTGAATAACTTTTTTTGTGAAGGTCGGAGAGACTTGCAAGTAGGCTCTACCCCCACTAAATGGGGTTGCGCGCATCGATCAGTACCATCCTTGAGCTTCTCCGACTTTCGGAAGGGTTAGGGTTAGGGTTAGGGATGAAAGCACATAGGAGAAAGAGATATTCTTGAATAACTTTTTTTGTGAAGGTCGGAGAGACTTGCAAGTAGGCTCTACCCCCACTAAATGGGGTAGCGCGCATCGATCAGTACCATCCATGAGCTTCTCCGACTTTCGGAAGGGTTAGGGTTAGGGTTAGGGATGAAAGCACATAGGAGAAAGAGATATTCTTGAATAACTTTTTTTGTGAAGGTCGGAGAGACTTGCAAGTAGGCTCTACCCCCACTAAATGGGGTAGCGCGCATCGATCGGTACCATCCTTGAGCTTCTCCGACTTTCGGAAGGGTTAGGGTTAGGGTTAGGGATGAAAGCACATAGGAGAAAGAGATATTCTTGAATAACTTTTTTTGTGAAGGTCGGAGAGACTTGCAAGTAGGCTCTACCCCCACTAAATGGGGTAGCGCGCATCGATCGGTACCATCCTTGAGCTTCTCCGACTTTCGGAAGGGTTAGGGTTAGGGTTAGGGATGAAAGCACATAGGAGAAAGAGATATTCTTGAATAACTTTTTTTGTGAAGGTCGGAGAGACTTGCAAGTAGGCTCTACCCCCACTAAATGGGGTAGCGCGCATCGATCGGTACCATCCTTGAGCTTCTCCGACTTTCGGAAGGGTTAGGGTTAGGGTTAGGGATGAAAGCACATAGGAGAAAGAGATATTCTTGAATAACTTTTTTTGTGAAGGTCGGAGAGACTTGGAAAGTGGTTGCATCTGGACTAATTTGGGTCCTGCGGATCGATTGGTACCATCCCCGAGCTTGTACGACCTTCGGAAGAGGTCGACCGACGAAATTCCCCCAAATCTGAGGAGATATTCTTGAATAACTTTTTTTGTGAAGGTCGGAGAGACTTGCAAGTAGGCTCTACCCCCACTAAATGGGGTAGCGCGCATCGATCGGTACCATCCTTGAGCTTCTCCGACTTTCGGAAGGGTTAGGGTTAGGGTTAGGGATGAAAGCACATAGGAGAAAGAGATATTCTTGAATAACTTTTTTTGTGAAGGTCGGAGAGACTTGCAAGTAGGCTCTACCCCCACTAAATGGGGTAGCGCGCATCGATCGGTACCATCCTTGAGCTTCTCCGACTTTCGGAAGGGTTAGGGTTAGGGTTAGGGATGAAAGCACATAGGAGAAAGAGATATTCTTGAATAACTTTTTTTGTGAAGGTCGGAGAGACTTGGAAAGTGGTTGCATCTGGACTAATTTGGGTCCTGCGGATCGATTGGTACCATCCCCGAGCTTGTACGACCTTCGGAAGAGGTCGACCGACGAAATTCCCCCAAATCTGAGGAGATATTCTTGAATAACTTTTTTTTGTGAAGGTCGGAGAGACTTGCAAGTAGGCTCTACCCCCACTAAATGGGGTTGCGCGCATCGATCAGTACCATCCTTGAGCTTCTCCGACTTTCGGAAGGGTTAGGGTTAGGGTTAGGGATGAAAGCACATAGGAGAAAGAGATATTCTTGAATAACTTTTTTTGTGAAGGTCGGAGAGACTTGCAAGTAGGCTCTACCCCCACTAAATGGGGTAGCGCGCATCGATCGGTACCATCCTTGAGCTTCTCCGACTTTCGGAAGGGTTAGGGTTAGGGTTAGGGATGAAAGCACATAGGAGAAAGAGATATTCTTGAATAACTTTTTTTGTGAAGGTTAGAGAGACTTGCAAGTAGGCTCTACCCCCACTAAATGGGGTAGCGCGCATCGATCGGTACCATCCTTGAGCTTCTCCGACTTTCGGAAGGGTTAGGGTTAGGGATGAAAGCACATAGGAGAAAGAGATATTCTTGAATAACTTTTTTTGTGAAGGTCGGAGAGACTTGGAAAGTGGTTGCATCTGGACTAATTTGGGTCCTGCGGATCGATTGGTACCATCCCCGAGCTTGTACGACCTTCGGAAGAGGTCGACCGACGAAATTCCCCCAAATCTGAGGAGATATTCTTGAATAACTTTTTTTGTGAAGGTCGGAGAGACTTGCAAGTAGGCTCTACCCCCACTAAATGGGGTTGCGCGCATCGATCGGTACCATCCTTGAGCTTCTCCGACTTTCGGAAGGGTTAGGGTTAGGGTTAGGGATGAAAGCACATAGGAGAAAGAGATATTCTTGAATAACTTTTTTTGTGAATGTCGGAGAGACTTGCAAGTAGGCTCTACCCCCACTAAATGGGGTAGCGCGCATCGATCGGTACCATCCTTGAGCTTCTCCGACTTTCGGAAGGGTTAGGGTTAGGGTTAGGGATGAAAGCACATAGGAGAAAGAGATATTCTTGAATAACTTTTTTTGTGAAGGTCGGAGAGACTTGGAAAGTGGTTGCATCTGGACTAATTTGGGTCCTGCAGATCGATTGGTACCATCCCCGAGCTTGTACGACCTTCGGAAGAGGTCGACCGACGAAATTCCCCCAAAATCTGAGGAGATATTCTTGAATAACTTTTTTTGTGAAGGTCGGAGAGACTTGCAAGTAGGCTCTACCCCCACTAAATGGGGTTGCGCGCATCGATCAGTACCATCCTTGAGCTTCTCCGACTTTCGGAAGGGTTAGGGTTAGGGTTAGGGATGAAAGCACATAGGAGAAAGAGATATTCTTGAATAACTTTTTTTGTGAAGGTCGGAGAGACTTGCAAGTAGGCTCTACCCCCACTAAATGGGGTAACGCGCATCGATCAGTACCATCCTTGAGCTTCTCCGACTTTCGGAAGGGTTAGGGTTAGGGTTAGGGATGAAAGCACATAGGAGAAAGAGATATTCTTGAATAACTTTTTTTGTGAAGGTCGGAGAGACTTGCAAGTAGGCTCTACCCCCACTAAATGGGGTAGCGCGCATCGATCGGTACCATCCTTGAGCTTCTCCGACTTTCGGAAGGGTTAGGGTTAGGGTTAGGGATGAAAGCACATAGGAGAAAGAGATATTCTTGAATAACTTTTTTTGTGAAGGTCGGAGAGACTTGCAAGTAGGCTCTACCCCCACTAAATGGGGTAGCGCGCATCGATCGGTACCATCCTTGAGCTTCTCCGACTTTCGGAAGGGTTAGGGTTAGGGATGAAAGCACATAGGAGAAAGAGATATTCTTGAATAACTTTTTTTGTGAAGGTCGGAGAGACTTGGAAAGTGGTTGCATCTGGACTAATTTGGGTCCTGCAGATCGATTGGTACCATCCCCGAGCTTGTACGACCTTCGGAAGAGGTCGACCGACGAAATTCCCCCAAAATCTGAGGAGATATTCTTGAATAACTTTTTTTGTGAAGGTCGGAGAGACTTGCAAGTAGGCTCTACCCCCACTAAATGGGGTTGTGCGCATCGATCAGTACCATCCTTGAGCTTCTCCGACTTTCGGAAGGGTTAGGGTTAGGGTAAGGGATGAAAGCACATAGGAGAAAGAGATATTCTTGAATAACTTTTTTTGTGAAGGTCGGAGAGACTTGCAAGTAGGCTCTACCCCCACTAAATGGGGTAGCGCGCATCGATCAGTACCATCTTTGAGCTTCTCCGACTTTCGGAAGGGTTAGGGTTAGGGTTAGGGATGAAAGCACATAGGAGAAAGAGATATTCTTGAATAACTTTTTTTGTGAAGGTCGGAGAGACTTGCAAGTAGGCTCTACCCCCACTAAATGGGGTAGCGCGCATCGATCGGTACCATCCTTGAGCTTCTCCGACTTTCGGAAGGGTTAGGGTTAGGGTTAGGGATGAAAGCACATAGGAGAAAGAGATATTCTTGAATAACTTTTTTTGTGAAGGTCGGAGAGACTTGGAAAGTGGTTGCATCTGGACTAATTTGGGTCCTGCAGATCGATTGGTACCATCCCCGAGCTTGTACGACCTTCGGAAGAGGTCGACCGACGAAATTCCCCCAAAATCTGAGGAGATATTCTTGAATAACTTTTTTTGTGAAGGTCGGAGAGACTTGCAAGTAGGCTCTACCCCCACTAAATGGGGTTGCGCGCATCGATCAGTACCATCCTTGAGCTTCTCCGACTTTCGGAAGGGTTAGGGTTAGGGTTAGGGATGAAAGCACATAGGAGAAAGAGATATTCTTGAATAACTTTTTTTGTGAAGGTCGGAGAGACTTGCAAGTAGGCTCTACCCCCACTAAATGGGGTAGCGCGCATCGATCAGTACCATCCATGAGCTTCTCCGACTTTCGGAAGGGTTAGGGTTAGGGTTAGGGATGAAAGCACATAGGAGAAAGAGATATTCTTGAATAACTTTTTTTGTGAAGGTCGGAGAGACTTGCAAGTAGGCTCTACCCCCACTAAATGGGGTAGCGCGCATCGATCAGTACCATCCTTGAGCTTCTCCGACTTTCGGAAGGGTTAGGGTTAGGGTTAGGGATGAAAGCACATAGGAGAAAGAGATATTCTTGAATAACTTTTTTTGTGAAGGTCGGAGAGACTTGCAAGTAGGCTCTACCCCCACTAAATGGGGTAGCGCACATCGATCGGTACCATCCTTGAGCTTCTCCGACTTTCGGAAGGGTTAGGGTTAGGGTTAGGGATGAAAGCACATAGGAGAAAGAGATATTCTTGAATAACTTTTTTTGTGAAGGTCGGAGAGACTTGCAAGTAGGCTCTACCCCCACTAAATGGGGTAGCGCGCATCGATCGGTACCATCCTTGAGCTTCTCCGACTTTCGGAAGGGTTAGGGTTAGGGTTAGGGATGAAAGCACATAGGAGAAAGAGATATTCTTGAATAACTTTTTTTGTGAAGGTCGGAGAGACTTGCAAGTAGGCTCTACCCCCACTAAATGGGGTAGCGCGCATCGATCGGTACCATCCTTGAGCTTCTCCGACTTTCGGAAGGGTTAGGGTTAGGGTTAGGGATGAAAGCACATAGGAGAAAGAGATATTCTTGAATAACTTTTTTTGTGAAGGTCGGAGAGACTTGGAAAGTGGTTGCATCTGGACTAATTTGGGTCCTGCGGATCGATTGGTACCATCCCCGAGCTTGTACGACCTTCGGAAGAGGTCGACCGACGAAATTCCCCCAAATCTGAGGAGATATTCTTGAATAACTTTTTTTGTGAAGGTCGGAGAGACTTGCAAGTAGGCTCTACCCCCACTAAATGGAGTAGCGCGCATCGATCGGTACCATCCTTGAGCTTCTCCGACTTTCGGAAGGGTTAGGGTTAGGGTTAGGGATGAAAGCACATAGGAGAAAGAGATATTCTTGAATAACGTTTTTTGTGAAGGTCGGAGAGACTTGCAAGTAGGCTCTACCCCCACTAAATGGGGTAGCGCGCATCGATCGGTACCATCCTTGAGCTTCTCCGACTTTCGGAAGGGTTAGGGTTAGGGTTAGGGATGAAAGCACATAGGAGAAAGAGATATTCTTGAATAACTTTTTTTGTGAAGGTCGGAGAGACTTGCAAGTAGGCTCTACCCCCACTAAATGGGGTAGCGCGCATCGATCGGTACCATCCTTGAGCTTCTCCGACTTTCGGAAGGGTTAGGGTTAGGGTTAGGGATGAAAGCACATAGGAGAAAGAGATATTCTTGAATAACTTTTTTTGTGAAGGTCGGAGAGACTTGCAAGTAGGCTCTACCCCCACTAAATGGGGTAGCGCGCATCGATCGGTACCATCCTTGAGCTTCTCCGACTTTCGGAAGGGTTAGGGTTAGGGTTAGGGATGAAAGCACATAGGAGAAAGAGATATTCTTGAATAACTTTTTTTGTGAAGGTCGGAGAGACTTGGAAAGTGGTTGCATCTGGACTAATTTGGGTCCTGCGGATCGATTGGTACCATCCCCGAGCTTGTACGACCTTCGGAAGAGGTCGACCGACGAAATTCCCCCAAATCTGAGGAGATATTCTTGAATAACTTTTTTTTGTGAAGGTCGGAGAGACTTGCAAGTAGGCTCTACCCCCACTAAATGGGGTTGCGCGCATCGATCAGTACCATCCTTGAGCTTCTCCGACTTTCGGAAGGGTTAGGGTTAGGGTTAGGGATGAAAGCACATAGGAGAAAGAGATATTCTTGAATAACTTTTTTTGTGAAGGTCGGAGAGACTTGCAAGTAGGCTCTACCCCCACTAAATGGGGTAGCGCGCATCGATCGGTACCATCCTTGAGCTTCTCCGACTTTCGGAAGGGTTAGGGTTAGGGTTAGGGATGAAAGCACATAGGAGAAAGAGATATTCTTGAATAACTTTTTTTGTGAAGGTCGGAGAGACTTGCAAGTAGGCTCTACCCCCACTAAATGGGGTAGCGCGCATCGATCGGTACCATCCTTGAGCTTCTCCGACTTTCGGAAGGGTTAGGGTTAGGGTTAGGGATGAAAGCACATAGGAGAAAGAGATATTCTTGAATAACTTTTTTTGTGAAGGTCGGAGAGACTTGCAAGTAGGCTCTACCCCCACTAAATGGGGTAGCGCGCATCGATCGGTACCATCCTTGAGCTTCTCCGACTTTCGGAAGGGTTAGGGTTAGGGTTAGGGATGAAAGCACATAGGAGAAAGAGATATTCTTGAATAACTTTTTTTGTGAAGGTCGGAGAGACTTGGAAAGTGGTTGCATCTGGACTAATTTGGGTCCTGCGGATCGATTGGTACCAACCCCGAGCTTGTACGACCTTCGGAAGAGGTCGACCGACGAAATTCCCCCAAATCTGAGGAGATATTCTTGAATAACTTTTTTTGTGAAGGTCGGAGAGACTTGCAAGTAGGCTCTACCCCCACTAAATGGGGTTGCGCGCATCGATCGGTACCATCCTTGAGCTTCTCCGACTTTCGGAAGGGTTAGGGTTAGGGTTAGGGATGAAAGCACATAGGAGAAAGAGATATTCTTGAATAACTTTTTTTGTGAAGGTCGGAGAGACTTGCAAGTAGGCTCTACCCCCACTAAATGTGGTAGCGCGCATCGATCGGTACCATCCTTGAGCTTCTCCGACTTTCGGAAGGGTTAGGGTTAGGGTTAGGGATGAAAGCACATAGGAGAAAGAGATATTCTTGAATAACTTTTTTTGTGAAGGTCGGAGAGACTTGGAAAGTGGTTGCATCTGGACTAATTTGGGTCCTGCAGATCGATTGGTACCATCCCCGAGCTTGTACGACCTTCGGAAGAGGTCGACCGACGAAATTCCCCCAAAATCTGAGGAGATATTCTTGAATAACTTTTTTTGTGAAGGTCGGAGAGACTTGCAAGTAGGCTCTACCCCCACTAAATGGGGTTGCGCGCATCGATCAGTACCATCCTTGAGCTTCTCCGACTTTCGGAAGGGTTAGGGTTAGGGTTAGGGATGAAAGCACATAGGAGAAAGAGATATTCTTGAATAACTTTTTTTGTGAAGGTCGGAGAGACTTGCAAGTAGGCTCTACCCCCACTAAATGGGGTAGCGCGCATCGATCAGTACCATCCTTGAGCTTCTCCGACTTTCGGAAGGGTTAGGGTTAGGGTTAGGGATGAAAGCACATAGGAGAAAGAGATATTCTTGAATAACTTTTTTTGTGAAGGTCGGAGAGACTTGCAAGTAGGCTCTACCCCCACTAAATGGGGTAGCGCGCATCGATCGGTACCATCCTTGAGCTTCTCCGACTTTCGGAAGGGTTAGGGTTAGGGTTAGGGATGAAAGCACATAGGAGAAAGAGATATTCTTGAATAACTTTTTTTGTGAAGGTCGGAGAGACTTGCAAGTAGGCTCTACCCCCACTAAATGGGGTAGCGCGCATCGATCGGTACCATCCTTGAGCTTCTCCGACTTTCGGAAGGGTTAGGGTTAGGGATGAAAGCACATAGGAGAAAGAGATATTCTTGAATAACTTTTTTTGTGAAGGTCGGAGAGACTTGGAAAGTGGTTGCATCTGGACTAATTTGGGTCCTGCAGATCGATTGGTACCATCCCCGAGCTTGTACGACCTTCGGAAGAGGTCGACCGACGAAATTCCCCCAAAATCTGAGGAGATATTCTTGAATAACTTTTTTTGTGAAGGTCGGAGAGACTTGCAAGTAGGCTCTACCCCCACTAAATGGGGTTGCGCACATCGATCAGTACCATCCTTGAGCTTCTCCGACTTTCGGAAGGGTTAGGGTTAGGGTTAGGGATGAAAGCACATAGGAGAAAGAGATATTCTTGAATAACTTTTTTTGTGAAGGTCGGAGAGACTTGCAAGTAGGCTCTACCCCCACTAAATGGGGTAGCGCGCATCGATCAGTACCATCCTTGAGCTTCTCCGACTTTCGGAAGGGTTAGGGTTAGGGTTAGGGATGAAAGCACATAGGAGAAAGAGATATTCTTGAATAACTTTTTTTGTGAAGGTCGGAGAGACTTGCAAGTAGGCTCTACCCCCACTAAATGGGGTAGCGCACATCGATCGGTACCATCCTTGAGCTTCTCCGACTTTCGGAAGGGTTAGGGTTAGGGTTAGGGATGAAAGCACATAGGAGAAAGAGATATTCTTGAATAACTTTTTTTGTGAAGGTCGGAGAGACTTGCAAGTAGGCTCTACCCCCACTAAATGGGGTAGCGCGCATCGATCGGTACCATCCTTGAGCTTCTCCGACTTTCGGAAGGGTTAGGGTTAGGGTTAGGGATGAAAGCACATAGGAGAAAGAGATATTCTTGAATAACTTTTTTTGTGAAGGTCGGAGAGACTTGCAAGTAGGCTCTACCCCCACTAAATGGGGTAGCGCGCATCGATCGGTACCATCCTTGAGCTTCTCCGACTTTCGGAAGGGTTAGGGTTAGGGTTAGGGATGAAAGCACATAGGAGAAAGAGATATTCTTGAATAACTTTTTTTGTGAAGGTCGGAGAGACTTGGAAAGTGGTTGCATCTGGACTAATTTGGGTCCTGCGGATCGATTGGTACCATCCCCGAGCTTGTACGACCTTCGGAAGAGGTCGACCGACGAAATTCCCCCAAATCTGAGGAGATATTCTTGAATAACTTTTTTTGTGAAGGTCGGAGAGACTTGCAAGTAGGCTCTACCCCCACTAAATGGAGTAGCGCGCATCGATCGGTACCATCCTTGAGCTTCTCCGACTTTCGGAAGGGTTAGGGTTAGGGTTAGGGATGAAAGCACATAGGAGAAAGAGATATTCTTGAATAACGTTTTTTGTGAAGGTCGGAGAGACTTGCAAGTAGGCTCTACCCCCACTAAATGGGGTAGCGCGCATCGATCGGTACCATCCTTGAGCTTCTCCGACTTTCGGAAGGGTTAGGGTTAGGGTTAGGGATGAAAGCACATAGGAGAAAGAGATATTCTTGAATAACTTTTTTTGTGAAGGTCGGAGAGACTTGCAAGTAGGCTCTACCCCCACTAAATGGGGTAGCGCGCATCGATCGGTACCATCCTTGAGCTTCTCCGACTTTCGGAAGGGTTAGGGTTAGGGTTAGGGATGAAAGCACATAGGAGAAAGAGATATTCTTGAATAACTTTTTTTGTGAAGGTCGGAGAGACTTGCAAGTAGGCTCTACCCCCACTAAATGGGGTAGCGCGCATCGATCGGTACCATCCTTGAGCTTCTCCGACTTTCGGAAGGGTTAGGGTTAGGGTTAGGGATGAAAGCACATAGGAGAAAGAGATATTCTTGAATAACTTTTTTTGTGAAGGTCGGAGAGACTTGGAAAGTGGTTGCATCTGGACTAATTTGGGTCCTGCGGATCGATTGGTACCATCCCCGAGCTTGTACGACCTTCGGAAGAGGTCGACCGACGAAATTCCCCCAAATCTGAGGAGATATTCTTGAATAACTTTTTTTTGTGAAGGTCGGAGAGACTTGCAAGTAGGCTCTACCCCCACTAAATGGGGTTGCGCGCATCGATCAGTACCATCCTTGAGCTTCTCCGACTTTCGGAAGGGTTAGGGTTAGGGTTAGGGATGAAAGCACATAGGAGAAAGAGATATTCTTGAATAACTTTTTTTGTGAAGGTCGGAGAGACTTGCAAGTAGGCTCTACCCCCACTAAATGGGGTAGCGCGCATCGATCGGTACCATCCTTGAGCTTCTCCGACTTTCGGAAGGGTTAGGGTTAGGGTTAGGGATGAAAGCACATAGGAGAAAGAGATATTCTTGAATAACTTTTTTTGTGAAGGTCGGAGAGACTTGCAAGTAGGCTCTACCCCCACTAAATGGGGTAGCGCGCATCGATCGGTACCATCCTTGAGCTTCTCCGACTTTCGGAAGGGTTAGGGTTAGGGTTAGGGATGAAAGCACATAGGAGAAAGAGATATTCTTGAATAACTTTTTTTGTGAAGGTCGGAGAGACTTGCAAGTAGGCTCTACCCCCACTAAATGGGGTAGCGCGCATCGATCGGTACCATCCTTGAGCTTCTCCGACTTTCGGAAGGGTTAGGGTTAGGGTTAGGGATGAAAGCACATAGGAGAAAGAGATATTCTTGAATAACTTTTTTTGTGAAGGTCGGAGAGACTTGGAAAGTGGTTGCATCTGGACTAATTTGGGTCCTGCGGATCGATTGGTACCATCCCCGAGCTTGTACGACCTTCGGAAGAGGTCGACCGACGAAATTCCCCCAAATCTGAGGAGATATTCTTGAATAACTTTTTTTTGTGAAGGTCGGAGAGACTTGCAAGTAGGCTCTACCCCCACTAAATGGGGTTGCGCGCATCGATCAGTACCATCCTTGAGCTTCTCCGACTTTCGGAAGGGTTAGGGTTAGGGTTAGGGATGAAAGCACATAGGAGAAAGAGATATTCTTGAATAACTTTTTTTGTGAAGGTCGGAGAGACTTGCAAGTAGGCTCTACCCCCACTAAATGGGGTAGCGCGCATCGATCGGTACCATCCTTGAGCTTCTCCGACTTTCGGAAGGGTTAGGGTTAGGGTTAGGGATGAAAGCACATAGGAGAAAGAGATATTCTTGAATAACTTTTTTTGTGAAGGTCGGAGAGACTTGCAAGTAGGCTCTACCCCCACTAAATGGGGTAGCGCGCATCGATCGGTACCATCCTTGAGCTTCTCCGACTTTCGGAAGGGTTAGGGTTAGGGTTAGGGATGAAAGCACATAGGAGAAAGAGATATTCTTGAATAACTTTTTTTGTGAAGGTCGGAGAGACTTGCAAGTAGGCTCTACCCCCACTAAATGGGGTAGCGCGCATCGATCGGTACCATCCTTGAGCTTCTCCGACTTTCGGAAGGGTTAGGGTTAGGGTTAGGGATGAAAGCACATAGGAGAAAGAGATATTCTTGAATAACTTTTTTTGTGAAGGTCGGAGAGACTTGCAAGTAGGCTCTACCCCCACTAAATGGGGTAGCGCGCATCGATCGGTACCATCCTTGAGCTTCTCCGACTTTCGGAAGGGTTAGGGTTAGGGATGAAAGCACATAGGAGAAAGAGATATTCTTGAATAACTTTTTTTGTGAAGGTCGGAGAGACTTGGAAAGTGGTTGCATCTGGACTAATTTGGGTCCTGCAGATCGATTGGTACCATCCCCGAGCTTGTACGACCTTCGGAAGAGGTCGACCGACGAAATTCCCCCAAAATCTGAGGAGATATTCTTGAATAACTTTTTTTGTGAAGGTCGGAGAGACTTGCAAGTAGGCTCTACCCCCACTAAATGGGGTTGCGCACATCGATCAGTACCATCCTTGAGCTTCTCCGACTTTCGGAAGGGTTAGGGTTAGGGTTAGGGATGAAAGCACATAGGAGAAAGAGATATTCTTGAATAACTTTTTTTGTGAAGGTCGGAGAGACTTGCAAGTAGGCTCTACCCCCACTAAATGGGGTAGCGCGCATCGATCAGTACCATCCTTGAGCTTCTCCGACTTTCGGAAGGGTTAGGGTTAGGGTTAGGGATGAAAGCACATAGGAGAAAGAGATATTCTTGAATAACTTTTTTTGTGAAGGTCGGAGAGACTTGCAAGTAGGCTCTACCCCCACTAAATGGGGTAGCGCGCATCGATCGGTACCATCCTTGAGCTTCTCCGACTTTCGGAAGGGTTAGGGTTAGGGTTAGGGATGAAAGCACATAGGAGAAAGAGATATTCTTGAATAACTTTTTTTGTGAAGGTCGGAGAGACTTGGAAAGTGGTTGCATCTGGACTAATTTGGGTCCTGCAGATCGATTGGTACCATCCCTGAGCTTGTACGACCTTCGGAAGAGGTCGACCGACGAAATTCCCCCAAAATCTGAGGAGATATTCTTGAATAACTTTTTTTGTGAAGGTCGGAGAGACTTGCAAGTAGGCTCTACCCCCACTAAATGGGGTTGCGCGCATCGATCAGTACCATCCTTGAGCTTCTCCGACTTTCGGAAGGGTTAGGGTTAGGGTTAGGGATGAAAGCACATAGGAGAAAGAGATATTCTTGAATAACTTTTTTTGTGAAGGTCGGAGAGACTTGCAAGTAGGCTCTACCCCCACTAAATGGGGTAGCGCGCATCGATCAGTACCATCCATGAGCTTCTCCGACTTTCGGAAGGGTTAGGGTTAGGGTTAGGGATGAAAGCACATAGGAGAAAGAGATATTCTTGAATAACTTTTTTTGTGAAGGTCGGAGAGACTTGCAAGTAGGCTCTACCCCCACTAAATGGGGTAGCGCGCATCGATCGGTACCATCCTTGAGCTTCTCCGACTTTCGGAAGGGTTAGGGTTAGGGTTAGGGATGAAAGCACATAGGAGAAAGAGATATTCTTGAATAACTTTTTTTGTGAAGGTCGGAGAGACTTGCAAGTAGGCTCTACCCCCACTAAATGGGGTAGCGCGCATCGATCGGTACCATCCTTGAGCTTCTCCGACTTTCGGAAGGGTTAGGGTTAGGGTTAGGGATGAAAGCACATAGGAGAAAGAGATATTCTTGAATAACTTTTTTTGTGAAGGTCGGAGAGACTTGCAAGTAGGCTCTACCCCCACTAAATGGGGTAGCGCGCATCGATCGGTACCATCCTTGAGCTTCTCCGACTTTCGGAAGGGTTAGGGTTAGGGTTAGGGATGAAAGCACATAGGAGAAAGAGATATTCTTGAATAACTTTTTTTGTGAAGGTCGGAGAGACTTGCAAGTAGGCTCTACCCCCACTAAATGGGGTAGCGCGCATCGATCGGTACCATCCTTGAGCTTCTCCGACTTTCGGAAGGGTTAGGGTTAGGGTTAGGGATGAAAGCACATAGGAGAAAGAGATATTCTTGAATAACTTTTTTTGTGAAGGTCGGAGAGACTTGGAAAGTGGTTGCATCTGGACTAATTTGGGTCCTGCGGATCGATTGGTACCATCCCCGAGCTTGTACGACCTTCGGAAGAGGTCGACCGACGAAATTCCCCCAAATCTGAGGAGATATTCTTGAATAACTTTTTTTGTGAAGGTCGGAGAGACTTGCAAGTAGGCTCTACCCCCACTAAATGGAGTAGCGCGCATCGATCGGTACCATCCTTGAGCTTCTCCGACTTTCGGAAGGGTTAGGGTTAGGGTTAGGGATGAAAGCACATAGGAGAAAGAGATATTCTTGAATAACGTTTTTTGTGAAGGTCGGAGAGACTTGCAAGTAGGCTCTACCCCCACTAAATGGGGTAGCGCGCATCGATCGGTACCATCCTTGAGCTTCTCCGACTTTCGGAAGGGTTAGGGTTAGGGTTAGGGATGAAAGCACATAGGAGAAAGAGATATTCTTGAATAACTTTTTTTGTGAAGGTCGGAGAGACTTGCAAGTAGGCTCTACCCCCA
Organism: Limanda limanda; assembly: GCF_963576545.1. Lineage (NCBI taxonomy): Eukaryota > Metazoa > Chordata > Actinopteri > Pleuronectiformes > Pleuronectidae > Limanda > Limanda limanda. Next base: position 27,642 of record NW_026870618.1, read on the forward strand.
CTAAATGGGGTAGCGCGCATCGATCGGTACCATCCTTGAGCTTCTCCGACTTTCGGAAGGGTTAGGGTTAGGGTTAGGGATGAAAGCACATAGGAGAAAGAGATATTCTTGAATAACTTTTTTTGTGAAGGTCGGAGAGACTTGCAAGTAGGCTCTACCCCCACTAAATGGGGTAGCGCGCATCGATCGGTACCATCCTTGAGCTTCTCCGACTTTCGGAAGGGTTAGGGTTAGGGTTAGGGATGAAAGCACATAGGAGAAAGAGATATTCTTGAATAACTTTTTTTGTGAAGGTCGGAGAGACTTGCAAGTAGGCTCTACCCCCACTAAATGGGGTAGCGCGCATCGATCGGTACCATCCTTGAGCTTCTCCGACTTTCGGAAGGGTTAGGGTTAGGGTTAGGGATGAAAGCACATAGGAGAAAGAGATATTCTTGAATAACTTTTTTTGTGAAGGTCGGAGAGACTTGGAAAGTGGTTGCATCTGGACTAATTTGGGTCCTGCGGATCGATTGGTACTATCCCCGAGCTTGTACGACCTTCGGAAGAGGTCGACCGACGAAATTCCCCCAAATCTGAGGAGATATTCTTGAATAACTTTTTTTGTGAAGGTCGGAGAGACTTGCAAGTAGGCTCTACCCCCACTAAATGGGGTAGCGCGCATCGATCGGTACCATCCTTGAGCTTCTCCGACTTTCGGAAGGGTTAGGGTTAGGGTTAGGGATGAAAGCACATAGGAGAAAGAGATATTCTTGAATAACTTTTTTTGTGAAGGTCGGAGAGACTTGCAAGTAGGCTCTACCCCCACTAAATGGGGTAGCGCGCATCGATCGGTACCATCCTTGAGCTTCTCCGACTTTCGGAAGGGTTAGGGTTAGGGTTAGGGATGAAAGCACATAGGAGAAAGAGATATTCTTGAATAACTTTTTTTGTGAAGGTCGGAGAGACTTGGAAAGTGGTTGCATCTGGACTAATTTGGGTCCTGCGGATCGATTGGTACCATCCCCGAGCTTGTACGACCTTCGGAAGAGGTCGACCGACGAAATTCCCCCAAATCTGAGGAGATATTCTTGAATAACTTTTTTTGTGAAGGTCGGAGAGACTTGCAAGTAGGCTCTACCCCCACTAAATGGGGTTGCGCGCATCGATCAGTACCATCCTTGAGCTTCTCCGACTTTCGGAAGGGTTAGGGTTAGGGTTAGGGATGAAAGCACATAGGAGAAAGAGATATTCTTGAATAACTTTTTTTGTGAAGGTCGGAGAGACTTGCAAGTAGGCTCTACCCCCACTAAATGGGGTAGCGCGCATCGATCGGTACCATCCTTGAGCTTCTCCGACTTTCGGAAGGGTTAGGGTTAGGGATGAAAGCACATAGGAGAAAGAGATATTCTTGAATAACTTTTTTTGTGAAGGTCGGAGAGACTTGCAAGTAGGCTCTACCCCCACTAAATGGGGTAGCGCGCATCGATCAGTACCATCCTTGAGCTTCTCCGACTTTCGGAAGGGTTAGGGTTAGGGATGAAAGCACATAGGAGAAAGAGATATTCTTGAATAACTTTTTTTGTGAAGGTCGGAGAGACTTGCAAGTAGGCTCTACCCCCACTAAATGGGGTAGCGCGCATCGATCGGTACCATCCTTGAGCTTCTCCGACTTTCGGAAGGGTTAGGGTTAGGGTTAGGGATGAAAGCACATAGGAGAAAGAGATATTCTTGAATAACTTTTTTTGTGAAGGTCGGAGAGACTTGGAAAGTGGTTGCATCTGGACTAATTTGGGTCCTGCGGATCGATTGGTACCATCCCCGAGCTTGTACGACCTTCGGAAGAGGTCGACCGACGAAATTCCCCCAAATCTGAGGAGATATTCTTGAATAACTTTTTTTGTGAAGGTCGGAGAGACTTGCAAGTAGGCTCTACTCCCACTAAATGGGGTTGCGCGCATCGATCGGTACCATCCTTGAGCTTCTCCGACTTTCGGAAGGGTTAGGGTTAGGGTTAGGGATGAAAGCACATAGGAGAAAGAGATATTCTTGAATAACTTTTTTTGTGAAGGTCGGAGAGACTTGCAAGTAGGCTCTACCCCCACTAAATGGGGTAGCGCGCATCGATCGGTACCATCCTTGAGCTTCTCCGACTTTCGGAAGGGTTAGGGTTAGGGTTAGGGATGAAAGCACATAGGAGAAAGAGATATTCTTGAATAACTTTTTTTGTGAAGGTCGGAGAGACTTGGAAAGTGGTTGCATCTGGACTAATTTGGGTCCTGCAGATCGATTGGTACCATCCCCGAGCTTGTACGACCTTCGGAAGAGGTCGACCGACGAAATTCCCCCAAAATCTGAGGAGATATTCTTGAATAACTTTTTTTGTGAAGGTCGGAGAGACTTGCAAGTAGGCTCTACCCCCACTAAATGGGGTTGCGCGCATCGATCAGTACCATCCTTGAGCTTCTCCGACTTTCGGAAGGGTTAGGGTTAGGGTTAGGGATGAAAGCACATAGGAGAAAGAGATATTCTTGAATAACTTTTTTTGTGAAGGTCGGAGAGACTTGCAAGTAGGCTCTACCCCCACTAAATGGGGTAGCGCGCATCGATCAGTACCATCCTTGAGCTTCTCCGACTTTCGGAAGGGTTAGGGTTAGGGTTAGGGATGAAAGCACATAGGAGAAAGAGATATTCTTGAATAACTTTTTTTGTGAAGGTCGGAGAGACTTGCAAGTAGGCTCTACCCCCACTAAATGGGGTAGCGCGCATCGATCGGTACCATCCTTGAGCTTCTCCGACTTTCGGAAGGGTTAGGGTTAGGGTTAGGGATGAAAGCACATAGGAGAAAGAGATATTCTTGAATAACTTTTTTTGTGAAGGTCGGAGAGACTTGCAAGTAGGCTCTACCCCCACTAAATGGGGTAGCGCGCATCGATCGGTACCATCATTGAGCTTCTCCGACTTTCGGAAGGGTTAGGGTTAGGGTTAGGGATGAAAGCACATAGGAGAAAGAGATATTCTTGAATAACTTTTTTTGTGAAGGTCGGAGAGACTTGGAAAGTGGTTGCATCTGGACTAATTTGGGTCCTGCGGATCGATTGGTACCATCCCCGAGCTTGTACGACCTTCGGAAGAGGTCGACCGACGAAATTCCCCCAAATCTGAGGAGATATTCTTGAATAACTTTTTTTGTGAAGGTCGGAGAGACTTGCAAGTAGGCTCTACCCCCACTAAATGGGGTAGCGCGCATCGATCGGTACCATCCTTGAGCTTCTCCGACTTTCGGAAGGGTTAGGGTTAGGGTTAGGGATGAAAGCACATAGGAGAAAGAGATATTCTTGAATAACTTTTTTTGTGAAGGTCGGAGAGACTTGCAAGTAGGCTCTACCCCCACTAAATGGGGTAGCGCGCATCGATCAGTACCATCCTTGAGCTTCTCCGACTTTCGGAAGGGTTAGGGTTAGGGTTAGGGATGAAAGCACATAGGAGAAAGAGATATTCTTGAATAACTTTTTTTGTGAAGGTCGGAGAGACTTGGAAAGTGGTTGCATCTGGACTAATTTGGGTCCTGCGGATCGATTGGTACCATCCCCGAGCTTGTACGACCTTCGGAAGAGGTCGACCGACGAAATTCCCCCAAATCTGAGGAGATATTCTTGAATAACTTTTTTTGTGAAGGTCGGAGAGACTTGCAAGTAGGCTCTACCCCCACTAAATGGGGTTGCGCGCATCGATCAGTACCATCCTTGAGCTTCTCCGACTTTCGGAAGGGTTAGGGTTAGGGTTAGGGATGAAAGCACATAGGAGAAAGAGATATTCTTCAATAACTTTTTTTGTGAAGGTCGGAGAGACTTGCAAGTAGGCTCTACCCCCACTAAATGGGGTAACGCGCATCGATCGGTACCATCCTTGAGCTTCTCCGACTTTCGGAAGGGTTAGGGTTAGGGTTAGGGATGAAAGCACATAGGAGAAAGAGATATTCTTGAATAACTTTTTTTGTGAAGGTCGGAGAGACTTGCAAGTAGGCTCTACCCCCACTAAATGGGGTAACGCACATCGATCGGTACCATCCTTGAGCTTCTCCGACTTTCGGAAGGGTTAGGGTTAGGGTTAGGGATGAAAGCACATAGGAGAAAGAGATATTCTTGAATAACTTTTTTTGTGAAGGTCGGAGAGACTTGCAAGTAGGCTCTACCCCCACTAAATGGGGTTGCGCGCATCGATCAGTACCATCCTTGAGCTTCTCCGACTTTCGGAAGGGTTAGGGTTAGGGTTAGGGATGAAAGCACATAGGAGAAAGAGATATTCTTGAATAACTTTTTTTGTGAAGGTCGGAGAGACTTTCAAGTAGGCTCTACCCCCACTAAATGGGGTAACGCGCATCGATCGGTACCATCCTTGAGCTTCTCCGACTTTCGGAAGGGTTAGGGTTAGGGTTAGGGATGAAAGCACATAGGAGAAAGAGATATTCTTGAATAACTTTTTTTGTGAAGGTCGGAGAGACTTGCAAGTAGGCTCTACCCCCACTAAATGGGGTAACGCGCATCGATCGGTACCATCCTTGAGCTTCTCCGACTTTCGGAAGGGTTAGGGTTAGGGTTAGGGATGAAAGCACATAGGAGAAAGAGATATTCTTGAATAACTTTTTTTGTGAAGGTCGGAGAGACTTGCAAGTAGGCTCTACCCCCACTAAATGGGGTAGCGCGCATCGATCGGTACCATCCTTGAGCTTCTCCGACTTTCGGAAGGGTTAGGGTTAGGGTTAGGGATGAAAGCACATAGGAGAAAGAGATATTCTTGAATAACTTTTTTTGTGAAGGTCGGAGAGACTTGGAAAGTGGTTGCATCTGGACTAATTTGGGTCCTGCAGATCGATTGGTACCATCCCCGAGCTTGTACGACCTTCGGAAGAGGTCGACCGACGAAATTCCCCCAAAATCTGAGGAGATATTCTTGAATAACTTTTTTTGTGAAGGTCGGAGAGACTTGCAAGTAGGCTCTACCCCCACTAAATGGGGTTGCGCGCATCGATCAGTACCATCCTTGAGCTTCTCCGACTTTCGGAAGGGTTAGGGTTAGGGTTAGGGATGAAAGCACATAGGAGAAAGAGATATTCTTGAATAACTTTTTTTGTGAAGGTCGGAGAGACTTGCAAGTAGGCTCTACCCCCACTAAATGGGGTAGCGCGCATCGATCAGTACCATCCTTGAGCTTCTCCGACTTTCGGAAGGGTTAGGGTTAGGGTTAGGGATGAAAGCACATAGGAGAAAGAGATATTCTTGAATAACTTTTTTTGTGAAGGTCGGAGAGACTTGCAAGTAGGCTCTACCCCCACTAAATGGGGTAGCGCGCATCGATCGGTACCATCCTTGAGCTTCTCCGACTTTCGGAAGGGTTAGGGTTAGGGTTAGGGATGAAAGCACATAGGAGAAAGAGATATTCTTGAATAACTTTTTTTGTGAAGGTCGGAGAGACTTGCAAGTAGGCTCTACCCCCACTAAATGGGGTAGCGCGCATCGATCGGTACCATCCTTGAGCTTCTCCGACTTTCGGAAGGGTTAGGGTTAGGGTTAGGGATGAAAGCACATAGGAGAAAGAGATATTCTTAAATAACTTTTTTTGTGAAGGTCGGAGAGACTTGGAAAGTGGTTGCATCTGGACTAATTTGGGTCCTGCGGATCGATTGGTACCATCCCCGAGCTTGTACGACCTTCGGAAGAGGTCGACCGACGAAATTCCCCCAAATCTGAGGAGATATTCTTGAATAACTTTTTTTGTGAAGGTCGGAGAGACTTGCAAGTAGGCTCTACCCCCACTAAATGGGGTAGCGCGCATCGATCGGTACCATCCTTGAGCTTCTCCGACTTTCGGAAGGGTTAGGGTTAGGGTTAGGGATGAAAGCACATAGGAGAAAGAGATATTCTTGAATAACTTTTTTTGTGAAGGTCGGAGAGACTTGCAAGTAGGCTCTACCCCCACTAAATGGGGTAGCGCGCATCGATCAGTACCATCCTTGAGCTTCTCCGACTTTCGGAAGGGTTAGGGTTAGGGTTAGGGATGAAAGCACATAGGAGAAAGAGATATTCTTGAATAACTTTTTTTGTGAAGGTCGGAGAGACTTGGAAAGTGGTTGCATCTGGACTAATTTGGGTCCTGCGGATCGATTGGTACCATCCCCGAGCTTGTACGACCTTCGGAAGAGGTCGACCGACGAAATTCCCCCAAATCTGAGGAGATATTCTTGAATAACTTTTTTTGTGAAGGTCGGAGAGACTTGCAAGTAGGCTCTACCCCCACTAAATGGGGTTGCGCGCATCGATCAGTACCATCCTTGAGCTTCTCCGACTTTCGGAAGGGTTAGGGTTAGGGTTAGGGATGAAAGCACATAGGAGAAAAAGATATTCTTGAATAACTTTTTTTGTGAAGGTCGGAGAGACTTGCAAGTAGGCTCTACCCCCACTAAATGGGGTAACGCGCATCGATCGGTACCATCCTTGAGCTTCTCCGACTTTCGGAAGGGTTAGGGTTAGGGTTAGGGATGAAAGCACATAGGAGAAAGAGATATTCTTGAATAACTTTTTTTGTGAAGGTCGGAGAGACTTGCAAGTAGGCTCTACCCCCACTAAATGGGGTAGCGCGCATCGATCGGTACCATCCTTGAGCTTCTCCGACTTTCGGAAGGGTTAGGGTTAGGGTTAGGGATGAAAGCACATAGGAGAAAGAGATATTCTTGAATAACTTTTTTTGTGAAGGTCGGAGAGACTTGCAAGTAGGCTCTACCCCCACTAAATGGGGTAGCGCGCATCGATCGGTACCATCCTTGAGCTTCTCCGACTTTCGGAAGGGTTAGGGTTAGGGTTAGGGATGAAAGCACATAGGAGAAAGAGATATTCTTGAATAACTTTTTTTGTGAAGGTCGGAGAGACTTGCAAGTAGGCTCTACCCCCACTAAATGGGGTAGCGCGCATCGATCGGTACCATCCTTGAGCTTCTCCGACTTTCGGAAGGGTTAGGGTTAGGGTTAGGGATGAAAGCACATAGGAGAAAGAGATATTCTTGAATAACTTTTTTTGTGAAGGTCGGAGAGACTTGCAAGTAGGCTCTACCCCCACTAAATGGGGTAGCGCGCATCGATCGGTACCATCCTTGAGCTTCTCCGACTTTCGGAAGGGTTAGGGTTAGGGTTAGGGATGAAAGCACATAGGAGAAAGAGATATTCTTAAATAACTTTTTTTGTGAAGGTCGGAGAGACTTGGAAAGTGGTTGCATCTGGACTAATTTGGGTCCTGCGGATCGATTGGTACCATCCCCGAGCTTGTACGACCTTCGGAAGAGGTCGACCGACGAAATTCCCCCAAATCTGAGGAGATATTCTTGAATAACTTTTTTTGTGAAGGTCGGAGAGACTTGCAAGTAGGCTCTACCCCCACTAAATGGGGTAGCGCGCATCGATCGGTACCATCCTTGAGCTTCTCCGACTTTCGGAAGGGTTAGGGTTAGGGTTAGGGATGAAAGCACATAGGAGAAAGAGATATTCTTGAATAACTTTTTTTGTGAAGGTCGGAGAGACTTGCAAGTAGGCTCTACCCCCACTAAATGGGGTAGCGCGCATCGATCAGTACCATCCTTGAGCTTCTCCGACTTTCGGAAGGGTTAGGGTTAGGGTTAGGGATGAAAGCACATAGGAGAAAGAGATATTCTTGAATAACTTTTTTTGTGAAGGTCGGAGAGACTTGGAAAGTGGTTGCATCTGGACTAATTTGGGTCCTGCGGATCGATTGGTACCATCCCCGAGCTTGTACGACCTTCGGAAGAGGTCGACCGACGAAATTCCCCCAAATCTGAGGAGATATTCTTGAATAACTTTTTTTGTGAAGGTCGGAGAGACTTGCAAGTAGGCTCTACCCCCACTAAATGGGGTTGCGCGCATCGATCAGTACCATCCTTGAGCTTCTCCGACTTTCGGAAGGGTTAGGGTTAGGGTTAGGGATGAAAGCACATAGGAGAAAAAGATATTCTTGAATAACTTTTTTTGTGAAGGTCGGAGAGACTTGCAAGTAGGCTCTACCCCCACTAAATGGGGTAACGCGCATCGATCGGTACCATCCTTGAGCTTCTCCGACTTTCGGAAGGGTTAGGGTTAGGGTTAGGGATGAAAGCACATAGGAGAAAGAGATATTCTTGAATAACTTTTTTTGTGAAGGTCGGAGAGACTTGCAAGTAGGCTCTACCCCCACTAAATGGGGTAGCGCGCATCGATCGGTACCATCCTTGAGCTTCTCCGACTTTCGGAAGGGTTAGGGTTAGGGTTAGGGATGAAAGCACATAGGAGAAAGAGATATTCTTGAATAACTTTTTTTGTGAAGGTCGGAGAGACTTGCAAGTAGGCTCTACCCCCACTAAATGGGGTAGCGCGCATCGATCGGTACCATCCTTGAGCTTCTCCGACTTTCGGAAGGGTTAGGGTTAGGGTTAGGGATGAAAGCACATAGGAGAAAGAGATATTCTTGAATAACTTTTTTTGTGAAGGTCGGAGAGACTTGGAAAGTGGTTGCATCTGGACTAATTTGGGTCCTGCGGATCGATTGGTACCATCCCCGAGCTTGTACGACCTTCGAAAGAGGTCGAACGACGAAATTCCCCCAAATCTGAGGAGATATTCTTGAATAACTTTTTTTGTGAAGGTCGGAGAGACTTGCAAGTAGGCTCTACCCCCACTAAATGGGGTAGCGCGCATCGATCGGTACCATCCTTGAGCTTCTCCGACTTTCGGAAGGGTTAGGGTTAGGGTTAGGGATGAAAGCACATAGGAGAAAGAGATATTCTTGAATAACTTTTTTTGTGAAGGTCGGAGAGACTTGCAAGTAGGCTCTACCCCCACTAAATGGGGTAGCGCGCATCGATCGGTACCATCCTTGAGCTTCTCCGACTTTCGGAAGGGTTAGGGTTAGGGTTAGGGATGAAAGCACATAGGAGAAAGAGATATTCTTGAATAACTTTTTTTGTGAAGGTCGGAGAGACTTGGAAAGTGGTTGCATCTGGACTAATTTGGGTCCTGCGGATCGATTGGTACCATCCCCGAGCTTGTACGACCTTCGAAAGAGGTCGAACGACGAAATTCCCCCAAATCTGAGGAGATATTCTTGAATAACTTTTTTTGTGAAGGTCGGAGAGACTTGCAAGTAGGCTCTACCCCCACTAAATGGGGTAGCGCGCATCGATCGGTACCATCCTTGAGCTTCTCCGACTTTCGGAAGGGTTAGGGTTAGGGTTAGGGATGAAAGCACATAGGAGAAAGAGATATTCTTGAATAACTTTTTTTGTGAAGGTCGGAGAGACTTGCAAGTAGGCTCTACCCCCACTAAATGGGGTAGCGCGCATCGATCGGTACCATCCTTGAGCTTCTCCGACTTTCGGAAGGGTTAGGGTTAGGGTTAGGGATGAAAGCACATAGGAGAAAGAGATATTCTTGAATAACTTTTTTTGTGAAGGTCGGAGAGACTTGCAAGTAGGCTCTACCCCCACTAAATGGGGTAGCGCGCATCGATCGGTACCATCCTTGAGCTTCTCCGACTTTCGGAAGGGTTAGGGTTAGGGTTAGGGATGAAAGCACATAGGAGAAAGAGATATTCTTGAATAACTTTTTTTGTGAAGGTCGGAGAGACTTGGAAAGTGGTTGCATCTGGACTAATTTGGGTCCTGCGGATCGATTGGTACCATCCCCGAGCTTGTACGACCTTCGAAAGAGGTCGAACGACGAAATTCCCCCAAATCTGAGGAGATATTCTTGAATAACTTTTTTTGTGAAGGTCGGAGAGACTTGCAAGTAGGCTCTACCCCCACTAAATGGGGTAGCGCGCATCGATCGGTACCATCCTTGAGCTTCTCCGACTTTCGGAAGGGTTAGGGTTAGGGTTAGGGATGAAAGCACATAGGAGAAAGAGATATTCTTGAATAACTTTTTTTGTGAAGGTCGGAGAGACTTGCAAGTAGGCTCTACCCCCACTAAATGGGGTAGCGCGCATCGATCGGTACCATCCTTGAGCTTCTCCGACTTTCGGAAGGGTTAGGGTTAGGGTTAGGGATGAAAGCACATAGGAGAAAGAGATATTCTTGAATAACTTTTTTTGTGAAGGTCGGAGAGACTTGGAAAGTGGTTGCATCTGGACTAATTTGGGTCCTGCGGATCGATTGGTACCATCCCCGAGCTTGTACGACCTTCGGAAGAGGTCGACCGACGAAATTCCCCCAAATCTGAGGAGATATTCTTGAATAACTTTTTTTGTGAAGGTCGGAGAGACTTGCAAGTAGGCTCTACCCCCACTAAATGGGGTTGCGCGCATCGATCAGTACCATCCTTGAGCTTCTCCGACTTTCGGAAGGGTTAGGGTTAGGGTTAGGGATGAAAGCACATAGGAGAAAGAGATATTCTTGAATAACTTTTTTTGTGAAGGTCGGAGAGACTTGCAAGTAGGCTCTACCCCCACTAAATGGGGTAGCGCGCATCGATCGGTACCATCCTTGAGCTTCTCCGACTTTCGGAAGGGTTAGGGTTAGGGTTAGGGATGAAAGCACATAGGAGAAAGAGATATTCTTGAATAACTTTTTTTGTGAAGGTCGGAGAGACTTGCAAGTAGGCTCTACCCCCACTAAATGGGGTAGCGCGCATCGATCGGTACCATCCTTGAGCTTCTCCGACTTTCGGAAGGGTTAGGGTTAGGGTTAGGGATGAAAGCACATAGGAGAAAGAGATATTCTTGAATAACTTTTTTTGTGAAGGTCGGAGAGACTTGCAAGTAGGCTCTACCCCCACTAAATGGGGTAGCGCGCATCGATCGGTACCATCCTTGAGCTTCTCCGACTTTCGGAAGGGTTAGGGTTAGGGTTAGGGATGAAAGCACATAGGAGAAAGAGATATTCTTGAATAACTTTTTTTGTGAAGGTCGGAGAGACTTGGAAAGTGGTTGCATCTGGACTAATTTGGGTCCTGCGGATCGATTGGTACCATCCCCGAGCTTGTACGACCTTCGGAAGAGGTCGACCGACGAAATTCCCCCAAATCTGAGGAGATATTCTTGAATAACTTTTTTTGTGAAGGTCGGAGAGACTTGCAAGTAGGCTCTACCCCCACTAAATGGGGTTGCGCGCATCGATCGGTACCATCCTTGAGCTTCTCCGACTTTCGGAAGGGTTAGGGTTAGGGTTAGGGATGAAAGCACATAGGAGAAAGAGATATTCTTGAATAACTTTTTTTGTGAAGGTCGGAGAGACTTGCAAGTAGGCTTTACCCCCACTAAATGGGGTAGCGCGCATCGATCGGTACCATCCTTGAGCTTCTCCGACTTTCGGAAGGGTTAGGGTTAGGGTTAGGGATGAAAGCACATAGGAGAAAGAGATATTCTTGAATAACTTTTTTTGTGAAGGTCGGAGAGACTTGCAAGTAGGCTCTACCCCCACTAAATGGGGTAGCGCGCATCGATCGGTACCATCCTTGAGCTTCTCCGACTTTCGGAAGGGTTAGGGTTAGGGTTAGGGATGAAAGCACATAGGAGAAAGAGATATTCTTGAATAACTTTTTTTGTGAAGGTCGGAGAGACTTGCAAGTAGGCTCTACCCCCACTAAATGGGGTAGCGCGCATCGATCGGTACCATCCTTGAGCTTCTCCGACTTTCGGAAGGGTTAGGGTTAGGGTTAGGGATGAAAGCACATAGGAGAAAGAGATATTCTTGAATAACTTTTTTTGTGAAGGTCGGAGAGACTTGGAAAGTGGTTGCATCTGGACTAATTTGGGTCCTGCGGATCGATTGGTACCATCCCCGAGCTTGTACGACCTTCGGAAGAGGTCGAACGACGAAATTCCCCCAAATCTGAGGAGATATTCTTGAATAACTTTTTTTGTGAAGGTCGGAGAGACTTGCAAGTAGGCTCTACCCCCACTAAATGGGGTAGCGCGCATCGATCGGTACCATCCTTGAGCTTCTCCGACTTTCGGAAGGGTTAGGGTTAGGGTTAGGGATGAAAGCACATAGGAGAAAGAGATATTCTTGAATAACTTTTTTTGTGAAGGTCGGAGAGACTTGCAAGTAGGCTTTACCCCCACTAAATGGGGTAGCGCGCATCGATCGGTACCATCCTTGAGCTTCTCCGACTTTCGGAAGGGTTAGGGTTAGGGTTAGGGATGAAAGCACATAGGAGAAAGAGATATTCTTGAATAACTTTTTTTGTGAAGGTCGGAGAGACTTGGAAAGTGGTTGCATCTGGACTAATTTGGGTCCTGCGGATCGATTGGTACCATCCCCGAGCTTGTACGACCTTCGGAAGAGGTCGACCGACGAAATTCCCCCAAATCTGAGGAGATATTCTTGAATAACTTTTTTTGTGAAGGTCGGAGAGACTTGCAAGTAGGCTCTACCCCCACTAAATGGGGTTGCGCGCATCGATCAGTACCATCCTTGAGCTTCTCCGACTTTCGGAAGGGTTAGGGTTAGGGTTAGGGATGAAAGCACATAGGAGAAAGAGATATTCTTGAATAACTTTTTTTGTGAAGGTCGGAGAGACTTGCAAGTAGGCTCTACCCCCACTAAATGGGGTAGCGCGCATCGATCGGTACCATCCTTGAGCTTCTCCGACTTTCGGAAGGGTTAGGGTTAGGGTTAGGAATGAAAGCACATAGGAGAAAGAGATATTCTTGAATAACTTTTTTTGTGAAGGTCGGAGAGACTTGCAAGTAGGCTCTACCCCCACTAAATGGGGTAGCGCGCATCGATCGGTACCATCCTTGAGCTTCTCCGACTTTCGGAAGGGTTAGGGTTAGGGTTAGGGATGAAAGCACATAGGAGAAAGAGATATTCTTGAATAACTTTTTTTGTGAAGGTCGGAGAGACTTGCAAGTAGGCTCTACCCCCACTAAATGGGGTAGCGCGCATCGATCGGTACCATCCTTGAGCTTCTCCGACTTTCGGAAGGGTTAGGGTAAGGGTTAGGGATGAAAGCACATAGGAGAAAGAGATATTCTTGAATAACTTTTTTTGTGAAGGTCGGAGAGACTTGGAAAGTGGTTGCATCTGGACTAATTTGGGTCCTGCGGATCGATTGGTACCATCCCCGAGCTTGTACGACCTTCGGAAGAGGTCGACCGACGAAATTCCCCCAAATCTGAGGAGATATTCTTGAATAACTTTTTTTGTGAAGGTCGGAGAGACTTGCAAGTAGGCTCTACCCCCACTAAATGGGGTTGCGCGCATCGATCGGTACCATCCTTGAGCTTCTCCGACTTTCGGAAGGGTTAGGGTTAGGGTTAGGGATGAAAGCACATAGGAGAAAGAGATATTCTTGAATAACTTTTTTTGTAAAGGTCGGAGAGACTTGCAAGTAGGCTCTACCCCCACTAAATGGGGTAGCGCGCATCGATCGGTACCATTCTTGAGCTTCTCCGACTTTCGGAAGGGTTAGGGTTAGGGTTAGGGATGAAAGCACATAGGAGAAAGAGATATTCTTGAATAACTTTTTTTGTGAAGGTCGGAGAGACTTGGAAAGTGGTTGCATCTGGACTAATTTGGGTCCTGCAGATCGATTGGTACCATCCCCGAGCTTGTACGACCTTCGGAAGAGGTCGACCGACGAAATTCCCCCAAAATCTGAGGAGATATTCTTGAATAACTTTTTTTGTGAAGGTCGGAGAGACTTGCAAGTAGGCTCTACCCCCACTAAATGGGGTTGCGCGCATCGATCAGTACCATCCTTGAGCTTCTCCGACTTTCGGAAGGGTTAGGGTTAGGGTTAGGGATGAAAGCACATAGGAGAAAGAGATATTCTTGAATAACTTTTTTTGTGAAGGTCGGAGAGACTTGCAAGTAGGCTCTACCCCCACTAAATGGGGTAGCGCGCATCGATCAGTACCATCCTTGAGCTTCTCCGACTTTCGGAAGGGTTAGGGTTAGGGTTAGGGATGAAAGCACATAGGAGAAAGAGATATTCTTGAATAACTTTTTTTGTGAAGGTCGGAGAGACTTGCAAGTAGGCTCTACCCCCACTAAATGGGGTAGCGCGCATCGATCGGTACCATCCTTGAGCTTCTCCGACTTTCGGAAGGGTTAGGGTTAGGGTTAGGGATGAAAGCACATAGGAGAAAGAGATATTCTTGAATAACTTTTTTTGTGAAGGTCGGAGAGACTTGCAAGTAGGCTCTACCCCCACTAAATGGGGTAGCGCGCATCGATCGGTACCATCCTTGAGCTTCTCCGACTTTCGGAAGGGTTAGGGTTAGGGTTAGGGATGAAAGCACATAGGAGAAAGAGATATTCTTGAATAACTTTTTTTGTGAAGGTCGGAGAGACTTGGAAAGTGGTTGCATCTGGACTAATTTGGGTCCTGCGGATCGATTGGTACCATCCCCGAGCTTGTACGACCTTCGGAAGAGGTCGACCGACGAAATTCCCCCAAATCTGAGGAGATATTCTTGAATAACTTTTTTTGTGAAGGTCGGAGAGACTTGCAAGTAGGCTCTACCCCCACTAAATGGGGTAGCGCGCATCGATCGGTACCATCCTTGAGCTTCTCCGACTTTCGGAAGGGTTAGGGTTAGGGTTAGGGATGAAAGCACATAGGAGAAAGAGATATTCTTGAATAACTTTTTTTGTGAAGGTCGGAGAGACTTGCAAGTAGGCTCTACCCCCACTAAATGGGGTAGCGCGCATCGATCGGTACCATCCTTGAGCTTCTCCGACTTTCGGAAGGGTTAGGGTTAGGGTTAGGGATGAAAGCACATAGGAGAAAGAGATATTCTTGAATAACTTTTTTTGTGAAGGTCGGAGAGACTTGGAAAGTGGTTGCATCTGGACTAATTTGGGTCCTGCGGATCGATTGGTACCATCCCCGAGCTTGTACGACCTTCGGAAGAGGTCGACCGACGAAATTCCCCCAAATCTGAGGAGATATTCTTGAATAACTTTTTTTGTGAAGGTCGGAGAGACTTGCAAGTAGCCTCTACCCCCACTAAATGGGGTTGCGCGCATCGATCAGTACCATCCTTGAGCTTCTCCGACTTTCGGAAGTGTTAGGGTTAGGGTTAGGGATGAAAGCACATAGGAGAAAGAGATATTCTTGAATAACTTTTTTTGTGAAGGTCGGAGAGACTTGCAAGTAGGCTCTACCCCCACTAAATGGGGTAACACGCATCGATCGGTACCATCCTTGAGCTTCTCCGACTTTCGGAAGGGTTAGGGTTAGGGTTAGGGATGAAAGCACATAGGAGAAAGAGATATTCTTGAATAACTTTTTTTGTGAAGGTCGGAGAGACTTGCAAGTAGGCTCTACCCCCACTAAATGGGGTAGCGCGCATCGATCGGTACCATCCTTGAGCTTCTCCGACTTTCGGAAGGGTTAGGGTTAGGGTTAGGGATGAAAGCACATAGGAGAAAGAGATATTCTTGAATAACTTTTTTTGTGAAGGTCGGAGAGACTTGCAAGTAGGCTCTACCCCCACTAAATGGGGTAGCGCGCATCGATCAGTACCATCCTTGAGCTTCTCCGACTTTCGGAAGGGTTAGGGTTAGGGTTAGGGATGAAAGCACATAGGAGAAAGAGATATTCTTGAATAACTTTTTTTGTGAAGGTCGGAGAGACTTGGAAAGTGGTTGCATCTGGACTAATTTGGGTCCTGCGGATCGATTGGTACCATCCCCGAGCTTGTACGACCTTCGGAAGAGGTCGACCGACGAAATTCCCCCAAATCTGAGGAGATATTCTTGAATAACTTTTTTTGTGAAGGTCGGAGAGACTTGCAAGTAGGCTCTACCCCCACTAAATGGGGTAGCGCGCATCGATCGGTACCATCCTTGAGCTTCTCCGACTTTCGGAAGGGTTAGGGTTAGGGTTAGGGATGAAAGCACATAGGAGAAAGAGATATTCTTGAATAACTTTTTTTGTGAAGGTCGGAGAGACTTGCAAGTAGGCTCTACCCCCACTAAATGGGGTAGCACGCATCGATCGGTACCATCCTTGAGCTTCTCCGACTTTCGGAAGGGTTAGGGTTAGGGTTAGGGATGAAAGCACATAGGAGAAAGAGATATTCTTGAATAACTTTTTTTGTGAAGGTCGGAGAGACTTGCAAGTAGGCTCTACCCCCACTAAATGGGGTAGCGCGCATCGATCGGTACCATCCTTGAGCTTCTCCGACTTTCGGAAGGGTTAGGGTTAGGGTTAGGGATGAAAGCACATAGGAGAAAGAGATATTCTTGAATAACTTTTTTTGTGAAGGTCGGAGAGACTTGGAAAGTGGTTGCATCTGGACTAATTTGGGTCCTGCAGATCGATTGGTACCATCCCCGAGCTTGTACGACCTTCGGAAGAGGTCGACCGACGAAATTCCCCCAAAATCTGAGGAGATATTCTTGAATAACTTTTTTTGTGAAGGTCGGAGAGACTTGCAAGTAGGCTCTACCCCCACTAAATGGGGTTGCGCGCATCGATCAGTACCATCCTTGAGCTTCTCCGACTTTCGGAAGGGTTAGGGTTAGGGTTAGGGATGAAAGCACATAGGAGAAAGAGATATTCTTGAATAACTTTTTTTGTGAAGGTCGGAGAGACTTGCAAGTAGGCTCTACCCCCACTAAATGGGGTAGCGCGCATCGATCAGTACCATCCTTGAGCTTCTCCGACTTTCGGAAGGGTTAGGGTTAGGGTTAGGGATGAAAGCACATAGGAGAAAGAGATATTCTTGAATAACTTTTTTTGTGAAGGTCGGAGAGACTTGCAAGTAGGCTCTACCCCCACTAAATGGGGTAGCGCGCATCGATCGGTACCATCCTTGAGCTTCTCCGACTTTCGGAAGGGTTAGGGTTAGGGTTAGGGATGAAAGCACATAGGAGAAAGAGATATTCTTGAATAACTTTTTTTGTGAAGGTCGGAGAGACTTGCAAGTAGGCTCTACCCCCACTAAATGGGGTAGCGCGCATCGATCGGTACCATCCTTGAGCTTCTCCGACTTTCGGAAGGGTTAGGGTTAGGGTTAGGGATGAAAGCACATAGGAGAAAGAGATATTCTTGAATAACTTTTTTTGTGAAGGTCGGAGAGACTTGGAAAGTGGTTGCATCTGGACTAATTTGGGTCCTGCGGATCGATTGGTACCATCCCCGAGCTTGTACGACCTTCGGAAGAGGTCGACCGACGAAATTCCCCCAAATCTGAGGAGATATTCTTGAATAACTTTTTTTGTGAAGGTCGGAGAGACTTGCAAGTAGGCTCTACCCCCACTAAATGGGGTAGCGCGCATCGATCGGTACCATCCTTGAGCTTTTCCGACTTTCGGAAGGGTTAGGGTTAGGGTTAGGGATGAAAGCACATAGGAGAAAGAGATATTCTTGAATAACTTTTTTTGTGAAGGTCGGAGAGACTTGCAAGTAGGCTCTACCCCCACTAAATGGGGTAGCGCGCATCGATCGGTACCATCCTTGAGCTTCTCCGACTTTCGGAAGGGTTAGGGTTAGGGTTAGGGATGAAAGCACATAGGAGAAAGAGATATTCTTGAATAACTTTTTTTGTGAAGGTCGGAGAGACTTGGAAAGTGGTTGCATCTGGACTAATTTGGGTCCTGCGGATCGATTGGTACCATCCCCGAGCTTGTACGACCTTCGGAAGAGGTCGACCGACGAAATTCCCCCAAATCTGAGGAGATATTCTTGAATAACTTTTTTTGTGAAGGTCGGAGAGACTTGCAAGTAGGCTCTACCCCCACTAAATGGGGTTGCGCGCATCGATCAGTACCATCCTTGAGCTTCTCCGACTTTCGGAAGGGTTAGGGTTAGGGTTAGGGATGAAAGCACATAGGAGAAAGAGATATTCTTGAATAACTTTTTTTGTGAAGGTCGGAGAGACTTGCAAGTAGGCTCTACCCCCACTAAATGGGGTAACGCGCATCGATCGGTACCATCCTTGAGCTTCTCCGACTTTCGGAAGGGTTAGGGTTAGGGTTAGGGATGAAAGCACATAGGAGAAAGAGATATTCTTGAATAACTTTTTTTGTGAAGGTCGGAGAGACTTGCAAGTAGGCTCTACCCCCACTAAATGGGGTAGCGCGCATCGATCGGTACCATCCTTGAGCTTCTCCGACTTTCGGAAGGGTTAGGGTTAGGGTTAGGGATGAAAGCACATAGGAGAAAGAGATATTCTTGAATAACTTTTTTTGTGAAGGTCGGAGAGACTTGGAAAGTGGTTGCATCTGGACTAATTTGGGTCCTGCGGATCGATTGGTACCATCCCCGAGCTTGTACGACCTTCGGAAGAGGTCGACCGACGAAATTCCCCCAAATCTGAGGAGATATTCTTGAATAACTTTTTTTGTGAAGGTCGGAGAGACTTGCAAGTAGGCTCTACCCCCACTAAATGGGGTTGCGCGCATCGATCAGTACCATCCTTGAGCTTCTCCGACTTTCGGAAGGGTTAGGGTTAGGGTTAGGGATGAAAGCACATAGGAGAAAGAGATATTCTTGAATAACTTTTTTTGTGAAGGTCGGAGAGACTTGCAAGTAGGCTCTACCCCCACTAAATGGGGTAACGCGCATCGATCGGTACCATCCTTGAGCTTCTCCGACTTTCGGAAGGGTTAGGGTTAGGGTTAGGGATGAAAGCACATAGGAGAAAGAGATATTCTTGAATAACTTTTTTTGTGAAGGTCGGAGAGACTTGCAAGTAGGCTCTACCCCCACTAAATGGGGTAGCGCGCATCGATCGGTACCATCCTTGAGCTTCTCCGACTTTCGGAAGGGTTAGGGTTAGGGTTAGGGATGAAAGCACATAGGAGAAAGAGATATTCTTGAATAACTTTTTTTGTGAAGGTCGGAGAGACTTGCAAGTAGGCTCTACCCCCACTAAATGGGGTAGCGCGCATCGATCGGTACCATCCTTGAGCTTCTCCGACTTTCGGAAGGGTTAGGGTTAGGGTTAGGGATGAAAGCACATAGGAGAAAGAGATATTCTTGAATAACTTTTTTTGTGAAGGTCGGAGAGACTTGCAAGTAGGCTCTACCCCCACTAAATGGGGTAGCGCGCATCGATCGGTACCATCCTTGAGCTTCTCCGACTTTCGGAAGGGTTAGGGTTAGGGTTAGGGATGAAAGCACATAGGAGAAAGAGATATTCTTGAATAACTTTTTTTGTGAAGGTCGGAGAGACTTGGAAAGTGGTTGCATCTGGACTAATTTGGGTCCTGCGGATCGATTGGTACCATCCCCGAGCTTGTACGACCTTCGGAAGAGGTCGACCGACGAAATTCCCCCAAATCTGAGGAGATATTCTTGAATAACTTTTTTTGTGAAGGTCGGAGAGACTTGCAAGTAGGCTCTACCCCCACTAAATGGGGTAGCGCGCATCGATCGGTACCATCCTTGAGCTTCTCCGACTTTCGGAAGGGTTAGGGTTAGGGTTAGGGATGAAAGCACATAGGAGAAAGAGATATTCTTGAATAACTTTTTTTGTGAAGGTCGGAGAGACTTGCAAGTAGGCTCTACCCCCACTAAATGGGGTAGCGCGCATCGATCGGTACCATCCTTGAGCTTCTCCGACTTTCGGAAGGGTTAGGGTTAGGGTTAGGGATGAAAGCACATAGGAGAAAGAGATATTCTTGAATAACTTTTTTTGTGAAGGTCGGAGAGACTTGGAAAGTGGTTGCATCTGGACTAATTTGGGTCCTGCGGATCGATTGGTACCATCCCCGAGCTTGTACGACCTTCGGAAGAGGTCGACCGACGAAATTCCCCCAAATCTGAGGAGATATTCTTGAATAACTTTTTTTGTGAAGGTCGGAGAGACTTGCAAGTAGCCTCTACCCCCACTAAATGGGGTTGCGCGCATCGATCAGTACCATCCTTGAGCTTCTCCGACTTTCGGAAGTGTTAGGGTTAGGGTTAGGGATGAAAGCACATAGGAGAAAGAGATATTCTTGAATAACTTTTTTTGTGAAGGTCGGAGAGACTTGCAAGTAGGCTCTACCCCCACTAAATGGGGTAACACGCATCGATCGGTACCATCCTTGAGCTTCTCCGACTTTCGGAAGGGTTAGGGTTAGGGTTAGGGATGAAAGCACATAGGAGAAAGAGATATTCTTGAATAACTTTTTTTGTGAAGGTCGGAGAGACTTGCAAGTAGGCTCTACCCCCACTAAATGGGGTAGCGCGCATCGATCGGTACCATCCTTGAGCTTCTCCGACTTTCGGAAGGGTTAGGGTTAGGGTTAGGGATGAAAGCACATAGGAGAAAGAGATATTCTTGAATAACTTTTTTTGTGAAGGTCGGAGAGACTTGCAAGTAGGCTCTACCCCCACTAAATGGGGTAGCGCGCATCGATCAGTACCATCCTTGAGCTTCTCCGACTTTCGGAAGGGTTAGGGTTAGGGTTAGGGATGAAAGCACATAGGAGAAAGAGATATTCTTGAATAACTTTTTTTGTGAAGGTCGGAGAGACTTGGAAAGTGGTTGCATCTGGACTAATTTGGGTCCTGCGGATCGATTGGTACCATCCCCGAGCTTGTACGACCTTCGGAAGAGGTCGACCGACGAAATTCCCCCAAATCTGAGGAGATATTCTTGAATAACTTTTTTTGTGAAGGTCGGAGAGACTTGCAAGTAGGCTCTACCCCCACTAAATGGGGTAGCGCGCATCGATCGGTACCATCCTTGAGCTTCTCCGACTTTCGGAAGGGTTAGGGTTAGGGTTAGGGATGAAAGCACATAGGAGAAAGAGATATTCTTGAATAACTTTTTTTGTGAAGGTCGGAGAGACTTGCAAGTAGGCTTTACCCCCACTAAATGGGGTAGCGCGCATCGATCGGTACCATCCTTGAGCTTCTCCGACTTTCGGAAGGGTTAGGGTTAGGGTTAGGGATGAAAGCACATAGGAGAAAGAGATATTCTTGAATAACTTTTTTTGTGAAGGTCGGAGAGACTTGGAAAGTGGTTGCATCTGGACTAATTTGGGTCCTGCGGATCGATTGGTACCATCCCCGAGCTTGTACGACCTTCGGAAGAGGTCGACCGACGAAATTCCCCCAAATCTGAGGAGATATTCTTGAATAACTTTTTTTGTGAAGGTCGGAGAGACTTGCAAGTAGGCTCTACCCCCACTAAATGGGGTAGCGCGCATCGATCAGTACCATCCTTGAGCTTCTCCGACTTTCGGAAGGGTTAGGGTTAGGGTTAGGGATGAAAGCACATAGGAGAAAGAGATATTCTTGAATAACTTTTTTTGTGAAGGTCGGAGAGACTTGCAAGTAGGCTCTACCCCCACTAAATGGGGTAGCGCGCATCGATCGGTACCATCCTTGAGCTTCTCCGACTTTCGGAAGGGTTAGGGTTAGGGTTAGGGATGAAAGCACATAGGAGAAAGAGATATTCTTGAATAACTTTTTTTGTGAAGGTCGGAGAGACTTGCAAGTAGGCTCTACCCCCACTAAATGGGGTAGCGCGCATCGATCGGTACCATCCTTGAGCTTCTCCGACTTTCGGAAGGGTTAGGGTTAGGGTTAGGGATGAAAGCACATAGGAGAAAGAGATATTCTTGAATAACTTTTTTTGTGAAGGTCGGAGAGACTTGGAAAGTGGTTGCATCTGGACTAATTTGGGTCCTGCAGATCGATTGGTACCATCCCCGAGCTTGTACGACCTTCGGAAGAGGTCGACCGACGAAATTCCCCCAAAATCTGAGGAGATATTCTTGAATAACTTTTTTTGTGAAGGTCGGAGAGACTTGCAAGTAGGCTCTACCCCCACTAAATGGGGTTGCGCGCATCGATCAGTACCATCCTTGAGCTTCTCCGACTTTCGGAAGGGTTAGGGTTAGGGTTAGGGATGAAAGCACATAGGAGAAAGAGATATTCTTGAATAACTTTTTTTGTGAAGGTCGGAGAGACTTGCAAGTAGGCTCTACCCCCACTAAATGGGGTAGCGCGCATCGATCAGTACCATCCTTGAGCTTCTCCGACTTTCGGAAGGGTTAGGGTTAGGGTTAGGGATGAAAGCACATAGGAGAAAGAGATATTCTTGAATAACTTTTTTTGTGAAGGTCGGAGAGACTTGCAAGTAGGCTCTACCCCCACTAAATGGGGTAGCGCGCATCGATCGGTACCATCCTTGAGCTTCTCCGACTTTCGGAAGGGTTAGGGTTAGGGTTAGGGATGAAAGCACATAGGAGAAAGAGATATTCTTGAATAACTTTTTTTGTGAAGGTCGGAGAGACTTGCAAGTAGGCTCTACCCCCACTAAATGGGGTAGCGCGCATCGATCGGTACCATCCTTGAGCTTCTCCGACTTTCGGAAGGGTTAGGGTTAGGGTTAGGGATGAAAGCACATAGGAGAAAGAGATATTCTTGAATAACTTTTTTTGTGAAGGTCGGAGAGACTTGGAAAGTGGTTGCATCTGGACTAATTTGGGTCCTGCGGATCGATTGGTACCATCCCCGAGCTTGTACGACCTTCGGAAGAGGTCGACCGACGAAATTCCCCCAAATCTGAGGAGATATTCTTGAATAACTTTTTTTGTGAAGGTCGGAGAGACTTGCAAGTAGGCTCTACCCCCACTAAATGGGGTAGCGCGCATCGATCGGTACCATCCTTGAGCTTTTCCGACTTTCGGAAGGGTTAGGGTTAGGGTTAGGGATGAAAGCACATAGGAGAAAGAGATATTCTTGAATAACTTTTTTTGTGAAGGTCGGAGAGACTTGCAAGTAGGCTCTACCCCCACTAAATGGGGTAGCGCGCATCGATCGGTACCATCCTTGAGCTTCTCCGACTTTCGGAAGGGTTAGGGTTAGGGTTAGGGATGAAAGCACATAGGAGAAAGAGATATTCTTGAATAACTTTTTTTGTGAAGGTCGGAGAGACTTGGAAAGTGGTTGCATCTGGACTAATTTGGGTCCTGCGGATCGATTGGTACCATCCCCGAGCTTGTACGACCTTCGGAAGAGGTCGACCGACGAAATTCCCCCAAATCTGAGGAGATATTCTTGAATAACTTTTTTTGTGAAGGTCGGAGAGACTTGCAAGTAGGCTCTACCCCCACTAAATGGGGTTGCGCGCATCGATCAGTACCATCCTTGAGCTTCTCCGACTTTCGGAAGGGTTAGGGTTAGGGTTAGGGATGAAAGCACATAGGAGAAAGAGATATTCTTGAATAACTTTTTTTGTGAAGGTCGGAGAGACTTGCAAGTAGGCTCTACCCCCACTAAATGGGGTAACGCGCATCGATCGGTACCATCCTTGAGCTTCTCCGACTTTCGGAAGGGTTAGGGTTAGGGTTAGGGATGAAAGCACATAGGAGAAAGAGATATTCTTGAATAACTTTTTTTGTGAAGGTCGGAGAGACTTGCAAGTAGGCTCTACCCCCACTAAATGGGGTAGCGCGCATCGATCGGTACCATCCTTGAGCTTCTCCGACTTTCGGAAGGGTTAGGGTTAGGGTTAGGGATGAAAGCACATAGGAGAAAGAGATATTCTTGAATAACTTTTTTTGTGAAGGTCGGAGAGACTTGGAAAGTGGTTGCATCTGGACTAATTTGGGTCCTGCGGATCGATTGGTACCATCCCCGAGCTTGTACGACCTTCGGAAGAGGTCGACCGACGAAATTCCCCCAAATCTGAGGAGATATTCTTGAATAACTTTTTTTGTGAAGGTCGGAGAGACTTGCAAGTAGGCTCTACCCCCACTAAATGGGGTTGCGCGCATCGATCAGTACCATCCTTGAGCTTCTCCGACTTTCGGAAGGGTTAGGGTTAGGGTTAGGGATGAAAGCACATAGGAGAAAGAGATATTCTTGAATAACTTTTTTTGTGAAGGTCGGAGAGACTTGCAAGTAGGCTCTACCCCCACTAAATGGGGTAACGCGCATCGATCGGTACCATCCTTGAGCTTCTCCGACTTTCGGAAGGGTTAGGGTTAGGGTTAGGGATGAAAGCACATAGGAGAAAGAGATATTCTTGAATAACTTTTTTTGTGAAGGTCGGAGAGACTTGCAAGTAGGCTCTACCCCCACTAAATGGGGTAGCGCGCATCGATCGGTACCATCCTTGAGCTTCTCCGACTTTCGGAAGGGTTAGGGTTAGGGTTAGGGATGAAAGCACATAGGAGAAAGAGATATTCTTGAATAACTTTTTTTGTGAAGGTCGGAGAGACTTGCAAGTAGGCTCTACCCCCACTAAATGGGGTAGCGCGCATCGATCGGTACCATCCTTGAGCTTCTCCGACTTTCGGAAGGGTTAGGGTTAGGGATGAAAGCACATAGGAGAAAGAGATATTCTTGAATAACTTTTTTTGTGAAGGTCGGAGAGACTTGGAAAGTGGTTGCATCTGGACTAATTTGGGTCCTGCGGATCGATTGGTACCATCCCCGAGCTTGTACGACCTTCGGAAGATGTCGACCGACGAAATTCCCCCAAATCTGAGGAGATATTCTTGAATAACTTTTTTTGTGAAGGTCGGAGAGACTTGCAAGTAGGCTCTACCCCCACTAAATGGGGTTGCGCGCATCGATCGGTACCATCCTTGAGCTTCTCCGACTTTCGGAAGGGTTAGGGTTAGGGTTAGGGATGAAAGCACATAGGAGAAAGAGATATTCTTGAATAACTTTTTTTGTGAAGGTCGGAGAGACTTGCAAGTAGGCTCTACCCCCACTAAATGGCGTAGCGCGCATCGATCGGTACCATCCTTGAGCTTCTCCGACTTTCGGAAGGGTTAGGGTTAGGGTTAGGGATGAAAGCACATAGGAGAAAGAGATATTCTTGAATAACTTTTTTTGTGAAGGTCGGAGAGACTTGGAAAGTGGTTGCATCTGGACTAATTTGGGTCCTGCGGATCGATTGGTACCATCCCCGAGCTTGTACGACCTTCGGAAGAGGTCGACCGACGAAATTCCCCCAAATCTGAGGAGATATTCTTGAATAACTTTTTTTGTGAAGGTCGGAGAGACTTGCAAGTAGGCTCTACCCCCACTAAATGGGGTTGCGCGCATCGATCGGTACCATCCTTGAGCTTCTCCGACTTTCGGAAGGGTTAGGGTTAGGGTTAGGGATGAAAGCACATAGGAGAAAGAGATATTCTTGAATAACTTTTTTTGTGAAGGTCGGAGAGACTTGCAAGTAGGCTCTACCCCCACTAAATGGGGTAGCGCGCATCGATCGGTACCATCCTTGAGCTTCTCCGACTTTCGGAAGGGTTAGGGTTAGGGTTAGGGATGAAAGCACATAGGAGAAAGAGATATTCTTGAATAACTTTTTTTGTGAAGGTCGGAGAGACTTGGAAAGTGGTTGCATCTGGACTAATTTGGGTCCTGCAGATCGATTGGTACCATCCCCGAGCTTGTAAGACCTTCGGAAGAGGTCGACCGACGAAATTCCCCCAAATCTGAGGAGATATTCTTGAATTACTTTTTTTGTGAAGGTCGGAGAGACTTGCAAGTAGGCTCTACCCCCACTAAATGGGGTTGCGCGCATCGATCAGTACCATCCTTGAGCTTCTCCGACTTTCGGAAGGGTTAGGGTTAGGGTTAGGGATGAAAGCACATAGGAGAAAGAGATATTCTTGAATAACTTTTTTTGTGAAGGTCGGAGAGACTTGCAAGTAGGCTCTACCCCCACTAAATGGGGTAACGCGCATCGATCGGTACCATCCTTGAGCTTCTCCGACTTTCGGAAGGGTTAGGGTTAGGGTTAGGGATGAAAGCACATAGGAGAAAGAGATATTCTTGAATAACTTTTTTTGTGAAGGTCGGAGAGACTTGCAAGTAGGCTCTACCCCCACTAAATGGGGTAGCGCGCATCGATCGGTACCATCCTTGAGCTTCTCCGACTTTCGGAAGGGTTAGGGTTAGGGTTAGGGATGAAAGCACATAGGAGAAAGAGATATTCTTGAATAACTTTTTTTGTGAAGGTCGGAGAGACTTGCAAGTAGGCTCTACCCCCACTAAATGGGGTAGCGCGCATCGATCGGTACCATCCTTGAGCTTCTCCGACTTTCGGAAGGGTTAGGGTTAGGGTTAGGGATGAAAGCACATAGGAGAAAGAGATATTCTTGAATAACTTTTTTTGTGAAGGTCGGAGAGACTTGGAAAGTGGTTGCATCTGGACTAATTTGGGTCTTGCAGATCGATTGGTACCATCCCCGAGCTTGTACGACCTTCGGAAGAGGTCGAACGACGAAATTCCCCCAAATCTGAGGAGATATTCTTGAATAACTTTTTTTGTGAAGGTCGGAGAGACTTGCAAGTAGGCTCTACCCCCACTAAATGGGGTAGCGCGCATCGATCGGTACCATCCTTGAGCTTTTCCGACTTTCGGAAGGGTTAGGGTTAGGGTTAGGGATGAAAGCACATAGGAGAAAGAGATATTCTTGAATAACTTTTTTTGTGAAGGTCGGAGAGACTTGGAAAGTGGTTGCATCTGGACTAATTTGGGTCCTGCGGATCGATTGGTACCATCCCCGAGCTTGTACGACCTTCGGAAGAGGTCGACCGACGAAATTCCCCCAAATCTGAGGAGATATTCTTGAATAACTTTTTTTGTGAAGGTCGGAGAGACTTGCAAGTAGGCTCTACCCCCACTAAATGGGGTTGCGCGCATCGATCGGTACCATCCTTGAGCTTCTCCGACTTTCGGAAGGGTTAGGGTTAGGGTTAGGGATGAAAGCACATAGGAGAAAGAGATATTCTTGAATAACTTTTTTTGTGAAGGTCGGAGAGACTTGCAAGTAGGCTCTACCCCCACTAAATGGGGTAGCGCGCATCGATCGGTACCATCCTTGAGCTTCTCCGACTTTCGGAAGGGTTAGGGTTAGGGTTAGGGATGAAAGCACATAGGAGAAAGAGATATTCTTGAATAACTTTTTTTGTGAAGGTCGGAGAGACTTGGAAAGTGGTTGCATCTGGACTAATTTGGGTCCTGCGGATCGATTGGTACCATCCCCGAGCTTGTACGACCTTCGGAAGAGGTCGACCGACGAAATTCCCCCAAATCTGAGGAGATATTCTTGAATAACTTTTTTTGTGAAGGTCGGAGAGACTTGCAAGTAGGCTCTACCCCCACTAAATGGGGTAGCGCGCATCGATCGGTACCATCCTTGAGCTTCTCCGACTTTCGGAAGGGTTAGGGTTAGGGTTAGGGATGAAAGCACATAGGAGAAAGAGATATTCTTGAATAACTTTTTTTGTGAAGGTCGGAGAGACTTGCAAGTAGGCTCTACTCCCACTAAATGGGGTAGCGCGCATCGATCGGTACCATCCTTGAGCTTCTCCGACTTTCGGAAGGGTTAGGGTTAGGGTTAGGGATGAAAGCACATAGGAGAAAGAGATATTCTTGAATAACTTTTTTTGTGAAGGTCGGAGAGACTTGGAAAGTGGTTGCATCTGGACTAATTTGGGTCCTGCGGATCGATTGGTACCATCCTCGAGCTTGTACGACCTTCGGAAGAGGTCGACCGACGAAATTCCCCCAAATCTGAGGAGATATTCTTGAATAACTTTTTTTGTGAAGGTCGGAGAGACTTGCAAGTAGGCTCTACCCCCACTAAATGGGGTTGCGCGCATCGATCGGTACCATCTTTGAGCTTCTCCGACTTTCGGAAGGGTTAGGGTTAGGGTTAGGGATGAAAGCACATAGGAGAAAGAGATATTCTTGAATAACTTTTTTTGTGAAGGTCGGAGAGACTTGCAAGTAGGCTCTACCCCCGCTAAATGGGGTAGCGCGCATCGATCGGTACCATCCTTGAGCTTCTCCGACTTTCGGAAGGGTTAGGGTTAGGGTTAGGGATGAAAGCACATAGGAGAAAGAGATATTCTTGAATAACTTTTTTTGTGAAGGTCGGAGAGACTTGCAAGTAGGCTCTACCCCCACTAAATGGGGTAGCGCGCATCGATCAGTACCATCCTTGAGCTTCTCCGACTTTCGGAAGGGTTAGGGTTAGGGTTAGGGACGAAAGCACATAGGAGAAAGAGATATTCTTGAATAACTTTTTTTGTGAAGGTCGGAGAGACTTGCAAGTAGGCTCTACCCCCACTAAATGGGGTAGCGCGCATCGATCGGTACCATCCTTGAGCTTCTCCGACTTTCGGAAGGGTTAGGGTTAGGGTTAGGGATGAAAGCACATAGGAGAAAGAGATATTCTTGAATAACTTTTTTTGTGAAGGTCGGAGAGACTTGCAAGTAGGCTCTACCCCCACTAAATGGGGTAGCGCGCATCGATCGGTACCATCCTTGAGCTTCTCCGACTTTCGGAAGGGTTAGGGTTAGGGTTAGGGATGAAAGCACATAGGAGAAAGAGATATTCTTGAATAACTTTTTTTGTGAAGGTCGGAGAGACTTGGAAAGTGGTTGCATCTGGACTAATTTGGGTCCTGCGGATCGATTGGTACCATCCCCGAGCTTGTACGACCTTCGGAAGAGGTCGACCGACGAAATTCCCCCAAATCTGAGGAGATATTCTTGAATAACTTTTTTTGTGAAGGTCGGAGAGACTTGCAAGTAGGCTCTACCCCCACTAAATGGGGTAGCGCGCATCGATCGGTACCATCCTTGAGCTTCTCCGACTTTCGGAAGGGTTAGGGTTAGGGTTAGGGATGAAAGCACATAGGAGAAAGAGATATTCTTGAATAACTTTTTTTGTGAAGGTCGGAGAGACTTGGAAAGTGGTTGCATCTGGACTAATTTGGGTCCTGCGGATCGATTGGTACCATCCCCGAGCTTGTACGACCTTTGGAAGAGGTCGACCGACGAAATTCCCCCAAATCTGATGAGATATTCTTGAATAACTTTTTTTGTGAAGGTCGGAGAGACTTGCAAGTAGGCTCTACCCCCACTAAATGGGGTTGCGCGCATCGATCGGTACCATCCTTGAGCTTCTCCGACTTTCGGAAGGGTTAGGGTTAGGGTTAGGGATGAAAGCACATAGGAGAAAGAGATATTCTTGAATAACTTTTTTTGTGAAGGTCGGAGAGACTTGCAAGTAGGCTCTACCCCCACTAAATGGGGTAGCGCGCATCGATCGGTACCATCCTTGAGCTTCTCCGACTTTCGGAAGGGTTAGGGTTAGGGTTAGGGATGAAAGCACATAGGAGAAAGAGATATTCTTGAATAACTTTTTTTGTGAAGGTCGGAGAGACTTGGAAAGTGGTTGCATCTGGACTAATTTGGGTCCTGCAGATCGATTGGTACCATCCCCGAGCTTGTACGACCTTCGGAAGAGGTCGACCGACGAAATTCCCCCAAAATCTGAGGAGATATTCTTGAATAACTTTTTTTGTGAAGGTCGGAGAGACTTGCAAGTAGGCTCTACCCCCACTAAATGGGGTTGCGCGCATCGATCAGTACCATCCTTGAGCTTCTCCGACTTTCGGAAGGGTTAGGGTTAGGGTTAGGGATGAAAGCACATAGGAGAAAGAAATATTCTTGAATAACTTTTTTTGTGAAGGTCGGAGAGACTTGCAAGTAGGCTCTACCCCCACTAAATGGGGTAACGCGCATCGATCGGTACCATACTTGAGGTTCTCCGACTTTCGGAAGGGTTAGGGTTAGGGTTAGGGATGAAAGCACATAGGAGAAAGAGATATTCTTGAATAACTTTTTTTGTGAAGGTCGGAGAGACTTGCAAGTAGGCTCTACCCCCACTAAATGGGGTAGCGCACATCGATCGGTACCATCCTTGAGCTTCTCCGACTTTCGGAAGGGTTAGGGTTAGGGTTAGGGATGAAAGCACATAGGAGAAAGAGATATTCTTGAATAACTTTTTTTGTGAAGGTCGGAGAGACTTGCAAGTAGGCTCTACCCCCACTAAATGGGGTAGCGCGCATCGATCGGTACCATCCTTGAGCTTCTCCGACTTTCGGAAGGGTTAGGGTTAGGGTTAGGGATGAAAGCACATAGGAGAAAGAGATATTCTTGAATAACTTTTTTTGTGAAGGTCGGAGAGACTTGGAAAGTGGTTGCATCTGGACTAATTTGGGTCCTGCGGATCGATTGGTACCATCTCCGAGCTTGTACGACCTTCGGAAGAGGTCGACCGACGAAATTCCCCCAAATCTGAGGAGATATTCTTGAATAACTTTTTTTGTGAAGGTCGGAGAGACTTGCAAGTAGGCTCTACCCCCACTAAATGGGGTAGCGCGCATCGATCGGTACCATCCTTGAGCTTCTCCGACTTTCGGAAGGGTTAGGGTTAGGGTTAGGGATGAAAGCACATAGGAGAAAGAGATATTCTTGAATAACTTTTTTTGTGAAGGTCGGAGAGACTTGGAAAGTGGTTGCATCTGGACTAATTTGGGTCCTGCGGATCGATTGGTACCATCCCCGAGCTTGTACGACCTTCGGAAGAGGTCGACCGACGAAATTCCCCCAAATCTGAGGAGATATTCTTGAATAACTTTTTTTGTGAAGGTCGGAGAGACTTGCAAGTAGGCTCTACCCCCACTAAATGGGGTAACGCGCATCGATCGGTACCATCCTTGAGCTTCTCCGACTTTCGGAAGGGTTAGGGTTAGGGTTAGGGATGAAAGCACATAGGAGAAAGAGATATTCTTGAATAACTTTTTTTGTGAAGGTCGGAGAGACTTGCAAGTAGGCTCTACCCCCACTAAATGGGGTAGCGCGCATCGATCGGTACCATCCTTGAGCTTCTCCGACTTTCGGAAGGGTTAGGGTTAGGGTTAGGGATGAAAGCACATAGGAGAAAGAGATATTCTTGAATAACTTTTTTTGTGAAGGTCGGAGAGACTTGCAAGTAGGCTCTACCCCCACTAAATGGGGTAGCGCGCATCGATCGGTACCATCCTTGAGCTTCTCCGACTTTCGGAAGGGTTAGGGTTAGGGTTAGGGATGAAAGCACATAGGAGAAAGAGATATTCTTGAATAACTTTTTTTGTGAAGGTCGGAGAGACTTGGAAAGTGGTTGCATCTGGACTAATTTGGGTCCTGCGGATCGATTGGTACCATCCCCGAGCTTGTACGACCTTCGGAAGAGGTCGACCGACGAAATTCCCCCAAATCTGAGGAGATATTCTTGAATAACTTTTTTTGTGAAGGTCGGAGAGACTTGCAAGTAGGCTCTACCCCCACTAAATGGGGTAGCGCGCATCGATCGGTACCATCCTTGAGCTTCTCCGACTTTCGGAAGGGTTAGGGTTAGGGTTAGGGATGAAAGCACATAGGAGAAAGAGATATTCTTGAATAACTTTTTTTGTGAAGGTCGGAGAGACTTGGAAAGTGGTTGCATCTGGACTAATTTGGGTCCTGCGGATCGATTGGTACCATCCCCGAGCTTGTACGACCTTCGAAAGAGGTCGACCGACGAAATTCCCCCAAATCTGAGGAGATATTCTTGAATAACTTTTTTTGTGAAGGTCGGAGAGACTTGCAAGTAGGCTCTACCCCCACTAAATGGGGTTGCGCGCATCGATCGGTACCATCCTTGAGCTTCTCCGACTTTCGGAAGGGTTAGGGTTAGGGTTAGGGATGAAAGCACATAGGAGAAAGAGATATTCTTGAATAACTTTTTTTGTGAAGGTCGGAGAGACTTGCAAGTAGGCTCTACCCCCACTAAATGGGGTAGCGCGCATCGATCGGTACCATCCTTGAGCTTCTCCGACTTTCGGAAGGGTTAGGGTTAGGGTTAGGGATGAAAGCACATAGGAGAAAGAGATATTCTTGAATAACTTTTTTTGTAAAGGTCGGAGAGACTTGCAAGTAGGCTCTACCCCCACTAAATGGGGTAGCGCGCATCGATCAGTACCATCCTTGAGCTTCTCCGACTTTCGGAAGGGTTAGGGTTAGGGTTAGGGATGAAAGCACATAGGAGAAAGAGATATTCTTGAATAACTTTTTTTGTGAAGGTCGGAGAGACTTGCAAGTAGGCTCTACCCCCACTAAATGGGGTAGCGCGCATCGATCAGTACTATCCTTGAGCTTCTCCGACTTTCGGAAGGGTTAGGGTTAGGGTTAGGGATGAAAGCACATAGGAGAAAGAGATATTCTTGAATAACTTTTTTTGTGAAGGTCGGAGAGACTTGGAAAGTGGTTGCATCTGAACTAATTTGGGTCCTGCGGATCGATTGGTACCATCCCCGAGCTTGTACGACCTTCGGAAGAGGTCGACCGACGAAATTCCCCCAAATCTGAGGAGATATTCTTGAATAACTTTTTTTGTGAAGGTCGGAGAGACTTGCAAGTAGGCTCTACCCCCACTAAATGGGGTAGCGCGCATCGATCGGTACCATCCTTGAGCTTCTCCGACTTTCGGAAGGGTTAGGGTTAGGGTTAGGGATGAAAGCACATAGGAGAAAGAGATATTCTTGAATAACTTTTTTTGTGAAGGTCGGAGAGACTTGGAAAGTGGTTGCATCTGGACTAATTTGGGTCCTGCGGATCGATTGGTACCATCCCCGAGCTTGTACGACCTTCGGAAGAGGTCGACCGACGAAATTCCCCCAAATCTGAGGAGATATTCTTGAATAACTTTTTTTGTGAAGGTCGGAGAGACTTGCAAGTAGGCTCTACCCCCACTAAATGGGGTTGCGCGCATCGATCGGTACCATCCTTGAGCTTCTCCGACTTTCGGAAGGGTTAGGGTTAGGGTTAGGGATGAAAGCACATAGGAGAAAGAGATATTCTTGAATAACTTTTTTTGTGAAGGTCGGAGAGACTTGCAAGTAGGCTCTACCCCCACTAAATGGGGTAGCGCGCATCGATCGGTACCATCCTTGAGCTTCTCCGACTTTCGGAAGGGTTAGGGTTAGGGTTAGGGATGAAAGCACATAGGAGAAAGAGATATTCTTGAATAACTTTTTTTGTGAAGGTCGGAGAGACTTGGAAAGTGGTTGCATCTGGACTAATTTGGGTCCTGCAGATCGATTGGTACCATCCCCGAGCTTGTACGACCTTCGGAAGAGGTCGACCGACGAAATTCCCCCAAAATCTGAGGAGATATTCTTGAATAACTTTTTTTGTGAAGGTCGGAGAGACTTGCAAGTAGGCTCTACCCCCACTAAATGGGGTTGCGCGCATCGATCAGTACCATCCTTGAGCTTCTCCGACTTTCGGAAGGGTTAGGGTTAGGGTTAGGGATGAAAGCACATAGGAGAAAGAAATATTCTTGAATAACTTTTTTTGTGAAGGTCGGAGAGACTTGCAAGTAGGCTCTACCCCCACTAAATGGGGTAACGCGCATCGATCGGTACCATCCTTGAGCTTCTCCGACTTTCGGAAGGGTTAGGGTTAGGGTTAGGGATGAAAGCACATAGGAGAAAGAGATATTCTTGAATAACTTTTTTTGTGAAGGTCGGAGAGACTTGCAAGTAGGCTCTACCCCCACTAAATGGGGTAGCGCACATCGATCGGTACCATCCTTGAGCTTCTCCGACTTTCGGAAGGGTTAGGGTTAGGGTTAGGGATGAAAGCACATAGGAGAAAGAGATATTCTTGAATAACTTTTTTTGTAAAGGTCGGAGAGACTTGCAAGTAGGCTCTACCCCCACTAAATGGGGTAGCGCGCATCGATCGGTACCATCCTTGAGCTTCTCCGACTTTCGGAAGGGTTAGGGTTAGGGTTAGGGATGAAAGCACATAGGAGAAAGAGATATTCTTGAATAACTTTTTTTGTGAAGGTCGGAGAGACTTGGAAAGTGGTTGCATCTGGACTAATTTGGGTCCTGCGGATCGATTGGTACCATCCCCGAGCTTGTACGACCTTCGGAAGAGGTCGACCGACGAAATTCCCCCAAATCTGAGGAGATATTCTTGAATAACTTTTTTTGTGAAGGTCGGAGAGACTTGCAAGTAGGCTCTACCCCCACTAAATGGGGTATCGCGCATCGATCGGTACCATCCTTGAGCTTCTCCGACTTTCGGAAGGGTTAGGGTTAGGGTTAGGGATGAAAGCACATAGGAGAAAGAGATATTCTTGAATAACTTTTTTTGTGAAGGTCGGAGAGACTTGGAAAGTGGTTGCATCTGGACTAATTTGGGTCCTGCGGATCGATTGGTACCATCCCCGAGCTTGTACGACCTTCGGAAGAGGTCGACCGACGAAATTCCCCCAAATCTGAGGAGATATTCTTGAATAACTTTTTTTGTGAAGGTCGGAGAGACTTGCAAGTAGGCTCTACCCCCACTAAATGGGGTAACGCGCATCGATCGGTACCATCCTTGAGCTTCTCCGACTTTCGGAAGGGTTAGGGTTAGGGTTAGGGATGAAAGCACATAGGAGAAAGAGATATTCTTGAATAACTTTTTTTGTGAAGGTCGGAGAGACTTGCAAGTAGGCTCTACCCCCACTAAATGGGGTAGCGCGCATCGATCGGTACCATCCTTGAGCTTCTCCGACTTTCGGAAGGGTTAGGGTTAGGGTTAGGGATGAAAGCACATAGGAGAAAGAGATATTCTTGAATAACTTTTTTTGTGAAGGTCGGAGAGACTTGCAAGTAGGCTCTACCCCCACTAAATGGGGTAGCGCGCATCGATCGGTACCATCCTTGAGCTTCTCCGACTTTCGGAAGGGTTAGGGTTAGGGTTAGGGATGAAAGCACATAGGAGAAAGAGATATTCTTGAATAACTTTTTTTGTGAAGGTCGGAGAGACTTGGAAAGTGGTTGCATCTGGACTAATTTGGGTCCTGCGGATCGATTGGTACCATCCCCGAGCTTGTACGACCTTCGGAAGAGGTCGACCGACGAAATTCCCTCAAATCTGAGGAGATATTCTTGAATAACTTTTTTTGTGAAGGTCGGAGAGACTTGCAAGTAGGCTCTACCCCCACTAAATGGGGTAGCGCGCATCGATCGGTACCATCCTTGAGCTTCTCCGACTTTCGGAAGGGTTAGGGTTAGGGTTAGGGATGAAAGCACATAGGAGAAAGAGATATTCTTGAATAACTTTTTTTGTGAAGGTCGGAGAGACTTGGAAAGTGGTTGCATCTGGACTAATTTGGGTCCTGCGGATCGATTGGTACCATCCCCGAGCTTGTACGACCTTCGGAAGAGGTCGACCGACGAAATTCCCCCAAATCTGAGGAGATATTCTTGAATAACTTTTTTTGTGAAGGTCGGAGAGACTTGCAAGTAGGCTCTACCCCCACTAAATGGGGTTGCGCGCATCGATCGGTACCATCCTTGAGCTTCTCCGACTTTCGGAAGGGTTAGGGTTAGGGTTAGGGTTAGGGATGAAAGCACATAGGAGAAAGAGATATTCTTGAATAACTTTTTTTGTGAAGGTCGGAGAGACTTGCAAGTAGGCTCTACCCCCACTAAATGGGGTAGCGCGCATTGATCGGTACCATCCTTGAGCTTCTCCGACTTTCGGAAGGGTTAGGGTTAGGGTTAGGGATGAAAGCACATAGGAGAAAGAGATATTCTTGAATAACTTTTTTTGTGAAGGTCGGAGAGACTTGCAAGTAGGCTCTACCCCCACTAAATGGGGTAGCGCGCATCGATCGGTACCATCCTTGAGCTTCTCCGACTTTCGGAAGGGTTAGGGTTAGGGTTAGGGATGAAAGCACATAGGAGAAAGAGATATTCTTGAATAACTTTTTTTGTAAAGGTCGGAGAGACTTGCAAGTAGGCTCTACCCCCACTAAATGGGGTAGCGCGCATCGATCGGTACCATCCTTGAGCTTCTCCGACTTTCGGAAGGGTTAGGGTTAGGGTTAGGGATGAAAGCACATAGGAGAAAGAGATATTCTTGAATAACTTTTTTTGTGAAGGTCGGAGAGACTTGCAAGTAGGCTCTACCCCCACTAAATGGGGTAGCGCGCATCGATCGGTACCATCCTTGAGCTTCTCCGACTTTCGGAAGGGTTAGGGTTAGGGTTAGGGTTAGGGATGAAAGCACATAGGAGAAAGAGATATTCTTGAATAACTTTTTTTGTGAAGGTCGGAGAGACTTGGAAAGTGGTTGCATCTGGACTAATTTGGGTCCTGCGGATCGATTGGTACCATCCCCGAGCTTGTACGACCTTCGGAAGAGGTCGACCGACGAAATTCCCCCAAATCTGAGGAGATATTCTTGAATAACTTTTTTTGTGAAGGTCGGAGAGACTTGCAAGTAGGCTCTACCCCCACTAAATGGGGTAGCGCGCATCGATCGGTACCATCCTTGAGCTTCTCCGACTTTCGGAAGGGTTAGGGTTAGGGTTAGGGATGAAAGCACATAGGAGAAAGAGATATTCTTGAATAACTTTTTTTGTGAAGGTCGGAGAGACTTGGAAAGTGGTTGCATCTGGACTAATTTGGGTCCTGCGGATCGATTGGTACCATCCCCGAGCTTGTACGACCTTCGGAAGAGGTCGACCGACGAAATTCCCCCAAATCTGAGGAGATATTCTTGAATAACTTTTTTTGTGAAGGTCGGAGAGACTTGCAAGTAGGCTCTACCCCCACTAAATGGGGTTGCGCGCATCGATCGGTACCATCCTTGAGCTTCTCCGACTTTCGGAAGGGTTAGGGTTAGGGTTAGGGATGAAAGCACATAGGAGAAAGAGATATTCTTGAATAACTTTTTTTGTGAAGGTCGGAGAGACTTGCAAGTAGGCTCTACCCCCACTAAATGGGGTAGCGCGCATCGATCGGTACCATCCTTGAGCTTCTCCGACTTTCGGAAGGGTTAGGGTTAGGGTTAGGGATGAAAGCACATAGGAGAAAGAGATATTCTTGAATAACTTTTTTTGTGAAGGTCGGAGAGACTTGGAAAGTGGTTGCATCTGGACTAATTTGGGTCCTGCAGATCGATTGGTACCATCCCCGAGCTTGTACGACCTTCGGAAGAGGTCGACCGACGAAATTCCCCCAAATCTGAGGAGATATTCTTGAATAACTTTTTTTGTGAAGGTCGGAGAGACTTGCAAGTAGGCTCTACCCCCACTAAATGGGGTTGCGCGCATCGATCGGTACCATCCTTGAGCTTCTCCGACTTTCGGAAGGGTTAGGGTTAGGGTTAGGGATGAAAGCACATAGGAGAAAGAGATATTCTTGAATAACTTTTTTTGTGAAGGTCGGAGAGACTTGCAAGTAGGCTCTACCCCCACTAAATGGGGTAGCGCGCATTGATCGGTACCATCCTTGAGCTTCTCCGACTTTCGGAAGGGTTAGGGTTAGGGTTAGGGATGAAAGCACATAGGAGAAAGAGATATTCTTGAATAACTTTTTTTGTGAAGGTCGGAGAGACTTGCAAGTAGGCTCTACCCCCACTAAATGGGGTAGCGCGCATCGATCGGTACCATCCTTGAGCTTCTCCGACTTTCGGAAGGGTTAGGGTTAGGGTTAGGGATGAAAGCACATAGGAGAAAGAGATATTCTTGAATAACTTTTTTTGTGAAGGTCGGAGAGACTTGGAAAGTGGTTGCATCTGGACTAATTTGGGTCCTGCGGATCGATTGGTACCATCCCCGAGCTTGTACGACCTTCGGAAGAGGTCGACCGACGAAATTCCCCCAAATCTGAGGAGATATTCTTGAATAACTTTTTTTGTGAAGGTCGGAGAGACTTGCAAGTAGGCTCTACCCCCACTAAATGGGGTAGCGCGCATCGATCGGTACCATCCTTGAGCTTCTCCGACTTTCGGAAGGGTTAGGGTTAGGGTTAGGGATGAAAGCACATAGGAGAAAGAGATATTCTTGAATAACTTTTTTTGTGAAGGTCGGAGAGACTTGGAAAGTGGTTGCATCTGGACTAATTTGGGTCCTGCGGATCGATTGGTACCATCCCCGAGCTTGTACGACCTTCGGAAGAGGTCGACCGACGAAATTCCCCCAAATCTGAGGAGATATTCTTGAATAACTTTTTTTGTGAAGGTCGGAGAGACTTGCAAGTAGGCTCTACCCCCACTAAATGGGGTTGCGCGCATCGATCGGTACCATCCTTGAGCTTCTCCGACTTTCGGAAGGGTTAGGGTTAGGGTTAGGGATGAAAGCACATAGGAGAAAGAGATATTCTTGAATAACTTTTTTTGTGAAGGTCGGAGAGACTTGCAAGTAGGCTCTACCCCCACTAAATGGGGTAGCGCGCATTGATCGGTACCATCCTTGAGCTTCTCCGACTTTCGGAAGGGTTAGGGTTAGGGTTAGGGATGAAAGCACATAGGAGAAAGAGATATTCTTGAATAACTTTTTTTGTGAAGGTCGGAGAGACTTGCAAGTAGGCTCTACCCCCACTAAATGGGGTAGCGCGCATCGATCGGTACCATCCTTGAGCTTCTCCGACTTTCGGAAGGGTTAGGGTTAGGGTTAGGGATGAAAGCACATAGGAGAAAGAGATATTCTTGAATAACTTTTTTTGTAAAGGTCGGAGAGACTTGCAAGTAGGCTCTACCCCCACTAAATGGGGTAGCGCGCATCGATCGGTACCATCCTTGAGCTTCTCCGACTTTCGGAAGGGTTAGGGTTAGGGTTAGGGATGAAAGCACATAGGAGAAAGAGATATTCTTGAATAACTTTTTTTGTGAAGGTCGGAGAGACTTGCAAGTAGGCTCTACCCCCACTAAATGGGGTAGCGCGCATCGATCGGTACCATCCTTGAGCTTCTCCGACTTTCGGAAGGGTTAGGGTTAGGGTTAGGGTTAGGGATGAAAGCACATAGGAGAAAGAGATATTCTTGAATAACTTTTTTTGTGAAGGTCGGAGAGACTTGGAAAGTGGTTGCATCTGGACTAATTTGGGTCCTGCGGATCGATTGGTACCATCCCCGAGCTTGTACGACCTTCGGAAGAGGTCGACCGACGAAATTCCCCCAAATCTGAGGAGATATTCTTGAATAACTTTTTTTGTGAAGGTCGGAGAGACTTGCAAGTAGGCTCTACCCCCACTAAATGGGGTAGCGCGCATCGATCGGTACCATCCTTGAGCTTCTCCGACTTTCGGAAGGGTTAGGGTTAGGGTTAGGGATGAAAGCACATAGGAGAAAGAGATATTCTTGAATAACTTTTTTTGTGAAGGTCGGAGAGACTTGGAAAGTGGTTGCATCTGGACTAATTTGGGTCCTGCAGATCGATTGGTACCATCCCCGAGCTTGTACGACCTTCGGAAGAGGTCGACCGACGAAATTCCCCCAAATCTGAGGAGATATTCTTGAATAACTTTTTTTGTGAAGGTCGGAGAGACTTGCAAGTAGGCTCTACCCCCACTAAATGGGGTTGCGCGCATCGATCGGTACCATCCTTGAGCTTCTCGGACTTTCGGAAGGGTTAGGGTTAGGGTTAGGGATGAAAGCACATAGGAGAAAGAGATATTCTTGAATAACTTTTTTTGTGAAGGTCGGAGAGACTTGCAAGTAGGCTCTACCCCCACTAAATGGGGTAGCACGCATTGATCGGTACCATCCTTGAGCTTCTCCGACTTTCGGAAGGGTTAGGGTTAGGGTTAGGGATGAAAGCACATAGGAGAAAGAGATATTCTTGAATAACTTTTTTTGTGAAGGTCGGAGAGACTTGCAAGTAGGCTCTACCCCCACTAAATGGGGTAGCGCGCATCGATCGGTACCATCCTTGAGCTTCTCCGACTTTCGGAAGGGTTAGGGTTAGGGATGAAAGCACATAGGAGAAAGAGATATTCTTGAATAACTTTTTTTGTGAAGGTCGGAGAGACTTGGAAAGTGGTTGCATCTGGACTAACTTGGGTCCTGCAGATCGATTGGTACCATCCCCGAGCTTGTACGACCTTCGGAAGAGGTCGACCGACGAAATTCCCCCAAATCTGAGGAGATATTCTTGAATAACTTTTTTTGTGAAGGTCGGAGAGACTTGCAAGTAGGCTCTACCCCCACTAAATGGGGTTGCGCGCATCGATCGGTACCATCCTTGAGCTTCTCCGACTTTCGGAAGGGTTAGGGTTAGGGTTAGGGATGAAAGCACATAGGAGAAAGAGATATTCTTGAATAACTTTTTTTGTGAAGGTCGGAGAGACTTGCAAGTAGGCTCTACCCCCACTAAATGGGGTAGCGCGCATCGATCGGTACCATCCTTGAGCTTCTCCGACTTTCGGAAGGGTTAGGGTTAGGGTTAGGGATGAAAGCACATAGGAGAAAGAGATATTCTTGAATAACTTTTTTTGTGAAGGTCGGAGAGACTTGGAAAGTGGTTGCATCTGGACTAATTTGGGTCCTGCGGATCGATTGGTACCATCCCCGAGCTTGTACGACCTTCGGAAGAGGTCGACCGACGAAATTCCCCCAAATCTGAGGAGATATTCTTGAATAACTTTTTTTGTGAAGGTCGGAGAGACTTGCAAGTAGGCTCTACCCCCACTAAATGGGGTTGCGCGCATCGATCGGTACCATCCTTGAGCTTCTCCGACTTTCGGAAGGGTTAGGGTTAGGGTTAGGGATGAAAGCACATAGGAGAAAGAGATATTCTTGAATAACTTTTTTTGTGAAGGTCGGAGAGACTTGCAAGTAGGCTCTACCCCCACTAAATGGGGTAGCGCGCATTGATCGGTACCATCCTTGAGCTTCTCCGACTTTCGGAAGGGTTAGGGTTAGGGTTAGGGATGAAAGCACATAGGAGAAAGAGATATTCTTGAATAACTTTTTTTGTGAAGGTCGGAGAGACTTGGAAAGTGGTTGCATCTGGACTAATTTGGGTCCTGCGGATCGATTGGTACCATCCCCGAGCTTGTACGACCTTCGGAAGAGGTCGACCGACGAAATTCCCCCAAATCTGAGGAGATATTCTTGAATAACTTTTTTTGTGAAGGTCGGAGAGACTTGCAAGTAGGCTCTACCCCCACTAAATGGGGTTGCGCGCATCGATCGGTACCATCCTTGAGCTTCTCCGACTTTCGGAAGGGTTAGGGTTAGGGTTAGGGATGAAAGCACATAGGAGAAAGAGATATTCTTGAATAACTTTTTTTGTGAAGGTCGGAGAGACTTGCAAGTAGGCTCTACCCCCACTAAATGGGGTAGCGCGCATTGATCGGTACCATCCTTGAGCTTCTCCGACTTTCGGAAGGGTTAGGGTTAGGGTTAGGGATGAAAGCACATAGGAGAAAGAGATATTCTTGAATAACTTTTTTTGTGAAGGTCGGAGAGACTTGCAAGTAGGCTCTACCCCCACTAAATGGGGTAGCGCGCATCGATCGGTACCATCCTTGAGCTTCTCCGACTTTCGGAAGGGTTAGGGTTAGGGTTAGGGATGAAAGCACATAGGAGAAAGAGATATTCTTGAATAACTTTTTTTGTAAAGGTCGGAGAGACTTGCAAGTAGGCTCTACCCCCACTAAATGGGGTAGCGCGCATCGATCGGTACCATCCTTGAGCTTCTCCGACTTTCGGAAGGGTTAGGGTTAGGGTTAGGGATGAAAGGACATAGGAGAAAGAGATATTCTTGAATAACTTTTTTTGTGAAGGTCGGAGAGACTTGCAAGTAGGCTCTACCCCCACTAAATGGGGTAGCGCGCATCGATCGGTACCATCCTTGAGCTTCTCCGACTTTCGGAAGGGTTAGGGTTAGGGTTAGGGTTAGGGATGAAAGCACATAGGAGAAAGAGATATTCTTGAATAACTTTTTTTGTGAAGGTCGGAGAGACTTGGAAAGTGGTTGCATCTGGACTAATTTGGGTCCTGCGGATCGATTGGTACCATCCCCGAGCTTGTACGACCTTCGGAAGAGGTCGACCGACGAAATTCCCCCAAATCTGAGGAGATATTCTTGAATAACTTTTTTTGTGAAGGTCGGAGAGACTTGCAAGTAGGCTCTACCCCCACTAAATGGGGTAGCGCGCATCGATCGGTACCATCCTTGAGCTTCTCCGACTTTCGGAAGGGTTAGGGTTAGGGTTAGGGATGAAAGCACATAGGAGAAAGAGATATTCTTGAATAACTTTTTTTGTGAAGGTCGGAGAGACTTGGAAAGTGGTTGCATCTGGACTAATTTGGGTCCTGCGGATCGATTGGTACCATCCCCGAGCTTGTACGACCTTCGGAAGAGGTCGACCGACGAAATTCCCCCAAATCTGAGGAGATATTCTTGAATAACTTTTTTTGTGAAGGTCGGAGAGACTTGCAAGTAGGCTCTACCCCCACTAAATGGGGTTGCGCGCATCGATCGGTACCATCCTTGAGCTTCTCCGACTTTCGGAAGGGTTAGGGTTAGGGTTAGGGATGAAAGCACATAGGAGAAAGAGATATTCTTGAATAACTTTTTTTGTGAAGGTCGGAGAGACTTGCAAGTAGGCTCTACCCCCACTAAATGGGGTAGCGCGCATCGATCGGTACCATCCTTGAGCTTCTCCGACTTTCGGAAGGGTTAGGGTTAGGGTTAGGGTTAGGGATGAAAGCACATAGGAGAAAGAGATATTCTTGAATAACTTTTTTTGTGAAGGTCGGAGAGACTTGGAAAGTGGTTGCATCTGGACTAATTTGGGTCCTGCGGATCGATTGGTACCATCCCCGAGCTTGTACGACCTTCGGAAGAGGTCGACCGACGAAATTCCCCCAAATCTGAGGAGATATTCTTGAATAACTTTTTTTGTGAAGGTCGGAGAGACTTGCAAGTAGGCTCTACCCCCACTAAATGGGGTAGCGCGCATTGATCGGTACCATCCTTGAGCTTCTCCGACTTTCGGAAGGGTTAGGGTTAGGGTTAGGGATGAAAGCACATAGGAGAAAGAGATATTCTTGAATAACTTTTTTTGTGAAGGTCGGAGAGACTTGCAAGTAGGCTCTACCCCCACTAAATGGGGTAGCGCGCATCGATCGGTACCATCCTTGAGCTTCTCCGACTTTCGGAAGGGTTAGGGTTAGGGATGAAAGCACATAGGAGAAAGAGATATTCTTGAATAACTTTTTTTGTGAAGGTCGGAGAGACTTGGAAAGTGGTTGCATCTGGACTAACTTGGGTCCTGCAGATCGATTGGTACCATCCCCGAGCTTGTACGACCTTCGGAAGAGGTCGACCGACGAAATTCCCCCAAATCTGAGGAGATATTCTTGAATAACTTTTTTTGTGAAGGTCGGAGAGACTTGCAAGTAGGCTCTACCCCCACTAAATGGGGTTGCGCGCATCGATCGGTACCATCCTTGAGCTTCTCCGACTTTCGGAAGGGTTAGGGTTAGGGTTAGGGATGAAAGCACATAGGAGAAAGAGATATTCTTGAATAACTTTTTTTGTGAAGGTCGGAGAGACTTGCAAGTAGGCTCTACCCCCACTAAATGGGGTAGCGCGCATCGATCGGTACCATCCTTGAGCTTCTCCGACTTTCGGAAGGGTTAGGGTTAGGGTTAGGGATGAAAGCACATAGGAGAAAGAGATATTCTTGAATAACTTTTTTTGTGAAGGTCGGAGAGACTTGCAAGTAGGCTCTACCCCCACTAAATGGGGTAGCGCGCATCGATCGGTACCATCCTTGAGCTTCTCCGACTTTCGGAAGGGTTAGGGTTAGGGATGAAAGCACATAGGAGAAAGAGATATTCTTGAATAACTTTTTTTGTGAAGGTCGGAGAGACTTGGAAAGTGGTTGCATCTGGACTAACTTGGGTCCTGCAGATCGATTGGTACCATCCCCGAGCTTGTACGACCTTCGGAAGAGGTCGACCGACGAAATTCCCCCAAATCTGAGGAGATATTCTTGAATAACTTTTTTTGTGAAGGTCGGAGAGACTTGCAAGTAGGCTCTACCCCCACTAAATGGGGTTGCGCGCATCGATCGGTACCATCCTTGAGCTTCTCCGACTTTCGGAAGGGTTAGGGTTAGGGTTAGGGATGAAAGCACATAGGAGAAAGAGATATTCTTGAATAACTTTTTTTGTGAAGGTCGGAGAGACTTGCAAGTAGGCTCTACCC
This sequence comes from Limanda limanda, assembly GCF_963576545.1. Lineage (NCBI taxonomy): Eukaryota > Metazoa > Chordata > Actinopteri > Pleuronectiformes > Pleuronectidae > Limanda > Limanda limanda. Next base: position 71,408 of record NW_026870618.1, read on the forward strand.
CCACTAAATGGGGTAGCGCGCATCGATCGGTACCATCCTTGAGCTTCTCCGACTTTCGGAAGGGTTAGGGTTAGGGTTAGGGATGAAAGCACATAGGAGAAAGAGATATTCTTGAATAACTTTTTTTGTGAAGGTCGGAGAGACTTGGAAAGTGGTTGCATCTGGACTAATTTGGGTCCTGCGGATCGATTGGTACCATCCCCGAGCTTGTACGACCTTCGGAAGAGGTCGACCGACGAAATTCCCCCAAATCTGAGGAGATATTCTTGAATAACTTTTTTTGTGAAGGTCGGAGAGACTTGCAAGTAGGCTCTACCCCCACTAAATGGGGTTGCGCGCATCGATCGGTACCATCCTTGAGCTTCTCCGACTTTCGGAAGGGTTAGGGTTAGGGTTAGGGATGAAAGCACATAGGAGAAAGAGATATTCTTGAATAACTTTTTTTGTGAAGGTCGGAGAGACTTGCAAGTAGGCTCTACCCCCACTAAATGGGGTAGCGCGCATCGATCGGTACCATCCTTGAGCTTCTCCGACTTTCGGAAGGGTTAGGGTTAGGGTTAGGGATGAAAGCACATAGGAGAAAGAGATATTCTTGAATAACTTTTTTTGTGAAGGTCGGAGAGACTTGGAAAGTGGTTGCATCTGGACTAATTTGGGTCCTGCGGATCGATTGGTACCATCCCCGAGCTTGTACGACCTTCGGAAGAGGTCGACCGACGAAATTCCCCCAAATCTGAGGAGATATTCTTGAATAACTTTTTTTGTGAAGGTCGGAGAGACTTGCAAGTAGGCTCTACCCCCACTAAATGGGGTTGCGCGCATCGATCGGTACCATCCTTGAGCTTCTCCGACTTTCGGAAGGGTTAGGGTTAGGGTTAGGGATGAAAGCACATAGGAGAAAGAGATATTCTTGAATAACTTTTTTTGTGAAGGTCGGAGAGACTTGCAAGTAGGCTCTACCCCCACTAAATGGGGTAGCGCGCATTGATCGGTACCATCCTTGAGCTTCTCCGACTTTCGGAAGGGTTAGGGTTAGGGTTAGGGATGAAAGCACATAGGAGAAAGAGATATTCTTGAATAACTTTTTTTGTGAAGGTCGGAGAGACTTGCAAGTAGGCTCTACCCCCACTAAATGGGGTAGCGCGCATCGATCGGTACCATCCTTGAGCTTCTCCGACTTTCGGAAGGGTTAGGGTTAGGGTTAGGGATGAAAGCACATAGGAGAAAGAGATATTCTTGAATAACTTTTTTTGTAAAGGTCGGAGAGACTTGCAAGTAGGCTCTACCCCCACTAAATGGGGTAGCGCGCATCGATCGGTACCATCCTTGAGCTTCTCCGACTTTCGGAAGGGTTAGGGTTAGGGTTAGGGATGAAAGCACATAGGAGAAAGAGATATTCTTGAATAACTTTTTTTGTGAAGGTCGGAGAGACTTGCAAGTAGGCTCTACCCCCACTAAATGGGGTAGCGCGCATCGATCGGTACCATCCTTGAGCTTCTCCGACTTTCGGAAGGGTTAGGGTTAGGGTTAGGGTTAGGGATGAAAGCACATAGGAGAAAGAGATATTCTTGAATAACTTTTTTTGTGAAGGTCGGAGAGACTTGGAAAGTGGTTGCATCTGGACTAATTTGGGTCCTGCGGATCGATTGGTACCATCCCCGAGCTTGTACGACCTTCGGAAGAGGTCGACCGACGAAATTCCCCCAAATCTGAGGAGATATTCTTGAATAACTTTTTTTGTGAAGGTCGGAGAGACTTGCAAGTAGGCTCTACCCCCACTAAATGGGGTAGCGCGCATCGATCGGTACCATCCTTGAGCTTCTCCGACTTTCGGAAGGGTTAGGGTTAGGGTTAGGGATGAAAGCACATAGGAGAAAGAGATATTCTTGAATAACCTTTTTTGTGAAGGTCGGAGAGACTTGGAAAGTGGTTGCATCTGGACTAATTTGGGTCCTGCAGATCGATTGGTACCATCCCCGAGCTTGTACGACCTTCGGAAGAGGTCGACCGACGAAATTCCCCCAAATCTGAGGAGATATTCTTGAATAACTTTTTTTGTGAAGGTCGGAGAGACTTGCAAGTAGGCTCTACCCCCACTAAATGGGGTTGCGCGCATCGATCGGTACCATCCTTGAGCTTCTCCGACTTTCGGAAGGGTTAGGGTTAGGGTTAGGGATGAAAGCACATAGGAGAAAGAGATATTCTTGAATAACTTTTTTTGTGAAGGTCGGAGAGACTTGGAAAGTGGTTGCATCTGGACTAATTTGGGTCCTGCGGATCGATTGGTACCATCCCCGAGCTTGTACGACCTTCGGAAGAGGTCGACCGACGAAATTCCCCCAAATCTGAGGAGATATTCTTGAATAACTTTTTTTGTGAAGGTCGGAGAGACTTGCAAGTAGGCTCTACCCCCACTAAATGGGGTTGCGCGCATCGATCGGTACCATCCTTGAGCTTCTCCGACTTTCGGAAGGGTTAGGGTTAGGGTTAGGGATGAAAGCACATAGGAGAAAGAGATATTCTTGAATAACTTTTTTTGTGAAGGTCGGAGAGACTTGCAAGTAGGCTCTACCCCCACTAAATGGGGTAGCGCGCATCGATCGGTACCATCCTTGAGCTTCTCCGACTTTCGGAAGGGTTAGGGTTAGGGTTAGGGATGAAAGCACATAGGAGAAAGAGATATTCTTGAATAACTTTTTTTGTGAAGGTCGGAGAGACTTGGAAAGTGGTTGCATCTGGACTAATTTGGGTCCTGCAGATCGATTGGTACCATCCCCGAGCTTGTACGACCTTCGGAAGAGGTCGACCGACGAAATTCCCCCAAATCTGAGGAGATATTCTTGAATAACTTTTTTTGTGAAGGTCGGAGAGACTTGCAAGTAGGCTCTACCCCCACTAAATGGGGTTGCGCGCATCGATCGGTACCATCCTTGAGCTTCTCCGACTTTCGGAAGGGTTAGGGTTAGGGTTAGGGATGAAAGCACATAGGAGAAAGAGATATTCTTGAATAACTTTTTTTGTGAAGGTCGGAGAGACTTGCAAGTAGGCTCTACCCCCACTAAATGGGGTAGCGCGCATTGATCGGTACCATCCTTGAGCTTCTCCGACTTTCGGAAGGGTTAGGGTTAGGGTTAGGGATGAAAGCACATAGGAGAAAGAGATATTCTTGAATAACTTTTTTTGTGAAGGTCGGAGAGACTTGCAAGTAGGCTCTACCCCCACTAAATGGGGTAGCGCGCATCGATCGGTACCATCCTTGAGCTTCTCCGACTTTCGGAAGGGTTAGGGTTAGGGTTAGGGATGAAAGCACATAGGAGAAAGAGATATTCTTGAATAACTTTTTTTGTGAAGGTCGGAGAGACTTGGAAAGTGGTTGCATCTGGACTAATTTGGGTCCTGCGGATCGATTGGTACCATCCCCGAGCTTGTACGACCTTCGGAAGAGGTCGACCGACGAAATTCCCCCAAATCTGAGGAGATATTCTTGAATAACTTTTTTTGTGAAGGTCGGAGAGACTTGCAAGTAGGCTCTACCCCCACTAAATGGGGTAGCGCGCATCGATCGGTACCATCCTTGAGCTTCTCCGACTTTCGGAAGGGTTAGGGTTAGGGTTAGGGATGAAAGCACATAGGAGAAAGAGATATTCTTGAATAACTTTTTTTGTGAAGGTCGGAGAGACTTGGAAAGTGGTTGCATCTGGACTAATTTGGGTCCTGCGGATCGATTGGTACCATCCCCGAGCTTGTACGACCTTCGGAAGAGGTCGACCGACGAAATTCCCCCAAATCTGAGGAGATATTCTTGAATAACTTTTTTTGTGAAGGTCGGAGAGACTTGCAAGTAGGCTCTACCCCCACTAAATGGGGTTGCGCGCATCGATCGGTACCATCCTTGAGCTTCTCCGACTTTCGGAAGGGTTAGGGTTAGGGTTAGGGATGAAAGCACATAGGAGAAAGAGATATTCTTGAATAACTTTTTTTGTGAAGGTCGGAGAGACTTGCAAGTAGGCTCTACCCCCACTAAATGGGGTAGCGCGCATTGATCGGTACCATCCTTGAGCTTCTCCGACTTTCGGAAGGGTTAGGGTTAGGGTTAGGGATGAAAGCACATAGGAGAAAGAGATATTCTTGAATAACTTTTTTTGTGAAGGTCGGAGAGACTTGCAAGTAGGCTCTACCCCCACTAAATGGGGTAGCGCGCATCGATCGGTACCATCCTTGAGCTTCTCCGACTTTCGGAAGGGTTAGGGTTAGGGTTAGGGATGAAAGCACATAGGAGAAAGAGATATTCTTGAATAACTTTTTTTGTAAAGGTCGGAGAGACTTGCAAGTAGGCTCTACCCCCACTAAATGGGGTAGCGCGCATCGATCGGTACCATCCTTGAGCTTCTCCGACTTTCGGAAGGGTTAGGGTTAGGGTTAGGGATGAAAGCACATAGGAGAAAGAGATATTCTTGAATAACTTTTTTTGTGAAGGTCGGAGAGACTTGCAAGTAGGCTCTACCCCCACTAAATGGGGTAGCGCGCATCGATCGGTACCATCCTTGAGCTTCTCCGACTTTCGGAAGGGTTAGGGTTAGGGTTAGGGTTAGGGATGAAAGCACATAGGAGAAAGAGATATTCTTGAATAACTTTTTTTGTGAAGGTCGGAGAGACTTGGAAAGTGGTTGCATCTGGACTAATTTGGGTCCTGCGGATCGATTGGTACCATCCCCGAGCTTGTACGACCTTCGGAAGAGGTCGACCGACGAAATTCCCCCAAATCTGAGGAGATATTCTTGAATAACTTTTTTTGTGAAGGTCGGAGAGACTTGCAAGTAGGCTCTACCCCCACTAAATGGGGTAGCGCGCATCGATCGGTACCATCCTTGAGCTTCTCCGACTTTCGGAAGGGTTAGGGTTAGGGTTAGGGATGAAAGCACATAGGAGAAAGAGATATTCTTGAATAACTTTTTTTGTGAAGGTCGGAGAGACTTGGAAAGTGGTTGCATCTGGACTAATTTGGGTCCTGCAGATCGATTGGTACCATCCCCGAGCTTGTACGACCTTCGGAAGAGGTCGACCGACGAAATTCCCCCAAATCTGAGGAGATATTCTTGAATAACTTTTTTTGTGAAGGTCGGAGAGACTTGCAAGTAGGCTCTACCCCCACTAAATGGGGTTGCGCGCATCGATCGGTACCATCCTTGAGCTTCTCCGACTTTCGGAAGGGTTAGGGTTAGGGTTAGGGATGAAAGCACATAGGAGAAAGAGATATTCTTGAATAACTTTTTTTGTGAAGGTCGGAGAGACTTGCAAGTAGGCTCTACCCCCACTAAATGGGGTAGCGCGCATTGATCGGTACCATCCTTGAGCTTCTCCGACTTTCGGAAGGGTTAGGGTTAGGGTTAGGGATGAAAGCACATAGGAGAAAGAGATATTCTTGAATAACTTTTTTTGTGAAGGTCGGAGAGACTTGCAAGTAGGCTCTACCCCCACTAAATGGGGTAGCGCGCATCGATCGGTACCATCCTTGAGCTTCTCCGACTTTCGGAAGGGTTAGGGTTAGGGTTAGGGATGAAAGCACATAGGAGAAAGAGATATTCTTGAATAACTTTTTTTGTGAAGGTCGGAGAGACTTGGAAAGTGGTTGCATCTGGACTAATTTGGGTCCTGCGGATCGATTGGTACCATCCCCGAGCTTGTACGACCTTCGGAAGAGGTCGACCGACGAAATTCCCCCAAATCTGAGGAGATATTCTTGAATAACTTTTTTTGTGAAGGTCGGAGAGACTTGCAAGTAGGCTCTACCCCCACTAAATGGGGTAGCGCGCATCGATCGGTACCATCCTTGAGCTTCTCCGACTTTCGGAAGGGTTAGGGTTAGGGTTAGGGATGAAAGCACATAGGAGAAAGAGATATTCTTGAATAACTTTTTTTGTGAAGGTCGGAGAGACTTGGAAAGTGGTTGCATCTGGACTAATTTGGGTCCTGCGGATCGATTGGTACCATCCCCGAGCTTGTACGACCTTCGGAAGAGGTCGACCGACGAAATTCCCCCAAATCTGAGGAGATATTCTTGAATAACTTTTTTTGTGAAGGTCGGAGAGACTTGCAAGTAGGCTCTACCCCCACTAAATGGGGTTGCGCGCATCGATCGGTACCATCCTTGAGCTTCTCCGACTTTCGGAAGGGTTAGGGTTAGGGTTAGGGATGAAAGCACATAGGAGAAAGAGATATTCTTGAATAACTTTTTTTGTGAAGGTCGGAGAGACTTGCAAGTAGGCTCTACCCCCACTAAATGGGGTAGCGCGCATTGATCGGTACCATCCTTGAGCTTCTCCGACTTTCGGAAGGGTTAGGGTTAGGGTTAGGGATGAAAGCACATAGGAGAAAGAGATATTCTTGAATAACTTTTTTTGTGAAGGTCGGAGAGACTTGCAAGTAGGCTCTACCCCCACTAAATGGGGTAGCGCGCATCGATCGGTACCATCCTTGAGCTTCTCCGACTTTCGGAAGGGTTAGGGTTAGGGTTAGGGATGAAAGCACATAGGAGAAAGAGATATTCTTGAATAACTTTTTTTGTAAAGGTCGGAGAGACTTGCAAGTAGGCTCTACCCCCACTAAATGGGGTAGCGCGCATCGATCGGTACCATCCTTGAGCTTCTCCGACTTTCGGAAGGGTTAGGGTTAGGGTTAGGGATGAAAGCACATAGGAGAAAGAGATATTCTTGAATAACTTTTTTTGTGAAGGTCGGAGAGACTTGCAAGTAGGCTCTACCCCCACTAAATGGGGTAGCGCGCATCGATCGGTACCATCCTTGAGCTTCTCCGACTTTCGGAAGGGTTAGGGTTAGGGTTAGGGTTAGGGATGAAAGCACATAGGAGAAAGAGATATTCTTGAATAACTTTTTTTGTGAAGGTCGGAGAGACTTGGAAAGTGGTTGCATCTGGACTAATTTGGGTCCTGCGGATCGATTGGTACCATCCCCGAGCTTGTACGACCTTCGGAAGAGGTCGACCGACGAAATTCCCCCAAATCTGAGGAGATATTCTTGAATAACTTTTTTTGTGAAGGTCGGAGAGACTTGCAAGTAGGCTCTACCCCCACTAAATGGGGTAGCGCGCATCGATCGGTACCATCCTTGAGCTTCTCCGACTTTCGGAAGGGTTAGGGTTAGGGTTAGGGATGAAAGCACATAGGAGAAAGAGATATTCTTGAATAACTTTTTTTGTGAAGGTCGGAGAGACTTGGAAAGTGGTTGCATCTGGACTAATTTGGGTCCTGCAGATCGATTGGTACCATCCCCGAGCTTGTACGACCTTCGGAAGAGGTCGACCGACGAAATTCCCCCAAATCTGAGGAGATATTCTTGAATAACTTTTTTTGTGAAGGTCGGAGAGACTTGCAAGTAGGCTCTACCCCCACTAAATGGGGTTGCGCGCATCGATCGGTACCATCCTTGAGCTTCTCGGACTTTCGGAAGGGTTAGGGTTAGGGTTAGGGATGAAAGCACATAGGAGAAAGAGATATTCTTGAATAACTTTTTTTGTGAAGGTCGGAGAGACTTGCAAGTAGGCTCTACCCCCACTAAATGGGGTAGCGCGCATTGATCGGTACCATCCTTGAGCTTCTCCGACTTTCGGAAGGGTTAGGGTTAGGGTTAGGGATGAAAGCACATAGGAGAAAGAGATATTCTTGAATAACTTTTTTTGTGAAGGTCGGAGAGACTTGCAAGTAGGCTCTACCCCCACTAAATGGGGTAGCGCGCATCGATCGGTACCATCCTTGAGCTTCTCCGACTTTCGGAAGGGTTAGGGTTAGGGATGAAAGCACATAGGAGAAAGAGATATTCTTGAATAACTTTTTTTGTGAAGGTCGGAGAGACTTGGAAAGTGGTTGCATCTGGACTAACTTGGGTCCTGCAGATCGATTGGTACCATCCCCGAGCTTGTACGACCTTCGGAAGAGGTCGACCGACGAAATTCCCCCAAATCTGAGGAGATATTCTTGAATAACTTTTTTTGTGAAGGTCGGAGAGACTTGCAAGTAGGCTCTACCCCCACTAAATGGGGTTGCGCGCATCGATCGGTACCATCCTTGAGCTTCTCCGACTTTCGGAAGGGTTAGGGTTAGGGTTAGGGATGAAAGCACATAGGAGAAAGAGATATTCTTGAATAACTTTTTTTGTGAAGGTCGGAGAGACTTGCAAGTAGGCTCTACCCCCACTAAATGGGGTAGCGCGCATCGATCGGTACCATCCTTGAGCTTCTCCGACTTTCGGAAGGGTTAGGGTTAGGGTTAGGGATGAAAGCACATAGGAGAAAGAGATATTCTTGAATAACTTTTTTTGTGAAGGTCGGAGAGACTTGGAAAGTGGTTGCATCTGGACTAATTTGGGTCCTGCGGATCGATTGGTACCATCCCCGAGCTTTTACGACCTTCGGAAGAGGTCGACCGACGAAATTCCCCCAAATCTGAGGAGATATTCTTGAATAACTTTTTTTGTGAAGGTCGGAGAGACTTGCAAGTAGGCTCTACCCCCACTAAATGGGGTTGCGCGCATCGATCGGTACCATCCTTGAGCTTCTCCGACTTTCGGAAGGGTTAGGGTTAGGGTTAGGGATGAAAGCACATAGGAGAAAGAGATATTCTTGAATAACTTTTTTTGTGAAGGTCGGAGAGACTTGCAAGTAGGCTCTACCCCCACTAAATGGGGTAGCGCGCATTGATCGGTACCATCCTTGAGCTTCTCCGACTTTCGGAAGGGTTAGGGTTAGGGTTAGGGATGAAAGCACATAGGAGAAAGAGATATTCTTGAATAACTTTTTTTGTGAAGGTCGGAGAGACTTGCAAGTAGGCTCTACCCCCACTAAATGGGGTAGCGCGCATCGATCGGTACCATCCTTGAGCTTCTCCGACTTTCGGAAGGGTTAGGGTTAGGGTTAGGGATGAAAGCACATAGGAGAAAGAGATATTCTTGAATAACTTTTTTTGTAAAGGTCGGAGAGACTTGCAAGTAGGCTCTACCCCCACTAAATGGGGTAGCGCGCATCGATCGGTACCATCCTTGAGCTTCTCCGACTTTCGGAAGGGTTAGGGTTAGGGTTAGGGATGAAAGCACATAGGAGAAAGAGATATTCTTGAATAACTTTTTTTGTGAAGGTCGGAGAGACTTGCAAGTAGGCTCTACCCCCACTAAATGGGGTAGCGCGCATCGATCGGTACCATCCTTGAGCTTCTCCGACTTTCGGAAGGGTTAGGGTTAGGGTTAGGGTTAGGGATGAAAGCACATAGGAGAAAGAGATATTCTTGAATAACTTTTTTTGTGAAGGTCGGAGAGACTTGGAAAGTGGTTGCATCTGGACTAATTTGGGTCCTGCGGATCGATTGGTACCATCCCCGAGCTTGTACGACCTTCGGAAGAGGTCGACCGACGAAATTCCCCCAAATCTGAGGAGATATTCTTGAATAACTTTTTTTGTGAAGGTCGGAGAGACTTGCAAGTAGGCTCTACCCCCACTAAATGGGGTAGCGCGCATCGATCGGTACCATCCTTGAGCTTCTCCGACTTTCGGAAGGGTTAGGGTTAGGGTTAGGGATGAAAGCACATAGGAGAAAGAGATATTCTTGAATAACTTTTTTTGTGAAGGTCGGAGAGACTTGGAAAGTGGTTGCATCTGGACTAATTTGGGTCCTGCAGATCGATTGGTACCATCCCCGAGCTTGTACGACCTTCGGAAGAGGTCGACCGACGAAATTCCCCCAAATCTGAGGAGATATTCTTGAATAACTTTTTTTGTGAAGGTCGGAGAGACTTGCAAGTAGGCTCTACCCCCACTAAATGGGGTTGCGCGCATCGATCGGTACCATCCTTGAGCTTCTCCGACTTTCGGAAGGGTTAGGGTTAGGGTTAGGGATGAAAGCACATAGGAGAAAGAGATATTCTTGAATAACTTTTTTTGTGAAGGTCGGAGAGACTTGCAAGTAGGCTCTACCCCCACTAAATGGGGTAGCGCGCATTGATCGGTACCATCCTTGAGCTTCTCCGACTTTCGGAAGGGTTAGGGTTAGGGTTAGGGATGAAAGCACATAGGAGAAAGAGATATTCTTGAATAACTTTTTTTGTGAAGGTCGGAGAGACTTGCAAGTAGGCTCTACCCCCACTAAATGGGGTAGCGCGCATCGATCGGTACCATCCTTGAGCTTCTCCGACTTTCGGAAGGGTTAGGGTTAGGGATGAAAGCACATAGGAGAAAGAGATATTCTTGAATAACTTTTTTTGTGAAGGTCGGAGAGACTTGGAAAGTGGTTGCATCTGGACTAACTTGGGTCCTGCAGATCGATTGGTACCATCCCCGAGCTTGTACGACCTTCGGAAGAGGTCGACCGACGAAATTCCCCCAAATCTGAGGAGATATTCTTGAATAACTTTTTTTGTGAAGGTCGGAGAGACTTGCAAGTAGGCTCTACCCCCACTAAATGGGGTTGCGCGCATCGATCGGTACCATCCTTGAGCTTCTCCGACTTTCGGAAGGGTTAGGGTTAGGGTTAGGGATGAAAGCACATAGGAGAAAGAGATATTCTTGAATCACTTTTTTTGTGAAGGTCGGAGAGACTTGCAAGTAGGCTCTACCCCCACTAAATGGGGTAGCGCGCATTGATCGGTACCATCCTTGAGCTTCTCCGACTTTCGGAAGGGTTAGGGTTAGGGTTAGGGATGAAAGCACATAGGAGAAAGAGATATTCTTGAATAACTTTTTTTGTGAAGGTCGGAGAGACTTGCAAGTAGGCTCTACCCCCACTAAATGGGGTAGCGCGCATCGATCGGTACCATCCTTGAGCTTCTCCGACTTTCGGAAGGGTTAGGGTTAGGGTTAGGGATGAAAGCACATAGGAGAAAGAGATATTCTTGAATAACTTTTTTTGTGAAGGTCGGAGAGACTTGGAAAGTGGTTGCATCTGGACTAATTTGGGTCCTGCGGATCGATTGGTACCATCCCCGAGCTTGTACGACCTTCGGAAGAGGTCGACCGACGAAATTCCCCCAAATCTGAGGAGATATTCTTGAATAACTTTTTTTGTGAAGGTCGGAGAGACTTGCAAGTAGGCTCTACCCCCACTAAATGGGGTAGCGCGCATCGATCGGTACCATCCTTGAGCTTCTCCGACTTTCGGAAGGGTTAGGGTTAGGGTTAGGGATGAAAGCACATAGGAGAAAGAGATATTCTTGAATAACTTTTTTTGTGAAGGTCGGAGAGACTTGGAAAGTGGTTGCATCTGGACTAATTTGGGTCCTGCGGATCGATTGGTACCATCCCCGAGCTTGTACGACCTTCGGAAGAGGTCGACCGACGAAATTCCCCCAAATCTGAGGAGATATTCTTGAATAACGTTTTTTGTGAAGGTCGGAGAGACTTGCAAGTAGGCTCTACCCCCACTAAATGGGGTTGCGCGCATCGATCGGTACCATCCTTGAGCTTCTCCGACTTTCGGAAGGGTTAGGGTTAGGGTTAGGGATGAAAGCACATAGGAGAAAGAGATATTCTTGAATAACTTTTTTTGTGAAGGTCGGAGAGACTTGCAAGTAGGCTCTACCCCCACTAAATGGGGTAGCGCGCATCGATCGGTACCATCCTTGAGCTTCTCCGACTTTCGGAAGGGTTAGGGTTAGGGTTAGGGATGAAAGCACATAGGAGAAAGAGATATTCTTGAATAACTTTTTTTGTGAAGGTCGGAGAGACTTGGAAAGTGGTTGCATCTGGACTAATTTGGGTCCTGCAGATCGATTGGTACCATCCCCGAGCTTGTACGACCTTCGGAAGAGGTCGACCGACGAAATTCCCCCAAATCTGAGGAGATATTCTTGAATAACTTTTTTTGTGAAGGTCGGAGAGACTTGCAAGTAGGCTCTACCCCCACTAAATGGGGTTGCGCGCATCGATCGGTACCATCCTTGAGCTTCTCCGACTTTCGGAAGGGTTAGGGTTAGGGTTAGGGATGAAAGCACATAGGAGAAAGAGATATTCTTGAATAACTTTTTTTGTGAAGGTCGGAGAGACTTGCAAGTAGGCTCTACCCCCACTAAATGGGGTAGCGCGCATTGATCGGTACCATCCTTGAGCTTCTCCGACTTTCGGAAGGGTTAGGGTTAGGGTTAGGGATGAAAGCACATAGGAGAAAGAGATATTCTTGAATAACTTTTTTTGTGAAGGTCGGAGAGACTTGCAAGTAGGCTCTACCCCCACTAAATGGGGTAGCGCGCATCGATCGGTACCATCCTTGAGCTTCTCCGACTTTCGGAAGGGTTAGGGTTAGGGTTAGGGATGAAAGCACATAGGAGAAAGAGATATTCTTGAATAACTTTTTTTGTAAAGGTCGGAGAGACTTGCAAGTAGGCTCTACCCCCACTAAATGGGGTAGCGCGCATCGATCGGTACCATCCTTGAGCTTCTCCGACTTTCGGAAGGGTTAGGGTTAGGGTTAGGGATGAAAGCACATAGGAGAAAGAGATATTCTTGAATAACTTTTTTTGTGAAGGTCGGAGAGACTTGCAAGTAGGCTCTACCCCCACTAAATGGGGTAGCGCGCATCGATCAGTACCATCCTTGAGCTTCTCCGACTTTCGGAAGGGTTAGGGTTAGGGTTAGGGATGAAAGCACATAGGAGAAAGAGATATTCTTGAATAACTTTTTTTGTGAAGGTCGGAGAGACTTGGAAAGTGGTTGCATCTGGACTAATTTGGGTCCTGCGGATCGATTGGTACCATCCCCGAGCTTGTACGACTTTCGGAAGAGGTCGACCGACGAAATTCCCCCAAATCTGAGGAGATATTCTTGAATAACTTTTTTTGTGAAGGTCGGAGAGACTTGCAAGTAGGCTCTACCCCCACTAAATGGGGTAGCGCGCATCGATCGGTACCATCCTTGAGCTTCTCCGACTTTCGGAAGGGTTAGGGTTAGGGTTAGGGATGAAAGCACATAGGAGAAAGAGATATTCTTGAATAACTTTTTTTGTGAAGGTCGGAGAGACTTGGAAAGTGGTTGCATCTGGACTAATTTGGGTCCTGCGGATCGATTGGTACCATCCCCGAGCTTGTACGACCTTCGGAAGAGGTCGACCGACGAAATTCCCCCAAATCTGAGGAGATATTCTTGAATAACTTTTTTTGTGAAGGTCGGAGAGACTTGCAAGTAGGCTCTACCCCCACTAAATGGGGTTGCGCGCATCGATCGGTACCATCCTTGAGCTTCTCCGACTTTCGGAAGGGTTAGGGTTAGGGTTAGGGATGAAAGCACATAGGAGAAAGAGATATTCTTGAATAACTTTTTTTGTGAAGGTCGGAGAGACTTGCAAGTAGGCTCTACCCCCACTAAATGGGGTAGCGCGCATCGATCGGTACCATCCTTGAGCTTCTCCGACTTTCGGAAGGGTTAGGGTTAGGGTTAGGGATGAAAGCACATAGGAGAAAGAGATATTCTTGAATAACTTTTTTTGTGAAGGTCGGAGAGACTTGGAAAGTGGTTGCATCTGGACTAATTTGGGTCCTGCAGATCGATTGGTACCATCCCCGAGCTTGTACGACCTTCGGAAGAGGTCGACCGACGAAATTCCCCCAAAATCTGAGGAGATATTCTTGAATAACTTTTTTTGTGAAGGTCGGAGAGACTTGCAAGTAGGCTCTACCCCCACTAAATGGGGTTGCGCGCATCGATCAGTACCATCCTTGAGCTTCTCCGACTTTCGGAAGGGTTAGGGTTAGGGTTAGGGATGAAAGCACATAGGAGAAAGAAATATTCTTGAATAACTTTTTTTGTGAAGGTCGGAGAGACTTGCAAGTAGGCTCTACCCCCACTAAATGGGGTAACGCGCATCGATCGGTACCATCCTTGAGCTTCTCCGACTTTCGGAAGGGTTAGGGTTAGGGTTAGGGATGAAAGCACATAGGAGAAAGAGATATTCTTGAATAACTTTTTTTGTGAAGGTCGGAGAGACTTGCAAGTAGGCTCTACCCCCACTAAATGGGGTAGCGCACATCGATCGGTACCATCCTTGAGCTTCTCCGACTTTCGGAAGGGTTAGGGTTAGGGTTAGGGATGAAAGCACATAGGAGAAAGAGATATTCTTGAATAACTTTTTTTGTGAAGGTCGGAGAGACTTGCAAGTAGGCTCTACCCCCACTAAATGGGGTAGCGCGCATCGATCGGTACCATCCTTGAGCTTCTCCGACTTTCGGAAGGGTTAGGGTTAGGGTTAGGGATGAAAGCACATAGGAGAAAGAGATATTCTTGAATAACTTTTTTTGTGAAGGTCGGAGAGACTTGGAAAGTGGTTGCATCTGGACTAATTTGGGTCCTGCGGATCGATTGGTACCATCCCCGAGCTTGTACGACCTTCGGAAGAGGTCGACCGACGAAATTCCCCCAAATCTGAGGAGATATTCTTGAATAACTTTTTTTGTGAAGGTCGGAGAGACTTGCAAGTAGGCTCTACCCCCACTAAATGGGGTAGCGCGCATCGATCGGTACCATCCTTGAGCTTCTCCGACTTTCGGAAGGGTTAGGGTTAGGGTTAGGGATGAAAGCACATAGGAGAAAGAGATATTCTTGAATAACTTTTTTTGTGAAGGTCGGAGAGACTTGGAAAGTGGTTGCATCTGGACTAAATTGGGTTCTGCGGATCGATTGGTACCATCCCCGAGCTTGTACGACCTTCGGAAGAGGTCGACCGACGAAATTCCCCCAAATCTGAGGAGATATTCTTGAATAACTTTTTTTGTGAAGGTCGGAGAGACTTGCAAGTAGGCTCTACCCCCACTAAATGGGGTAACGCGCATCGATCGGTACCATCCTTGAGCTTCTCCGACTTTCGGAAGGGTTAGGGTTAGGGTTAGGGATGAAAGCACATAGGAGAAAGAGATATTCTTGAATAACTTTTTTTGTGAAGGTCGGAGAGACTTGCAAGTAGGCTCTACCCCCACTAAATGGGGTAGCGCGCATCGATCAGTACCATCCTTGAGCTTCTCCGACTTTCGGAAGGGTTAGGGTTAGGGTTAGGGATGAAAGCACATAGGAGAAAGAGATATTCTTGAATAACTTTTTTTGTGAAGGTCGGAGAGACTTGCAAGTAGGCTCTACCCCCACTAAATGGGGTAGCGCGCATCGATCGGTACCATCCTTGAGCTTCTCCGACTTTCGGAAGGGTTAGGGTTAGGGTTAGGGATGAAAGCACATAGGAGAAAGAGATATTCTTGAATAACTTTTTTTGTGAAGGTCGGAGAGACTTGGAAAGTGGTTGCATCTGGACTAATTTGGGTCCTGCAGATCGATTGGTACCATCCCCGAGCTTGTACGACCTTCGGAAGAGGTCGACCGACGAAATTCCCCCAAATCTGAGGAGATATTCTTGAATAACTTTTTTTGTGAAGGTCGGAGAGACTTGCAAGTAGGCTCTACCCCCACTAAATGGGGTAGCGCGCATCGATCGGTACCATCCTTGAGCTTCTCCGACTTTCGGAAGGGTTAGGGTTAGGGTTAGGGATGAAAGCACATAGGAGAAAGAGATATTCTTGAATAACTTTTTTTGTGAAGGTCGGAGAGACTTGGAAAGTGGTTGCATCTGGACTAAATTGGGTCCTGCGGATCGATTGGTACCATCCCCGAGCTTGTACGACCTTCGGAAGAGGTCGACCGACGAAATTCCCCCAAATCTGAGGAGATATTCTTGAATAACTTTTTTTGTGAAGGTCGGAGAGACTTGCAAGTAGGCTCTACCCCCACTAAATGGGGTAACGCGCATCGATCGGTACCATCCTTGAGCTTCTCCGACTTTCGGAAGGGTTAGGGTTAGGGTTAGGGATGAAAGCACATAGGAGAAAGAGATATTCTTGAATAACTTTTTTTGTGAAGGTCGGAGAGACTTGCAAGTAGGCTCTACCCCCACTAAATGGGGTAGCGCGCATCGATCGGTACCATCCTTGAGCTTCTCCGACTTTCGGAAGGGTTAGGGTTAGGGTTAGGGATGAAAGCACATAGGAGAAAGAGATATTCTTGAATAACTTTTTTTGTGAAGGTCGGAGAGACTTGCAAGTAGGCTCTACCCCCACTAAATGGGGTAGCGCGCATCGATCGGTACCATCCTTGAGCTTCTCCGACTTTCGGAAGGGTTAGGGTTAGGGTTAGGGATGAAAGCACATAGGAGAAAGAGATATTCTTGAATAACTTTTTTTGTGAAGGTCGGAGAGACTTGGAAAGTGGTTGCATCTGGACTAATTTGGGTCCTGCAGATCGATTGGTACCATCCCCGAGCTTGTACGACCTTCGGAAGAGGTCGACCGACGAAATTCCCCCAAATCTGAGGAGATATTCTTGAATAACTTTTTTTGTGAAGGTCGGAGAGACTTGCAAGTAGGCTCTACCCCCACTAAATGGGGTAGCGCGCATCGATCGGTACCATCCTTGAGCTTCTCCGACTTTCGGAAGGGTTAGGGTTAGGGTTAGGGATGAAAGCACATAGGAGAAAGATATTCTTGAATAACTTTTTTTGTGAAGGTCGGAGAGACTTGGAAAGTGGTTGCATCTGGACTAATTTGGGTCCTGCGGATCGATTGGTACCATCCCCGAGCTTGTACGACCTTCGGAAGAGGTCGACCGACGAAATTCCCCCAAATCTGAGGAGATATTCTTGAATAACTTTTTTTGTGAAGGTCGGAGAGACTTGCAAGTAGGCTCTACCCCCACTAAATGGGGTTGCGCGCATCGATCGGTACCATCCTTGAGCTTCTCCGACTTTCGGAAGGGTTAGGGTTAGGGTTAGGGATGAAAGCACATAGGAGAAAGAGATATTCTTGAATAACTTTTTTTGTGAAGGTCGGAGAGACTTGCAAGTAGGCTCTACCCCCACTAAATGGGGTAGCGCGCATTGATCGGTACCATCCTTGAGCTTCTCCGACTTTCGGAAGGGTTAGGGTTAGGGTTAGGGATGAAAGCACATAGGAGAAAGAGATATTCTTGAATAACTTTTTTTGTGAAGGTCGGAGAGACTTGCAAGTAGGCTCTACCCCCACTAAATGGGGTAGCGCGCATCGATCGGTACCATCCTTGAGCTTCTCCGACTTTCGGAAGGGTTAGGGTTAGGGTTAGGGATGAAAGCACATAGGAGAAAGAGATATTCTTGAATAACTTTTTTTGTAAAGGTCGGAGAGACTTGCAAGTAGGCTCTACCCCCACTAAATGGGGTAGCGCGCATCGATCGGTACCATCCTTGAGCTTCTCCGACTTTCGGAAGGGTTAGGGTTAGGGTTAGGGATGAAAGCACATAGGAGAAAGAGATATTCTTGAATAACTTTTTTTGTGAAGGTCGGAGAGACTTGGAAAGTGGTTGCATCTGGACTAATTTGGGTCCTGCGGATCGATTGGTACCATCCCCGAGCTTGTACGACCTTCGGAAGAGGTCGACCGACGAAATTCCCCCAAATCTGAGGAGATATTCTTGAATAACTTTTTTTGTGAAGGTCGGAGAGACTTGCAAGTAGGCTCTACCCCCACTAAATGGGGTAGCGCGCATCGATCGGTACCATCCTTGAGCTTCTCCGACTTTCGGAAGGGTTAGGGTTAGGGTTAGGGATGAAAGCACATAGGAGAAAGAGATATTCTTGAATAACTTTTTTTGTGAAGGTCGGAGAGACTTGGAAAGTGGTTGCATCTGGACTAATTTGGGTCCTGCGGATCGATTGGTACCATCCCCGAGCTTGTACGACCTTCGGAAGAGGTCGACCGACGAAATTCCCCCAAATCTGAGGAGATATTCTTGAATAACTTTTTTTGTGAAGGTCGGAGAGACTTGCAAGTAGGCTCTACCCCCACTAAATGGGGTTGCACGCATCGATCGGTACCATCCTTGAGCTTCTCCGACTTTCGAAAGGGTTAGGGTTAGGGTTAGGGATGAAAGCACATAGGAGAAAGAGATATTCTTGAATAACTTTTTTTGTGAAGGTCGGAGAGACTTGCAAGTAGGCTCTACCCCCACTAAATGGGGTAGCGCGCATCGATCGGTACCATCCTTGAGCTTCTCCGACTTTCGGAAGGGTTAGGGTTAGGGTTAGGGATGAAAGCACATAGGAGAAAGAGATATTCTTGAATAACTTTTTTTGTGAAGGTCGGAGAGACTTGGAAAGTGGTTGCATCTGGACTAATTTGGGTCCTGCGGATCGATTGGTACCATCCCCGAGCTTGTACGACCTTCGGAAGAGGTCGACCGACGAAATTCCCCCAAATCTGAGGAGATATTCTTGAATAACTTTTTTTGTGAAGGTCGGAGAGACTTGCAAGTAGGCTCTACCCCCACTAAATGGGGTTGCGCGCATCGATCGGTACCATCCTTGAGCTTCTCCGACTTTCGGAAGGGTTAGGGTTAGGGTTAGGGATGAAAGCACATAGGAGAAAGAGATATTCTTGAATAACTTTTTTTGTGAAGGTCGGAGAGACTTGCAAGTAGGCTCTACCCCCACTAAATGGGGTAGCGCGCATTGATCGGTACCATCCTTGAGCTTCTCCGACTTTCGGAAGGGTTAGGGTTAGGGTTAGGGATGAAAGCACATAGGAGAAAGAGATATTCTTGAATAACTTTTTTTGTGAAGGTCGGAGAGACTTGCAAGTAGGCTCTACCCCCACTAAATGGGGTAGCGCGCATCGATCGGTACCATCCTTGAGCTTCTCCGACTTTCGGAAGGGTTAGGGTTAGGGTTAGGGATGAAAGCACATAGGAGAAAGAGATATTCTTGAATAACTTTTTTTGTAAAGGTCGGAGAGACTTGCAAGTAGGCTCTACCCCCACTAAATGGGGTAGCGCGCATCGATCGGTACCATCCTTGAGCTTCTCCGACTTTCGGAAGGGTTAGGGTTAGGGTTAGGGATGAAAGCACATAGGAGAAAGAGATATTCTTGAATAACTTTTTTTGTGAAGGTCGGAGAGACTTGGAAAGTGGTTGCATCTGGACTAATTTGGGTCCTGCGGATCGATTGGTACCATCCCCGAGCTTGTACGACCTTCGGAAGAGGTCGACCGACGAAATTCCCCCAAATCTGAGGAGATATTCTTGAATAACTTTTTTTGTGAAGGTCGGAGAGACTTGCAAGTAGGCTCTACCCCCACTAAATGGGGTAGCGCGCATCGATCGGTACCATCCTTGAGCTTCTCCGACTTTCGGAAGGGTTAGGGTTAGGGTTAGGGATGAAAGCACATAGGAGAAAGAGATATTCTTGAATAACTTTTTTTGTGAAGGTCGGAGAGACTTGGAAAGTGGTTGCATCTGGACTAATTTGGGTCCTGCGGATCGATTGGTACCATCCCCGAGCTTGTACGACCTTCGGAAGAGGTCGACCGACGAAATTCCCCCAAATCTGAGGAGATATTCTTGAATAACTTTTTTTGTGAAGGTCGGAGAGACTTGCAAGTAGGCTCTACCCCCACTAAATGGGGTTGCACGCATCGATCGGTACCATCCTTGAGCTTCTCCGACTTTCGAAAGGGTTAGGGTTAGGGTTAGGGATGAAAGCACATAGGAGAAAGAGATATTCTTGAATAACTTTTTTTGTGAAGGTCGGAGAGACTTGCAAGTAGGCTCTACCCCCACTAAATGGGGTAGCGCGCATCGATCGGTACCATCCTTGAGCTTCTCCGACTTTCGGAAGGGTTAGGGTTAGGGTTAGGGATGAAAGCACATAGGAGAAAGAGATATTCTTGAATAACTTTTTTTGTGAAGGTCGGAGAGACTTGGAAAGTGGTTGCATCTGGACTAATTTGGGTCCTGCGGATCGATTGGTACCATCCCCGAGCTTGTACGACCTTCGGAAGAGGTCGACCGACGAAATTCCCCCAAATCTGAGGAGATATTCTTGAATAACTTTTTTTGTGAAGGTCGGAGAGACTTGCAAGTAGGCTCTACCCCCACTAAATGGGGTTGCGCGCATCGATCGGTACCATCCTTGAGCTTCTCCGACTTTCGGAAGGGTTAGGGTTAGGGTTAGGGATGAAAGCACATAGGAGAAAGAGATATTCTTGAATAACTTTTTTTGTGAAGGTCGGAGAGACTTGCAAGTAGGCTCTACCCCCACTAAATGGGGTAGCGCGCATTGATCGGTACCATCCTTGAGCTTCTCCGACTTTCGGAAGGGTTAGGGTTAGGGTTAGGGATGAAAGCACATAGGAGAAAGAGATATTCTTGAATAACTTTTTTTGTGAAGGTCGGAGAGACTTGCAAGTAGGCTCTACCCCCACTAAATGGGGTAGCGCGCATCGATCGGTACCATCCTTGAGCTTCTCCGACTTTCGGAAGGGTTAGGGTTAGGGATGAAAGCACATAGGAGAAAGAGATATTCTTGAATAACTTTTTTTGTAAAGGTCGGAGAGACTTGCAAGTAGGCTCTACCCCCACTAAATGGGGTAGCGCGCATCGATCGGTACCATCCTTGAGCTTCTCCGACTTTCGGAAGGGTTAGGGTTAGGGTTAGGGATGAAAGCACATAGGAGAAAGAGATATTCTTGAATAACTTTTTTTGTGAAGGTCGGAGAGACTTGCAAGTAGGCTCTACCCCCACTAAATGGGGTAGCGCGCATCGATCGGTACCATCCTTGAGCTTCTCCGACTTTCGGAAGGGTTAGGGTTAGGGTTAGGGATGAAAGCACATAGGAGAAAGAGATATTCTTGAATAACTTTTTTTGTGAAGGTCGGAGAGACTTGGAAAGTGGTTGCATCTGGACTAATTTGGGTCCTGCGGATCGATTGGTACCATCCCCGAGCTTGTACGACCTTCGGAAGAGGTCGACCGACGAAATTCCCCCAAATCTGAGGAGATATTCTTGAATAACTTTTTTTGTGAAGGTCGGAGAGACTTGCAAGTAGGCTCTACCCCCACTAAATGGGGTAGCGCGCATCGATCGGTACCATCCTTGAGCTTCTCCGACTTTCGGAAGGGTTAGGGTTAGGGTTAGGGATGAAAGCACATAGGAGAAAGAGATATTCTTGAATAACTTTTTTTGTGAAGGTCGGAGAGACTTGGAAAGTGGTTGCATCTGGACTAATTTGGGTCCTGCGGATCGATTGGTAGCATCCCCGAGCTTGTACGACCTTCGGAAGAGGTCGACCGACGAAATTCCCCCAAATCTGAGGAGATATTCTTGAATAACTTTTTTTGTGAAGGTCGGAGAGACTTGCAAGTAGGCTCTACCCCCACTAAATGGGGTTGCGCGCATCGATCGGTACCATCCTTGAGCTTCTCCGACTTTCGGAAGGGTTAGGGTTAGGGTTAGGGATGAAAGCACATAGGAGAAAGAGATATTCTTGAATAACTTTTTTTGTGAAGGTCGGAGAGACTTGCAAGTAGGCTCTACCCCCACTAAATGGGGTAACGCGCATCGATCGGTACCATCCTTGAGCTTCTCCGACTTTCGGAAGGGTTAGGGTTAGGGTTAGGGATGAAAGCACATAGGAGAAAGAGATATTCTTGAATAACTTTTTTTGTGAAGGTCGGAGAGACTTGCAAGTAGGCTCTACCCCCACTAAATGGGGTAGCGCACATCGATCGGTACCATCCTTGAGCTTCTCCGACTTTCGGAAGGGTTAGGGTTAGGGTTAGGGATGAAAGCACATAGGAGAAAGAGATATTCTTGAATAACTTTTTTTGTGAAGGTCGGAGAGACTTGCAAGTAGGCTCTACCCCCACTAAATGGGGTAGCGCGCATCGATCGGTACCATCCTTGAGCTTCTCCGACTTTCGGAAGGGTTAGGGTTAGGGTTAGGGATGAAAGCACATAGGAGAAAGAGATATTCTTGAATAACTTTTTTTGTGAAGGTCGGAGAGACTTGGAAAGTGGTTGCATCTGGACTAATTTGGGTCCTGCGGATCGATTGGTACCATCCCCGAGCTTGTACGACCTTCGGAAGAGGTCGACCGACGAAATTCCCCCAAATCTGAGGAGATATTCTTGAATAACTTTTTTTGTGAAGGTCGGAGAGACTTGCAAGTAGGCTCTACCCCCACTAAATGGGGTAGCGCGCATCGATCGGTACCATCCTTGAGCTTCTCCGACTTTCGGAAGGGTTAGGGTTAGGGTTAGGGATGAAAGCACATAGGAGAAAGAGATATTCTTGAATAACTTTTTTTGTGAAGGTCGGAGAGACTTGGAAAGTGGTTGCATCTGGACTAATTTGGGTCCTGCGGATCGATTGGTAGCATCCCCGAGCTTGTACGACCTTCGGAAGAGGTCGACCGACGAAATTCCCCCAAATCTGAGGAGATATTCTTGAATAACTTTTTTTGTGAAGGTCGGAGAGACTTGCAAGTAGGCTCTACCCCCACTAAATGGGGTTGCGCGCATCGATCGGTACCATCCTTGAGCTTCTCCGACTTTCGGAAGGGTTAGGGTTAGGGTTAGGGATGAAAGCACATAGGAGAAAGAGATATTCTTGAATAACTTTTTTTGTGAAGGTCGGAGAGACTTGCAAGTAGGCTCTACCCCCACTAAATGGGGTAGCGCGCATCGATTGGTACCATCCTTGAGCTTCTCCGACTTTCGGAAGGGTTAGGGTTAGGGTTAGGGATGAAAGCACATAGGAGAAAGAGATATTCTTGAATAACTTTTTTTGTGAAGGTCGGAGAGACTTGGAAAGTGGTTGCATCTGGACTAATTTGGGTCCTGCAGATCGATTGGTACCATCCCCGAGCTTGTACGACCTTCGGAAGAGGTCGACCGACGAAATTCCCCCAAAATCTGAGGAGATATTCTTGAATAACTTTTTTTGTGAAGGTCGGAGAGACTTGCAAGTAGGCTCTACCCCCACTAAATGGGGTTGCGCGCATCGATCAGTACCATCCTTGAGCTTCTCCGACTTTCGGAAGGGTTAGGGTTAGGGTTAGGGATGAAAGCACATAGGAGAAAGAAATATTCTTGAATAACTTTTTTTGTGAAGGTCGGAGAGACTTGCAAGTAGGCTCTACCCCCACTAAATGGGGTAACGCGCATCGATCGGTACCATCCTTGAGCTTCTCCGACTTTCGGAAGGGTTAGGGTTAGGGTTAGGGATGAAAGCACATAGGAGAAAGAGATATTCTTGAATAACTTTTTTTGTGAAGGTCGGAGAGACTTGCAAGTAGGCTCTACCCCCACTAAATGGGGTAGCGCACATCGATCGGTACCATCCTTGAGCTTCTCCGACTTTCGGAAGGGTTAGGGTTAGGGTTAGGGATGAAAGCACATAGGAGAAAGAGATATTCTTGAATAACTTTTTTTGTGAAGGTCGGAGAGACTTGCAAGTAGGCTCTACCCCCACTAAATGGGGTAGCGCGCATCGATCGGTACCATCCTTGAGCTTCTCCGACTTTCGGAAGGGTTAGGGTTAGGGTTAGGGATGAAAGCACATAGGAGAAAGAGATATTCTTGAATAACTTTTTTTGTGAAGGTCGGAGAGACTTGGAAAGTGGTTGCATCTGGACTAATTTGGGTCCTGCAGATCGATTGGTACCATCCACGAGCTTGTACGACCTTCGGAAGAGGTCGACCGACGAAATTCCCCCAAATCTGAGGAGATATTCTTGAATAACTTTTTTTGTGAAGGTCGGAGAGACTTGCAAGTAGGCTCTACCCCCACTAAATGGGGTAGCGCGCATCGATCGGTACCATCCTTGAGCTTCTCCGACTTTCGGAAGGGTTAGGGTTAGGGTTAGGGATGAAAGCACATAGGAGAAAGAGATATTCTTGAATAACTTTTTTTGTGAAGGTCGGAGAGACTTGGAAAGTGGTTGCATCTGGACTAATTTGGGTCCTGCGGATCGATTGGTACCATCCCCGAGCTTGTACGACCTTCGGAAGAGGTCGACCGACGAAATTCCCCCAAATCTGAGGAGATATTCTTGAATAACTTTTTTTGTGAAGGTCGGAGAGACTTGCAAGTAGGCTCTACCCCCACTAAATGGGGTTGCGCACATCGATCGGTACCATCCTTGAGCTTCTCCGACTTTCGGAAGGGTTAGGGTTAGGGATGAAAGCACATAGGAGAAAGAGATATTCTTGAATAACTTTTTTTGTGAAGGTCGGAGAGACTTGCAAGTAGGCTCTACCCCCACTAAATGGGGTAGCGCGCATCGATCGGTACCATCCTTGAGCTTCTCCGACTTTCGGAAGGGTTAGGGTTAGGGTTAGGGATGAAAGCACATAGGAGAAAGAGATATTCTTGAATAACTTTTTTTGTGAAGGTCGGAGAGACTTGGAAAGTGGTTGCATCTGGACTAATTTGGGTCCTGCGGATCGATTGGTACCATCCCCGAGCTTGTACGACCTTCGGAAGAGGTCGACCGACGAAATTCCCCCAAATCTGAGGAGATATTCTTGAATAACTTTTTTTGTGAAGGTCGGAGAGACTTGCAAGTAGGCTCTACCCCCACTAAATGGGGTTGCGCGCATCGATCGGTACCATCCTTGAGCTTCTCCGACTTTCGGAAGGGTTAGGGTTAGGGTTAGGGATGAAAGCACATAGGAGAAAGAGATATTCTTGAATAACTTTTTTTGTGAAGGTCGGAGAGACTTGCAAGTAGGCTCTACCCCCACTAAATGGGGTAGCGCGCATTGATCGGTACCATCCTTGAGCTTCTCCGACTTTCGGAAGGGTTAGGGTTAGGGTTAGGGATGAAAGCACATAGGAGAAAGAGATATTCTTGAATAACTTTTTTTGTGAAGGTCGGAGAGACTTGCAAGTAGGCTCTACCCCCACTAAATGGGGTAGCGCGCATCGATCGGTACCATCCTTGAGCTTCTCCGACTTTCGGAAGGGTTAGGGTTAGGGTTAGGGATGAAAGCACATAGGAGAAAGAGATATTCTTGAATAACTTTTTTTGTAAAGGTCGGAGAGACTTGCAAGTAGGCTCTACCCCCACTAAATGGGGTAGCGCGCATCGATCGGTACCATCCTTGAGCTTCTCCGACTTTCGGAAGGGTTAGGGTTAGGGTTAGGGATGAAAGCACATAGGAGAAAGAGATATTCTTGAATAACTTTTTTTGTGAAGGTCGGAGAGACTTGGAAAGTGGTTGCATCTGGACTAATTTGGGTCCTGCGGATCGATTGGTACCATCCCCGAGCTTGTACGACCTTCGGAAGAGGTCGACCGACGAAATTCCCCCAAATCTGAGGAGATATTCTTGAATAACTTTTTTTGTGAAGGTCGGAGAGACTTGCAAGTAGGCTCTACCCCCACTAAATGGGGTAGCGCGCATCGATCGGTACCATCCTTGAGCTTCTCCGACTTTCGGAAGGGTTAGGGTTAGGGTTAGGGATGAAAGCACATAGGAGAAAGAGATATTCTTGAATAACTTTTTTTGTGAAGGTCGGAGAGACTTGGAAAGTGGTTGCATCTGGACTAATTTGGGTCCTGCGGATCGATTGGTACCATCCCCGAGCTTGTACGACCTTCGGAAGAGGTCGACCGACGAAATTCCCCCAAATCTGAGGAGATATTCTTGAATAACTTTTTTTGTGAAGGTCGGAGAGACTTGCAAGTAGGCTCTACCCCCACTAAATGGGGTTGCACGCATCGATCGGTACCATCCTTGAGCTTCTCCGACTTTCGAAAGGGTTAGGGTTAGGGTTAGGGATGAAAGCACATAGGAGAAAGAGATATTCTTGAATAACTTTTTTTGTGAAGGTCGGAGAGACTTGCAAGTAGGCTCTACCCCCACTAAATGGGGTAGCGCGCATCGATCGGTACCATCCTTGAGCTTCTCCGACTTTCGGAAGGGTTAGGGTTAGGGTTAGGGATGAAAACACATAGGAGAAAGAGATATTCTTGAATAACTTTTTTTGTGAAGGTCGGAGAGACTTGGAAAGTGGTTGCATCTGGACTAATTTGGGTCCTGCGGATCGATTGGTACCATCCCCGAGCTTGTACGACCTTCGGAAGAGGTCGACCGACGAAATTCCCCCAAATCTGAGGAGATATTCTTGAATAACTTTTTTTGTGAAGGTCGGAGAGACTTGCAAGTAGGCTCTACCCCCACTAAATGGGGTTGCGCGCATCGATCAGTACCATCCTTGAGCTTCTCCGACTTTCGGAAGGGTTAGGGTTAGGGTTAGGGATGAAAGCACATAGGAGAAAGAGATATTCTTGAATAACTTTTTTTGTGAAGGTCGGAGAGACTTGCAAGTAGGCTCTACCCCCACTAAATGGGGTAGCGCGCATTGATCGGTACCATCCTTGAGCTTCTCCGACTTTCGGAAGGGTTAGGGTTAGGGTTAGGGATGAAAGCACATAGGAGAAAGAGATATTCTTGAATAACTTTTTTTGTGAAGGTCGGAGAGACTTGCAAGTAGGCTCTACCCCCACTAAATGGGGTAGCGCGCATCGATCGGTACCATCCTTGAGCTTCTCCGACTTTCGGAAGGGTTAGGGTTAGGGTTAGGGATGAAAGCACATAGGAGAAAGAGATATTCTTGAATAACTTTTTTTGTAAAGGTCGGAGAGACTTGCAAGTAGGCTCTACCCCCACTAAATGGGGTAGCGCGCATCGATCGGTACCATCCTTGAGCTTCTCCGACTTTCGGAAGGGTTAGGGTTAGGGTTAGGGATGAAAGCACATAGGAGAAAGAGATATTCTTGAATAACTTTTTTTGTGAAGGTCGGAGAGACTTGCAAGTAGGCTCTACCCCCACTAAATGGGGTAGCGCGCATCGATCGGTACCATCCTTGAGCTTCTCCGACTTTCGGAAGGGTTAGGGTTAGGGTTAGGGATGAAAGCACATAGGAGAAAGAGATATTCTTGAATAACTTTTTTTGTGAAGGTCGGAGAGACTTGGAAAGTGGTTGCATCTGGACTAATTTGGGTCCTGCGGATCGATTGGTACCATCCCCGAGCTTGTACGACCTTCGGAAGAGGTCGACCGACGAAATTCCCCCAAATCTGAGGAGATATTCTTGAATAACTTTTTTTGTGAAGGTCGGAGAGACTTGCAAGTAGGCTCTACCCCCACTAAATGGGGTAGCGCGCATCGATCGGTACCATCCTTGAGCTTCTCCGACTTTCGGAAGGGTTAGGGTTAGGGTTAGGGATGAAAGCACATAGGAGAAAGAGATATTCTTGAATAACTTTTTTTGTGAAGGTCGGAGAGACTTGGAAAGTGGTTGCATCTGGACTAATTTGGGTCCTGCGGATCGATTGGTAGCATCCCCGAGCTTGTACGACCTTCGGAAGAGGTCGACCGACGAAATTCCCCCAAATCTGAGGAGATATTCTTGAATAACTTTTTTTGTGAAGGTCGGAGAGACTTGCAAGTAGGCTCTACCCCCACTAAATGGGGTTGCGCGCATCGATCGGTACCATCCTTGAGCTTCTCCGACTTTCGGAAGGGTTAGGGTTAGGGTTAGGGATGAAAGCACATAGGAGAAAGAGATATTCTTGAATAACTTTTTTTGTGAAGGTCGGAGAGACTTGCAAGTAGGCTCTACCCCCACTAAATGGGGTAGCGCGCATCGATTGGTACCATCCTTGAGCTTCTCCGACTTTCGGAAGGGTTAGGGTTAGGGTTAGGGATGAAAGCACATAGGAGAAAGAGATATTCTTGAATAACTTTTTTTGTGAAGGTCGGAGAGACTTGGAAAGTGGTTGCATCTGGACTAATTTGGGTCCTGCAGATCGATTGGTACCATCCCCGAGCTTGTACGACCTTCGGAAGAGGTCGACCGACGAAATTCCCCCAAAATCTGAGGAGATATTCTTGAATAACTTTTTTTGTGAAGGTCGGAGAGACTTGCAAGTAGGCTCTACCCCCACTAAATGGGGTTGCGCGCATCGATCAGTACCATCCTTGAGCTTCTCCGACTTTCGGAAGGGTTAGGGTTAGGGTTAGGGATGAAAGCACATAGGAGAAAGAAATATTCTTGAATAACTTTTTTTGTGAAGGTCGGAGAGACTTGCAAGTAGGCTCTACCCCCACTAAATGGGGTAACGCGCATCGATCGGTACCATCCTTGAGCTTCTCCGACTTTCGGAAGGGTTAGGGTTAGGGTTAGGGATGAAAGCACATAGGAGAAAGAGATATTCTTGAATAACTTTTTTTGTGAAGGTCGGAGAGACTTGCAAGTAGGCTCTACCCCCACTAAATGGGGTAGCGCACATCGATCGGTACCATCCTTGAGCTTCTCCGACTTTCGGAAGGGTTAGGGTTAGGGTTAGGGATGAAAGCACATAGGAGAAAGAGATATTCTTGAATAACTTTTTTTGTGAAGGTCGGAGAGACTTGCAAGTAGGCTCTACCCCCACTAAATGGGGTAGCGCGCATCGATCGGTACCATCCTTGAGCTTCTCCGACTTTCGGAAGGGTTAGGGTTAGGGTTAGGGATGAAAGCACATAGGAGAAAGAGATATTCTTGAATAACTTTTTTTGTGAAGGTCGGAGAGACTTGGAAAGTGGTTGCATCTGGACTAATTTGGGTCCTGCAGATCGATTGGTACCATCCACGAGCTTGTACGACCTTCGGAAGAGGTCGACCGACGAAATTCCCCCAAATCTGAGGAGATATTCTTGAATAACTTTTTTTGTGAAGGTCGGAGAGACTTGCAAGTAGGCTCTACCCCCACTAAATGGGGTAGCGCGCATCGATCGGTACCATCCTTGAGCTTCTCCGACTTTCGGAAGGGTTAGGGTTAGGGTTAGGGATGAAAGCACATAGGAGAAAGAGATATTCTTGAATAACTTTTTTTGTGAAGGTCAGAGAGACTTGGAAAGTGGTTGCATCTGGACTAATTTGGGTCCTGCGGATCGATTGGTACCATCCCCGAGCTTGTACGACCTTCGGAAGAGGTCGACCGACGAAATTCCCCCAAATCTGAGGAGATATTCTTGAATAACTTTTTTTGTGAAGGTCGGAGAGACTTGCAAGTAGGCTCTACCCCCACTAAATGGGGTTGCGCACATCGATCGGTACCATCCTTGAGCTTCTCCGACTTTCGGAAGGGTTAGGGTTAGGGATGAAAGCACATAGGAGAAAGAGATATTCTTGAATAACTTTTTTTGTGAAGGTCGGAGAGACTTGCAAGTAGGCTCTACCCCCACTAAATGGGGTAGCGCGCATCGATTGGTACCATCCTTGAGCTTCTCCGACTTTCGGAAGGGTTAGGGTTAGGGTTAGGGATGAAAGCACATAGGAGAAAGAGATATTCTTGAATAATTTTTTTTGTGAAGGTCGGAGAGACTTGGAAAGTGGTTGCATCTGGACTAATTTGGGTCCTGCAGATCGATTGGTACCATCCCCGAGCTTGTACGACCTTCGGAAGAGGTCGACCGACGAAATTCCCCCAAAATCTGAGGAGATATTCTTGAATAACTTTTTTTGTGAAGGTCGGAGAGACTTGCAAGTAGGCTCTACCCCCACTAAATGGGGTTGCGCGCATCGATCAGTACCATCCTTGAGCTTCTCCGACTTTCGGAAGGGTTAGGGTTAGGGTTAGGGATGAAAGCACATAGGAGAAAGAAATATTCTTGAATAACTTTTTTTGTGAAGGTCGGAGAGACTTGCAAGTAGGCTCTACCCCCACTAAATGGGGTAACGCGCATCGATCGGTACCATCCTTGAGCTTCTCCGACTTTCGGAAGGGTTAGGGTTAGGGTTAGGGATGAAAGCACATAGGAGAAAGAGATATTCTTGAATAACTTTTTTTGTGAAGGTCGGAGAGACTTGCAAGTAGGCTCTACCCCCACTAAATGGGGTAGCGCACATCGATCGGTACCATCCTTGAGCTTCTCCGACTTTCGGAAGGGTTAGGGTTAGGGTTAGGGATGAAAGCACATAGGAGAAAGAGATATTCTTGAATAACTTTTTTTGTGAAGGTCGGAGAGACTTGCAAGTAGGCTCTACCCCCACTAAATGGGGTAGCGCGCATCGATCGGTACCATCCTTGAGCTTCTCCGACTTTCGGAAGGGTTAGGGTTAGGGTTAGGGATGAAAGCACATAGGAGAAAGAGATATTCTTGAATAACTTTTTTTGTGAAGGTCGGAGAGACTTGGAAAGTGGTTGCATCTGGACTAATTTGGGTCCTGCGGATCGATTGGTACCATCCACGAGCTTGTACGACCTTCGGAAGAGGTCGACCGACGAAATTCCCCCAAATCTGAGGAGATATTCTTGAATAACTTTTTTTGTGAAGGTCGGAGAGACTTGCAAGTAGGCTCTACCCCCACTAAATGGGGTAGCGCGCATCGATCGGTACCATCCTTGAGCTTCTCCGACTTTCGGAAGGGTTAGGGTTAGGGTTAGGGATGAAAGCACATAGGAGAAAGAGATATTCTTGAATAACTTTTTTTGTGAAGGTCGGAGAGACTTGCAAGTAGGCTCTACCCCCACTAAATGGGGTAGCGCGCATCGATTGGTACCATCCTTGAGCTTCTCCGACTTTCGGAAGGGTTAGGGTTAGGGTTAGGGATGAAAGCACATAGGAGAAAGAGATATTCTTGAATAACTTTTTTTGTGAAGGTCGGAGAGACTTGGAAAGTGGTTGCATCTGGACTAATTTGGGTCCTGCAGATCGATTGGTACCATCCCCGAGCTTGTACGACCTTCGGAAGAGGTCGACCGACGAAATTCCCCCAAAATCTGAGGAGATATTCTTGAATAACTTTTTTTGTGAAGGTCGGAGAGACTTGCAAGTAGGCTCTACCCCCACTAAATGGGGTTGCGCGCATCGATCAGTACCATCCTTGAGCTTCTCCGACTTTCGGAAGGGTTAGGGTTAGGGTTAGGGATGAAAGCACATAGGAGAAAGAAATATTCTTGAATAACTTTTTTTGTGAAGGTCGGAGAGACTTGCAAGTAGGCTCTACCCCCACTAAATGGGGTAACGCGCATCGATCGGTACCATCCTTGAGCTTCTCCGACTTTCGGAAGGGTTAGGGTTAGGGTTAGGGATGAAAGCACATAGGAGAAAGAGATATTCTTGAATAACTTTTTTTGTGAAGGTCGGAGAGACTTGCAAGTAGGCTCTACCCCCACTAAATGGGGTAGCGCACATCGATCGGTACTATCCTTGAGCTTCTCCGACTTTCGGAAGGGTTAGGGTTAGGGTTAGGGATGAAAGCACATAGGAGAAAGAGATATTCTTGAATAACTTTTTTTGTGAAGGTCGGAGAGACTTGCAAGTAGGCTCTACCCCCACTAAATGGGGTAGCGCGCATCGATCGGTACCATCCTTGAGCTTCTCCGACTTTCGGAAGGGTTAGGGTTAGGGTTAGGGATGAAAGCACATAGGAGAAAGAGATATTCTTGAATAACTTTTTTTGTGAAGGTCGGAGAGACTTGGAAAGTGGTTGCATCTGGACTAATTTGGGTCCTGCGGATCGATTGGTACCATCCACGAGCTTGTACGACCTTCGGAAGAGGTCGACCGACGAAATTCCCCCAAATCTGAGGAGATATTCTTGAATAACTTTTTTTGTGAAGGTCGGAGAGACTTGCAAGTAGGCTCTACCCCCACTAAATGGGGTAGCGCGCATCGATCGGTACCATCCTTGAGCTTCTCCGACTTTCGGAAGGGTTAGGGTTAGGGTTAGGGATGAAAGCACATAGGAGAAAGAGATATTCTTGAATAACTTTTTTTGTGAAGGTCGGAGAGACTTGGAAAGTGGTTGCATCTGGACTAGTTTGGGTCCTGCGGATCGATTGGTACCATCCCCGAGCTTGTACGACCTTCGGAAGAGGTCGACCGACGAAATTCCCCCAAATCTGAGGAGATATTCTTGAATAACTTTTTTTGTGAAGGTCGGAGAGACTTGCAAGTAGGCTCTACCCCCACTAAATGGGGTAACGCGCATCGATCGGTACCATCCTTGAGCTTCTCCGACTTTCGGAAGGGTTAGGGTTAGGGTTAGGGATGAAAGCACATAGGAGAAAGAGATATTCTTGAATAACTTTTTTTGTGAAGGTCGGAGAGACTTGCAAGTAGGCTCTACCCCCACTAAATGGGGTAGCGCGCATCGATCGGTACCATCCTTGAGCTTCTCCGTCTTTCGGAAGGGTTAGGGTTAGGGTTAGGGATGAAAGCACATAGGAGAAAGAGATATTCTTGAATAACTTTTTTTGTGAAGGTCGGAGAGACTTGGAAAGTGGTTGCATCTGGACTAATTTGGGTCCTGCGGATCGATTGGTACCATCCACGAGCTTGTACGACCTTCGGAAGAGGTCGACCGACGAAATTCCCCCAAATCTGAGGAGATATTCTTGAATAACTTTTTTTGTGAAGGTCGGAGAGACTTGCAAGTAGGCTCTACCCCCACTAAATGGGGTAGCGCGCATCGATCGGTACCATCCTTGAGCTTCTCCGACTTTCGGAAGGGTTAGGGTTAGGGTTAGGGATGAAAGCACATAGGAGAAAGAGATATTCTTGAATAACTTTTTTTGTGAAGGTCGGAGAGACTTGGAAAGTGGTTGCATCTGGACTAATTTGGGTCCTGCGGATCGATTGGTACCATCCCCGAGCTTGTACGACCTTCGGAAGAGGTCGACCGACGAAATTCCCCCAAATCTGAGGAGATATTCTTGAATAACTTTTTTTGTGAAGGTCGGAGAGACTTGCAAGTAGGCTCTACCCCCACTAAATGGGGTAACGCGCATCGATCGGTACCATCCTTGAGCTTCTCCGACTTTCGGAAGGGTTAGGGTTAGGGTTAGGGATGAAAGCACATAGGAGAAAGAGATATTCTTGAATAACTTTTTTTGTGAAGGTCGGAGAGACTTGCAAGTAGGCTCTACCCCCACTAAATGGGGTAGCGCGCATCGATCGGTACCATCCTTGAGCTTCTCCGTCTTTCGGAAGGGTTAGGGTTAGGGTTAGGGATGAAAGCACATAGGAGAAAGAGATATTCTTGAATAACTTTTTTTGTGAAGGTCGGAGAGACTTGCAAGTAGGCTCTACCCCCACTAAATGGGGTAGCGCGCATCGATCGGTACCATCCTTGAGCTTCTCCGACTTTCGGAAGGGTTAGGGTTAGGGTTAGGGATGAAAGCACATAGGAGAAAGAGATATTCTTGAATAACTTTTTTTGTGAAGGTCGGAGAGACTTGGAAAGTGGTTGCATCTGGACTAATTTGGGTCCTGCGGATCGATTGGTACCATCCACGAGCTTGTACGACCTTCGGAAGAGGTCGACCGACGAAATTCCCCCAAATCTGAGGAGATATTCTTGAATAACTTTTTTTGTGAAGGTCGGAGAGACTTGCAAGTAGGCTCTACCCCCACTAAATGGGGTAGCGCGCATCGATCGGTACCATCCTTGAGCTTCTCCGACTTTCGGAAGGGTTAGGGTTAGGGTTAGGGATGAAAGCACATAGGAGAAAGAGATATTCTTGAATAACTTTTTTTGTGAAGGTCGGAGAGACTTGGAAAGTGGTTGCATCTGGACTAATTTGGGTCCTGCGGATCGATTGGTACCATCCCCGAGCTTGTACGACCTTCGGAAGAGGTCGACCGACGAAATTCCCCCAAATCTGAGGAGATATTCTTGAATAACTTTTTTTGTGAAGGTCGGAGAGACTTGCAAGTAGGCTCTACCCCCACTAAATGGGGTAACGCGCATCGATCGGTACCATCCTTGAGCTTCTCCGACTTTCGGAAGGGTTAGGGTTAGGGTTAGGGATGAAAGCACATAGGAGAAAGAGATATTCTTGAATAACTTTTTTTGTGAAGGTCGGAGAGACTTGCAAGTAGGCTCTACCCCCACTAAATGGGGTAGCGCGCATCGATCGGTACCATCCTTGAGCTTCTCCGTCTTTCGGAAGGGTTAGGGTTAGGGTTAGGGATGAAAGCACATAGGAGAAAGAGATATTCTTGAATAACTTTTTTTGTGAAGGTCGGAGAGACTTGCAAGTAGGCTCTACCCCCACTAAATGGGGTAGCGCGCATCGATCGGTACCATCCTTGAGCTTCTCCGACTTTCGGAAGGGTTAGGGTTAGGGTTAGGGATGAAAGCACATAGGAGAAAGAGATATTCTTGAATAACTTTTTTTGTGAAGGTCGGAGAGACTTGGAAAGTGGTTGCATCTGGACTAATTTGGGTCCTGCGGATCGATTGGTACCATCCACGAGCTTGTACGACCTTCGGAAGAGGTCGACCGACGAAATTCCCCCAAATCTGAGGAGATATTCTTGAATAACTTTTTTTGTGAAGGTCGGAGAGACTTGCAAGTAGGCTCTACCCCCACTAAATGGGGTAGCGCGCATCGATCGGTACCATCCTTGAGCTTCTCCGACTTTCGGAAGGGTTAGGGTTAGGGTTAGGGATGAAAGCACATAGGAGAAAGAGATATTCTTGAATAACTTTTTTTGTGAAGGTCGGAGAGACTTGGAAAGTGGTTGCATCTGGACTAATTTGGGTCCTGCGGATCGATTGGTACCATCCCCGAGCTTGTACGACCTTCGGAAGAGGTCGACCGACGAAATTCCCCCAAATCTGAGGAGATATTCTTGAATAACTTTTTTTGTGAAGGTCGGAGAGACTTGCAAGTAGGCTCTACCCCCACTAAATGGGGTAACGCGCATCGATCGGTACCATCCTTGAGCTTCTCCGACTTTCGGAAGGGTTAGGGTTAGGGTTAGGGATGAAAGCACATAGGAGAAAGAGATATTCTTGAATAACTTTTTTTGTGAAGGTCGGAGAGACTTGCAAGTAGGCTCTACCCCCACTAAATGGGGTAGCGCGCATCGATCGGTACCATCCTTGAGCTTCTCCGTCTTTCGGAAGTGTTAGGGTTAGGGTTAGGGATGAAAGCACATAGGAGAAAGAGATATTCTTGAATAACTTTTTTTGTGAAGGTCGGAGAGACTTGCAAGTAGGCTCTACCCCCACTAAATGGGGTAGTGCGCATCGATCGGTACCATCCTTGAGCTTCTCCGACTTTCGGAAGGGTTAGGGTTAGGGTTAGGGATGAAAGCACATAGGAGAAAGAGATATTCTTGAATAACTTTTTTTGTGAAGGTCGGAGAGACTTGGAAAGTGGTTGCATCTGGACTAATTTGGGTCCTGCGGATCGATTGGTACCATCCCCGAGCTTGTACGACCTTCGGAAGAGGTCGACCGACGAAATTCCCCCAAATCTGAGGAGATATTCTTGAATAACTTTTTTTGTGAAGGTCGGAGAGACTTGCAAGTAGGCTCTACCCCCACTAAATGGGGTAACGCGCATCGATCGGTACCATCCTTGAGCTTCTCCGACTTTCGGAAGGGTTAGGGTTAGGGTTAGGGATGAAAGCACATAGGAGAAAGAGATATTCTTGAATAACTTTTTTTGTGAAGGTCGGAGAGACTTGCAAGTAGGCTCTACCCCCACTAAATGGGGTAGCGCGCATCGATCGGTACCATCCTTGAGCTTCTCCGTCTTTCGGAAGTGTTAGGGTTAGGGTTAGGGATGAAAGCACATAGGAGAAAGAGATATTCTTGAATAACTTTTTTTGTGAAGGTCGGAGAGACTTGCAAGTAGGCTCTACCCCCACTAAATGGGGTAGCGCGCATCGATCGGTACCATCCTTGAGCTTCTCCGACTTTCGGAAGGGTTAGGGTTAGGGTTAGGGATGAAAGCACATAGGAGAAAGAGATATTCTTGAATAACTTTTTTTGTGAAGGTCGGAGAGACTTGGAAAGTGGTTGCATCTGGACTAATTTGGGTCCTGCGGATCGATTGGTACCATCCCCGAGCTTGTACGACCTTCGGAAGAGGTCGACCGACGAAATTCCCCCAAATCTGAGGAGATATTCTTGAATAACTTTTTTTGTGAAGGTCGGAGAGACTTGCAAGTAGGCTCTACCCCCACTAAATGGGGTAGCGCGCATCGATCGATACCATCCTTGAGCTTCTCCGACTTTCGGAAGGGTTAGGGTTAGGGTTAGGGATGAAAGCACATAGGAGAAAGAGATATTCTTGAATAACTTTTTTTGTGAAGGTCGGAGAGACTTGGAAAGTGGTTGCATCTGGACTAATTTGGGGCCTGCGGATCGATTGGTACCATCCCCGAGCTTGTACGACCTTCGGAAGAGGTCGACCGACGAAATTCCCCCAAATCTGAGGAGATATTCTTGAATAACTTTTTTTGTGAAGGTCGGAGAGACTTGCAAGTAGGCTCTACCCCCACTAAATGGGGTTGCGCGCATCGATCGGTACCATCCTTGAGCTTCTCCGACTTTCGGAAGGGTTAGGGTTAGGGTTAGGGCTGAAAGCACATAGGAGAAAGAGATATTCTTGAATAACTTTTTTTGTGAAGGTCGGAGAGACTTGCAAGTAGGCTCTACCCCCACTAAATGGGGTAGCGCGCATCGATCGGTACCATCCTTGAGCTTCTCCGACTTTCGGAAGGGTTAGGGTTAGGGTTAGGGATGAAAGCACATAGGAGAAAGAGATATTCTTGAATAACTTTTTTTGTGAAGGTCGGAGAGACTTGGAAAGTGGTTGCATCTGGACTAATTTGGGTCCTGCGGATCGATTGGTACCATCCACGAGCTTGTACGACCTTCGGAAGAGGTCGACTAACGAAATTCCCCCAAATCTGAGGAGATATTCTTGAATAACTTTTTTTGTGAAGGTCGGAGAGACTTGCAAGTAGGCTCTACCCCCACTAAATGGGGTAGCGCGCATCGATCGGTACCATCCTTGAGCTTCTCCGACTTTCGGAAGGGTTAGGGTTAGGGTTAGGGATGAAAGCACATAGGAGAAAGAGATATTCTTGAATAACTTTTTTTGTGAAGGTCGGAGAGACTTGGAAAGTGGTTGCATCTGGACTAATTTGGGTCCTGCGGATCGATTGGTACCATCCCCGAGCTTGTACGACCTTCGGAAGAGGTCGACCGACGAAATTCCCCCAAATCTGAGGAGATATTCTTGAATAACTTTTTTTGTGAAGGTCGGAGAGACTTGCAAGTAGGCTCTACCCCCACTAAATGGGGTAACGCGCATCGATCGGTACCATCCTTGAGCTTCTCCGACTTTCGGAAGGGTTAGGGTTAGGGTTAGGGATGAAAGCACATAGGAGAAAGAGATATTCTTGAATAACTTTTTTTGTGAAGGTCGGAGAGACTTGCAAGTAGGCTCTACCCCCACTAAATGGGGTAGCGCGCATCGATCGGTACCATCCTTGAGCTTCTCCGTCTTTCGGAAGTGTTAGGGTTAGGGTTAGGGATGAAAGCACATAGGAGAAAGAGATATTCTTGAATAACTTTTTTTGTGAAGGTCGGAGAGACTTGCAAGTAGGCTCTACCCCCACTAAATGGGGTAGCGCGCATCGATCGGTACCATCCTTGAGCTTCTCCGACTTTCGGAAGGGTTAGGGTTAGGGTTAGGGATGAAAGCACATAGGAGAAAGAGATATTCTTGAATAACTTTTTTTGTGAAGGTCGGAGAGACTTGGAAAGTGGTTGCATCTGGACTAATTTGGGTCCTGCGGATCGATTGGTACCATCCCCGAGCTTGTACGACCTTCGGAAGAGGTCGACCGACGAAATTCCCCCAAATCTGAGGAGATATTCTTGAATAACTTTTTTTGTGAAGGTCGGAGAGACTTGCAAGTAGGCTCTACCCCCACTAAATGGGGTAGCGCGCATCGATCGATACCATCCTTGAGCTTCTCCGACTTTCGGAAGGGTTAGGGTTAGGGTTAGGGATGAAAGCACATAGGAGAAAGAGATATTCTTGAATAACTTTTTTTGTGAAGGTCGGAGAGACTTGGAAAGTGGTTGCATCTGGACTAATTTGGGGCCTGCGGATCGATTGGTACCATCCCCGAGCTTGTACGACCTTCGGAAGAGGTCGACCGACGAAATTCCCCCAAATCTGAGGAGATATTCTTGAATAACTTTTTTTGTGAAGGTCGGAGAGACTTGCAAGTAGGCTCTACCCCCACTAAATGGGGTTGCGCGCATCGATCGGTACCATCCTTGAGCT
The DNA here is from genome assembly GCF_963576545.1 of Limanda limanda. Lineage (NCBI taxonomy): Eukaryota > Metazoa > Chordata > Actinopteri > Pleuronectiformes > Pleuronectidae > Limanda > Limanda limanda. The sequence continues at coordinate 109,350 of NW_026870618.1, forward strand.
TCTCCGACTTTCGGAAGGGTTAGGGTTAGGGTTAGGGCTGAAAGCACATAGGAGAAAGAGATATTCTTGAATAACTTTTTTTGTGAAGGTCGGAGAGACTTGCAAGTAGGCTCTACCCCCACTAAATGGGGTAGCGCGCATTGATCGGTACCATCCTTGAGCTTCTCCGACTTTCGGAAGGGTTAGGGTTAGGGTTAGGGATGAAAGCACATAGGAGAAAGAGATATTCTTGAATAACTTTTTTTGTGAAGGTCGGAGAGACTTGCAAGTAGGCTCTACCCCCACTAAATGGGGTAGCGCGCATCGATCGGTACCATCCTTGAGCTTCTCCGACTTTCGGAAGGGTTAGGGTTAGGGTTAGGGATGAAAGCACATAGGAGAAAGAGATATTCTTGAATAACTTTTTTTGTGAAGGTCGGAGAGACTTGGAAAGTGGTTGCATCTGGACTAATTTGGGTCCTGCGGATCGATTGGTACCATCCCCGAGCTTGTACGACCTTCGGAAGAGGTCGACCGACGAAATTCCCCCAAATCTGAGGAGATATTCTTGAATAACTTTTTTTGTGAAGGTCGGAGAGACTTGCAAGTAGGCTCTACCCCCACTAAATGGGGTAGCGCGCATCGATCGATACCATCCTTGAGCTTCTCCGACTTTCGGAAGGGTTAGGGTTAGGGTTAGGGATGAAAGCACATAGGAGAAAGAGATATTCTTGAATAACTTTTTTTGTGAAGGTCGGAGAGACTTGGAAAGTGGTTGCATCTGGACTAATTTGGGGCCTGCGGATCGATTGGTACCATCCCCGAGCTTGTACGACCTTCGGAAGAGGTCGACCGACGAAATTCCCCCAAATCTGAGGAGATATTCTTGAATAACTTTTTTTGTGAAGGTCGGAGAGACTTGCAAGTAGGCTCTACCCCCACTAAATGGGGTTGCGCGCATCGATCGGTACCATCCTTGAGCTTCTCCGACTTTCGGAAGGGTTAGGGTTAGGGTTAGGGCTGAAAGCACATAGGAGAAAGAGATATTCTTGAATAACTTTTTTTGTGAAGGTCGGAGAGACTTGCAAGTAGGCTCTACCCCCACTAAATGGGGTAACGCGCATTGATCGGTACCATCCTTGAGCTTCTCCGACTTTCGGAAGGGTTAGGGTTAGGGTTAGGGATGAAAGCACATAGGAGAAAGAGATATTCTTGAATAACTTTTTTTGTGAAGGTCGGAGAGACTTGCAAGTAGGCTCTACCCCCACTAAATGGGGTAGCGCGCATCGATCGGTACCATCCTTGAGCTTCTCCGACTTTCGGAAGGGTTAGGGTTAGGGTTAGGGATGAAAGCACATAGGAGAAAGAGATATTCTTGAATAACTTTTTTTGTGAAGGTCGGAGAGACTTGGAAAGTGGTTGCATCTGGACTAATTTGGGTCCTGCGGATCGATTGGTACCATCCCCGAGCTTGTACGACCTTCGGAAGAGGTCGACCGACGAAATTCCCCCAAATCTGAGGAGATATTCTTGAATAACTTTTTTTGTGAAGGTCGGAGAGACTTGCAAGTAGGCTCTACCCCCACTAAATGGGGTTGCGCGCATCGATCAGTACCATCCTTGAGCTTCTCCGACTTTCGGAAGGGTTAGGGTTAGGGTTAGGGATGAAAGCACATAGGAGAAAGAAATATTCTTGAATAACTTTTTTTGTGAAGGTCGGAGAGACTTGCAAGTAGGCTCTACCCCCACTAAATGGGGTAACGCGCATCGATCGGTACCATCCTTGAGCTTCTCCGACTTTCGGAAGGGTTAGGGTTAGGGTTAGGGATGAAAGCACATAGGAGAAAGAGATATTCTTGAATAACTTTTTTTGTGAAGGTCGGAGAGACTTGCAAGTAGGCTCTACCCCCACTAAATGGGGTAGCGCACATCGATCGGTACCATCCTTGAGCTTCTCCGACTTTCGGAAGGGTTAGGGTTAGGGTTAGGGATGAAAGCACATAGGAGAAAGAGATATTCTTGAATAACTTTTTTTGTGAAGGTCGGAGAGACTTGCAAGTAGGCTCTACCCCCACTAAATGGGGTAGCGCGCATCGATCGGTACCATCCTTGAGCTTCTCCGACTTTCGGAAGGGTTAGGGTTAGGGTTAGGGATGAAAGCACATAGGAGAAAGAGATATTCTTGAATAACTTTTTTTGTGAAGGTCGGAGAGACTTGGAAAGTGGTTGCATCTGGACTAATTTGGGTCCTGCGGATCGATTGGTACCATCCACGAGCTTGTACGACCTTCGGAAGAGGTCGACCGACGAAATTCCCCCAAATCTGAGGAGATATTCTTGAATAACTTTTTTTGTGAAGGTCGGAGAGACTTGCAAGTAGGCTCTACCCCCACTAAATGGGGTAGCGCGCATCGATCGGTACCATCCTTGAGCTTCTCCGACTTTCGGAAGGGTTAGGGTTAGGGTTAGGGATGAAAGCACATAGGAGAAAGAGATATTCTTGAATAACTTTTTTTGTGAAGGTCGGAGAGACTTGGAAAGTGGTTGCATCTGGACTAATTTGGGTCCTGCGGATCGATTGGTACCATCCCCGAGCTTGTACGACCTTCGGAAGAGGTCGACCGACGAAATTCCCCCAAATCTGAGGAGATATTCTTGAATAACTTTTTTTGTGAAGGTCGGAGAGACTTGCAAGTAGGCTCTACCCCCACTAAATGGGGTTGCGCGCATCGATCGGTACCATCCTTGAGCTTCTCCGACTTTCGGAAGGGTTAGGGTTAGGGTTAGGGATGAAAGCACATAGGAGAAAGAGATATTCTTGAATAACTTTTTTTGTGAAGGTCGGAGAGACTTGCAAGTAGGCTCTACCCCCACTAAATGGGGTAGCGCGCATCGATTGGTACCATCCTTGAGCTTCTCCGACTTTCGGAAGGGTTAGGGTTAGGGTTAGGGATGAAAGCACATAGGAGAAAGAGATATTCTTGAATAACTTTTTTTGTGAAGGTCGGAGAGACTTGGAAAGTGGTTGCATCTGGACTAATTTGGGTCCTGCAGATCGATTGGTACCATCCCCGAGCTTGTACGACCTTCGGAAGAGGTCGACCGACGAAATTCCCCCAAAATCTGAGGAGATATTCTTGAATAACTTTTTTTGTGAAGGTCGGAGAGACTTGCAAGTAGGCTCTACCCCCACTAAATGGGGTTGCGCGCATCGATCAGTACCATCCTTGAGCTTCTCCGACTTTCGGAAGGGTTAGGGTTAGGGTTAGGGATGAAAGCACATAGGAGAAAGAAATATTCTTGAATAACTTTTTTTGTGAAGGTTGGAGAGACTTGCAAGTAGGCTCTACCCCCACTAAATGGGGTAACGCGCATCGATCGGTACCATCCTTGAGCTTCTCCGACTTTCGGAAGGGTTAGGGTTAGGGTTAGGGATGAAAGCACATAGGAGAAAGAGATATTCTTGAATAACTTTTTTTGTGAAGGTCGGAGAGACTTGCAAGTAGGCTCTACCCCCACTAAATGGGGTAGCGCACATCGATCGGTACCATCCTTGAGCTTCTCCGACTTTCGGAAGGGTTAGGGTTAGGGTTAGGGATGAAAGCACATAGGAGAAAGAGATATTCTTGAATAACTTTTTTTGTGAAGGTCGGAGAGACTTGCAAGTAGGCTCTACCCCCACTAAATGGGGTAGCGCGCATCGATCGGTACCATCCTTGAGCTTCTCCGACTTTCGGAAGGGTTAGGGTTAGGGTTAGGGATGAAAGCACATAGGAGAAAGAGATATTCTTGAATAACTTTTTTTGTGAAGGTCGGAGAGACTTGGAAAGTGGTTGCATCTGGACTAATTTGGGTCCTGCGGATCGATTGGTACCATCCACGAGCTTGTACGACCTTCGGAAGAGGTCGACCGACGAAATTCCCCCAAATCTGAGGAGATATTCTTGAATAACTTTTTTTGTGAAGGTCGGAGAGACTTGCAAGTAGGCTCTACCCCCACTAAATGGGGTAGCGCGCATCGATCGGTACCATCCTTGAGCTTCTCCGACTTTCGGAAGGGTTAGGGTTAGGGTTAGGGATGAAAGCACATAGGAGAAAGAGATATTCTTGAATAACTTTTTTTGTGAAGGTCGGAGAGACTTGGAAAGTGGTTGCATCTGGACTAATTTGGGTCCTGCGGATCGATTGGTACCATCCCCGAGCTTGTACGACCTTCGGAAGAGGTCGACCGACGAAATTCCCCCAAATCTGAGGAGATATTCTTGAATAACTTTTTTTGTGAAGGTCGGAGAGACTTGCAAGTAGGCTCTACCCCCACTAAATGGGGTAACGCGCATCGATCGGTACCATCCTTGAGCTTCTCCGACTTTCGGAAGGGTTAGGGTTAGGGTTAGGGATGAAAGCACATAGGAGAAAGAGATATTCTTGAATAACTTTTTTTGTGAAGGTCGGAGAGACTTGCAAGTAGGCTCTACCCCCACTAAATGGGGTAGCGCGCATCGATCGGTACCATCCTTGAGCTTCTCCGTCTTTCGGAAGGGTTAGGGTTAGGGTTAGGGATGAAAGCACATAGGAGAAAGAGATATTCTTGAATAACTTTTTTTGTGAAGGTCGGAGAGACTTGCAAGTAGGCTCTACCCCCACTAAATGGGGTAGCGCGCATCGATCGGTACCATCCTTGAGCTTCTCCGACTTTCGGAAGGGTTAGGGTTAGGGTTAGGGATGAAAGCACATAGGAGAAAGAGATATTCTTGAATAACTTTTTTTGTGAAGGTCGGAGAGACTTGGAAAGTGGTTGCATCTGGACTAATTTGGGTCCTGCGGATCGATTGGTACCATCCACGAGCTTGTACGACCTTCGGAAGAGGTCGACCGACGAAATTCCCCCAAATCTGAGGAGATATTCTTGAATAACTTTTTTTGTGAAGGTCGGAGAGACTTGCAAGTAGGCTCTACCCCCACTAAATGGGGTAGCGCGCATCGATCGGTACCATCCTTGAGCTTCTCCGACTTTCGGAAGGGTTAGGGTTAGGGTTAGGGATGAAAGCACATAGGAGAAAGAGATATTCTTGAATAACTTTTTTTGTGAAGGTCGGAGAGACTTGGAAAGTGGTTGCATCTGGACTAATTTGGGTCCTGCGGATCGATTGGTACCATCCCCGAGCTTGTACGACCTTCGGAAGAGGTCGACCGACGAAATTCCCCCAAATCTGAGGAGATATTCTTGAATAACTTTTTTTGTGAAGGTCGGAGAGACTTGCAAGTAGGCTCTACCCCCACTAAATGGGGTAACGCGCATCGATCGGTACCATCCTTGAGCTTCTCCGACTTTCGGAAGGGTTAGGGTTAGGGTTAGGGATGAAAGCACATAGGAGAAAGAGATATTCTTGAATAACTTTTTTTGTGAAGGTCGGAGAGACTTGCAAGTAGGCTCTACCCCCACTAAATGGGGTAGCGCGCATCGATCGGTACCATCCTTGAGCTTCTCCGTCTTTCGGAAGGGTTAGGGTTAGGGTTAGGGATGAAAGCACATAGGAGAAAGAGATATTCTTGAATAACTTTTTTTGTGAAGGTCGGAGAGACTTGCAAGTAGGCTCTACCCCCACTAAATGGGGTAGCGCGCATCGATCGGTACCATCCTTGAGCTTCTCCGACTTTCGGAAGGGTTAGGGTTAGGGTTAGGGATGAAAGCACATAGGAGAAAGAGATATTCTTGAATAACTTTTTTTGTGAAGGTCGGAGAGACTTGGAAAGTGGTTGCATCTGGACTAATTTGGGTCCTGCGGATCGATTGGTACCATCCCCGAGCTTGTACGACCTTCGGAAGAGGTCGACCGACGAAATTCCCCCAAATCTGAGGAGATATTCTTGAATAACTTTTTTTGTGAAGGTCGGAGAGACTTGCAAGTAGGCTCTACCCCCACTAAATGGGGTAGCGCGCATCGATCGGTACCATCCTTGAGCTTCTCCGACTTTCGGAAGGGTTAGGGTTAGGGTTAGGGATGAAAGCACATAGGAGAAAGAGATATTCTTGAATAACTTTTTTTGTGAAGGTCGGAGAGACTTGGAAAGTGGTTGCATCTGGACTAATTTGGGTCCTGCGGATCGATTGGTACCATCCCCGAGCTTGTACGACCTTCGGAAGAGGTCGACCGACGAAATTCCCCCAAATCTGAGGAGATATTCTTGAATAACTTTTTTTGTGAAGGTCGGAGAGACTTGCAAGTAGGCTCTACCCCCACTAAATGGGGTTGCGCGCATCGATCGGTACCATCCTTGAGCTTCTCCGACTTTCGGAAGGGTTAGGGTTAGGGTTAGGGCTGAAAGCACATAGGAGAAAGAGATATTCTTGAATAACTTTTTTTGTGAAGGTCGGAGAGACTTGCAAGTAGGCTCTACCCCCACTAAATGGGGTAGCGCGCATTGATCGGTACCATCCTTGAGCTTCTCCGACTTTCGGAAGGGTTAGGGTTAGGGTTAGGGATGAAAGCACATAGGAGAAAGAGATATTCTTGAATAACTTTTTTTGTGAAGGTCGGAGAGACTTGCAAGTAGGCTCTACCCCCACTAAATGGGGTAGCGCGCATCGATCGGTACCATCCTTGAGCTTCTCCGACTTTCGGAAGGGTTAGGGTTAGGGTTAGGGATGAAAGCACATAGGAGAAAGAGATATTCTTGAATAACTTTTTTTGTAAAGGTCGGAGAGACTTGCAAGTAGGCTCTACCCCCACTAAATGGGGTAGCGCGCATCGATCGGTACCATCCTTGAGCTTCTCCGACTTTCGGAAGGGTTAGGGTTAGGGTTAGGGATGAAAGCACATAGGAGAAAGAGATATTCTTGAATAACTTTTTTTGTGAAGGTCGGAGAGACTTGGAAAGTGGTTGCATCTGGACTAATTTGGGTCCTGCGGATCGATTGGTACCATCCCCGAGCTTGTACGACCTTCGGAAGAGGTCGACCGACGAAATTCCCCCAAATCTGAGGAGATATTCTTGAATAACTTTTTTTGTGAAGGTCGGAGAGACTTGCAAGTAGGCTCTACCCCCACTAAATGGGGTAACGCGCATCGATCGGTACCATCCTTGAGCTTCTCCGACTTTCGGAAGGGTTAGGGTTAGGGTTAGGGATGAAAGCACATAGGAGAAAGAGATATTCTTGAATAACTTTTTTTGTGAAGGTCGGAGAGACTTGCAAGTAGGCTCTACCCCCACTAAATGGGGTAGCGCGCATCGATCGGTACCATCCTTGAGCTTCTCCGTCTTTCGGAAGGGTTAGGGTTAGGGTTAGGGATGAAAGCACATAGGAGAAAGAGATATTCTTGAATAACTTTTTTTGTGAAGGTCGGAGAGACTTGCAAGTAGGCTCTACCCCCACTAAATGGGGTAGCGCGCATCGATCGGTACCATCCTTGAGCTTCTCCGACTTTCGGAAGGGTTAGGGTTAGGGTTAGGGATGAAAGCACATAGGAGAAAGAGATATTCTTGAATAACTTTTTTTGTGAAGGTCGGAGAGACTTGGAAAGTGGTTGCATCTGGACTAATTTGGGTCCTGCGGATCGATTGGTACCATCCCCGAGCTTGTACGACCTTCGGAAGAGGTCGACCGACGAAATTCCCCCAAATCTGAGGAGATATTCTTGAATAACTTTTTTTGTGAAGGTCGGAGAGACTTGCAAGTAGGCTCTACCCCCACTAAATGGGGTAGCGCGCATCGATCGGTACCATCCTTGAGCTTCTCCGACTTTCGGAAGGGTTAGGGTTAGGGTTAGGGATGAAAGCACATAGGAGAAAGAGATATTCTTGAATAACTTTTTTTGTGAAGGTCGGAGAGACTTGGAAAGTGGTTGCATCTGGACTAATTTGGGTCCTGCGGATCGATTGGTACCATCCCCGAGCTTGTACGACCTTCGGAAGAGGTCGACCGACGAAATTCCCCCAAATCTGAGGAGATATTCTTGAATAACTTTTTTTGTGAAGGTCGGAGAGACTTGCAAGTAGGCTCTACCCCCACTAAATGGGGTTGCGCGCATCGATCGGTACCATCCTTGAGCTTCTCCGACTTTCGGAAGGGTTAGGGTTAGGGTTAGGGCTGAAAGCACATAGGAGAAAGAGATATTCTTGAATAACTTTTTTTGTGAAGGTCGGAGAGACTTGCAAGTAGGCTCTACCCCCACTAAATGGGGTAGCGCGCATTGATCGGTACCATCCTTGAGCTTCTCCGACTTTCGGAAGGGTTAGGGTTAGGGTTAGGGATGAAAGCACATAGGAGAAAGAGATATTCTTGAATAACTTTTTTTGTGAAGGTCGGAGAGACTTGCAAGTAGGCTCTACCCCCACTAAATGGGGTAGCGCGCATCGATCGGTACCATCCTTGAGCTTCTCCGACTTTCGGAAGGGTTAGGGTTAGGGTTAGGGATGAAAGCACATAGGAGAAAGAGATATTCTTGAATAACTTTTTTTGTAAAGGTCGGAGAGACTTGCAAGTAGGCTCTACCCCCACTAAATGGGGTAGCGCGCATCGATCGGTACCATCCTTGAGCTTCTCCGACTTTCGGAAGGGTTAGGGTTAGGGTTAGGGATGAAAGCACATAGGAGAAAGAGATATTCTTGAATAACTTTTTTTGTGAAGGTCGGAGAGACTTGGAAAGTGGTTGCATCTGGACTAATTTGGGTCCTGCGGATCGATTGGTACCATCCCCGAGCTTGTACGACCTTCGGAAGAGGTCGACCGACGAAATTCCCCCAAATCTGAGGAGATATTCTTGAATAACTTTTTTTGTGAAGGTCGGAGAGACTTGCAAGTAGGCTCTACCCCCACTAAATGGGGTAACGCGCATCGATCGGTACCATCCTTGAGCTTCTCCGACTTTCGGAAGGGTTAGGGTTAGGGTTAGGGATGAAAGCACATAGGAGAAAGAGATATTCTTGAATAACTTTTTTTGTGAAGGTCGGAGAGACTTGCAAGTAGGCTCTACCCCCACTAAATGGGGTAGCGCGCATCGATCGGTACCATCCTTGAGCTTCTCCGTCTTTCGGAAGGGTTAGGGTTAGGGTTAGGGATGAAAGCACATAGGAGAAAGAGATATTCTTGAATAACTTTTTTTGTGAAGGTCGGAGAGACTTGCAAGTAGGCTCTACCCCCACTAAATGGGGTAGCGCGCATCGATCGGTACCATCCTTGAGCTTCTCCGACTTTCGGAAGGGTTAGGGTTAGGGTTAGGGATGAAAGCACATAGGAGAAAGAGATATTCTTGAATAACTTTTTTTGTGAAGGTCGGAGAGACTTGGAAAGTGGTTGCATCTGGACTAATTTGGGTCCTGCGGATCGATTGGTACCATCCCCGAGCTTGTACGACCTTCGGAAGAGGTCGACCGACGAAATTCCCCCAAATCTGAGGAGATATTCTTGAATAACTTTTTTTGTGAAGGTCGGAGAGACTTGCAAGTAGGCTCTACCCCCACTAAATGGGGTAGCGCGCATCGATCGGTACCATCCTTGAGCTTCTCCGACTTTCGGAAGGGTTAGGGTTAGGGTTAGGGATGAAAGCACATAGGAGAAAGAGATATTCTTGAATAACTTTTTTTGTGAAGGTCGGAGAGACTTGGAAAGTGGTTGCATCTGGACTAATTTGGGTCCTGCGGATCGATTGGTACCATCCCCGAGCTTGTACGACCTTCGGAAGAGGTCGACCGACGAAATTCCCCCAAATCTGAGGAGATATTCTTGAATAACTTTTTTTGTGAAGGTCGGAGAGACTTGCAAGTAGGCTCTACCCCCACTAAATGGGGTTGCGCGCATCGATCGGTACCATCCTTGAGCTTCTCCGACTTTCGGAAGGGTTAGGGTTAGGGTTAGGGCTGAAAGCACATAGGAGAAAGAGATATTCTTGAATAACTTTTTTTGTGAAGGTCGGAGAGACTTGCAAGTAGGCTCTACCCCCACTAAATGGGGTAGCGCGCATTGATCGGTACCATCCTTGAGCTTCTCCGACTTTCGGAAGGGTTAGGGTTAGGGTTAGGGATGAAAGCACATAGGAGAAAGAGATATTCTTGAATAACTTTTTTTGTGAAGGTCGGAGAGACTTGCAAGTAGGCTCTACCCCCACTAAATGGGGTAGCGCGCATCGATCGGTACCATCCTTGAGCTTCTCCGACTTTCGGAAGGGTTAGGGTTAGGGTTAGGGATGAAAGCACATAGGAGAAAGAGATATTCTTGAATAACTTTTTTTGTAAAGGTCGGAGAGACTTGCAAGTAGGCTCTACCCCCACTAAATGGGGTAGCGCGCATCGATCGGTACCATCCTTGAGCGTCTCCGACTTTCGGAAGGGTTAGGGTTAGGGTTAGGGATGAAAGCACATAGGAGAAAGAGATATTCTTGAATAACTTTTTTTGTGAAGGTCGGAGAGACTTGGAAAGTGGTTGCATCTGGACTAATTTGGGTCCTGCGGATCGATTGGTACCATCCCCGAGCTTGTACGACCTTCGGAAGAGGTCGACCGACGAAATTCCCCCAAATCTGAGGAGATATTCTTGAATAACTTTTTTTGTGAAGGTCGGAGAGACTTGCAAGTAGCCTCTACCCCCACTAAATGGGGTAGCGCACATCGATCGGTACCATCCTTGAGCTTCTCCGACTTTCGGAAGGGTTAGGGTTAGGGTTAGGGATGAAAGCACATAGGAGAAAGAGATATTCTTGAATAACTTTTTTTGTGAAGGTCGGAGAGACTTGGAAAGTGGTTGCATCTGGACTAATTTGGGTCCTGCGGATCGATTGGTACCATCCCCGAGCTTGTACGACCTTCGGAAGAGGTCGACCGACGAAATTCCCCCAAATCTGAGGAGATATTCTTGAATAACTTTTTTTGTGAAGGTCGGAGAGACTTGCAAGTAGGCTCTACCCCCACTAAATGGGGTTGCACGCATCGATCGGTACCATCCTTGAGCTTCTCCGACTTTCGAAAGGGTTAGGGTTAGGGTTAGGGATGAAAGCACATAGGAGAAAGAGATATTCTTGAATAACTTTTTTTGTGAAGGTCGGAGAGACTTGCAAGTAGGCTCTACCCCCACTAAATGGGGTAGCGCGCATCGATCGGTACCATCCTTGAGCTTCTCCGACTTTCGGAAGGGTTAGGGTTAGGGTTAGGGATGAAAGCACATAGGAGAAAGAGATATTCTTGAATAACTTTTTTTGTGAAGGTCGGAGAGACTTGGAAAGTGGTTGCATCTGGACTAATTTGGGTCCTGCGGATCGATTGGTACCATCCCCGAGCTTGTACGACCTTCGGAAGAGGTCGACCGACGAAATTCCCCCAAATCTGAGGAGATATTCTTGAATAACTTTTTTTGTGAAGGTCGGAAAGACTTGCAAGTAGGCTCTACCCCCACTAAATGGGGTTGCGCGCATCGATCGGTACCATCCTTGAGCTTCTCCGACTTTCGGAAGGGTTAGGGTTAGGGTTAGGGATGAAAGCACATAGGAGAAAGAGATATTCTTGAATAACTTTTTTTGTGAAGGTCGGAGAGACTTGCAAGTAGGCTCTACCCCCACTAAATGGGGTAACGCGCATCGATCGGTACCATCCTTGAGCTTCTCCGACTTTCGGAAGGGTTAGGGTTAGGGTTAGGGATGAAAGCACATAGGAGAAAGAGATATTCTTGAATAACTTTTTTTGTGAAGGTCGGAGAGACTTGCAAGTAGGCTCTACCCCCACTAAATGGGGTAGCGCGCATCGATCGGTACCATCCTTGAGCTTCTCCGTCTTTCGGAAGGGTTAGGGTTAGGGTTAGGGATGAAAGCACATAGGAGAAAGAGATATTCTTGAATAACTTTTTTTGTGAAGGTCGGAGAGACTTGCAAGTAGGCTCTACCCCCACTAAATGGGGTAGCGCGCATCGATCGGTACCATCCTTGAGCTTCTCCGACTTTCGGAAGGGTTAGGGTTAGGGTTAGGGATGAAAGCACATAGGAGAAAGAGATATTCTTGAATAACTTTTTTTGTGAAGGTCGGAGAGACTTGGAAAGTGGTTGCATCTGGACTAATTTGGGTCCTGCGGATCGATTGGTACCATCCACGAGCTTGTACGACCTTCGGAAGAGGTCGACCGACGAAATTCCCCCAAATCTGAGGAGATATTCTTGAATAACTTTTTTTGTGAAGGTCGGAGAGACTTGCAAGTAGGCTCTACCCCCACTAAATGGGGTAGCGCGCATCGATCGGTACCATCCTTGAGCTTCTCCGACTTTCGGAAGGGTTAGGGTTAGGGTTAGGGATGAAAGCACATAGGAGAAAGAGATATTCTTGAATAACTTTTTTTGTGAAGGTCGGAGAGACTTGGAAAGTGGTTGCATCTGGACTAATTTGGGTCCTGCGGATCGATTGGTACCATCCCCGAGCTTGTACGACCTTCGGAAGAGGTCGACCGACGAAATTCCCCCAAATCTGAGGAGATATTCTTGAATAACTTTTTTTGTGAAGGTCGGAGAGACTTGCAAGTAGGCTCTACCCCCACTAAATGGGGTAACGCGCATCGATCGGTACCATCCTTGAGCTTCTCCGACTTTCGGAAGGGTTAGGGTTAGGGTTAGGGATGAAAGCACATAGGAGAAAGAGATATTCTTGAATAACTTTTTTTGTGAAGGTCGGAGAGACTTGCAAGTAGGCTCTACCCCCACTAAATGGGGTAGCGCGCATCGATCGGTACCATCCTTGAGCTTCTCCGTCTTTCGGAAGGGTTAGGGTTAGGGTTAGGGATGAAAGCACATAGGAGAAAGAGATATTCTTGAATAACTTTTTTTGTGAAGGTCGGAGAGACTTGCAAGTAGGCTCTACCCCCACTAAATGGGGTAGCGCGCATCGATCGGTACCATCCTTGAGCTTCTCCGACTTTCGGAAGGGTTAGGGTTAGGGTTAGGGATGAAAGCACATAGGAGAAAGAGATATTCTTGAATAACTTTTTTTGTGAAGGTCGGAGAGACTTGGAAAGTGGTTGCATCTGGACTAATTTGGGTCCTGCGGATCGATTGGTACCATCCCCGAGCTTGTACGACCTTCGGAAGAGGTCGACCGACGAAATTCCCCCAAATCTGAGGAGATATTCTTGAATAACTTTTTTTGTGAAGGTCGGAGAGACTTGCAAGTAGGCTCTACCCCCACTAAATGGGGTAGCGCGCATCGATCGGTACCATCCTTGAGCTTCTCCGACTTTCGGAAGGGTTAGGGTTAGGGTTAGGGATGAAAGCACATAGGAGAAAGAGATATTCTTGAATAACTTTTTTTGTGAAGGTCGGAGAGACTTGGAAAGTGGTTGCATCTGGACTAATTTGGGTCCTGCGGATCGATTGGTACCATCCCCGAGCTTGTACGACCTTCGGAAGAGGTCGACCGACGAAATTCCCCCAAATCTGAGGAGATATTCTTGAATAACTTTTTTTGTGAAGGTCGGAGAGACTTGCAAGTAGGCTCTACCCCCACTAAATGGGGTTGCGCGCATCGATCGGTACCATCCTTGAGCTTCTCCGACTTTCGGAAGGGTTAGGGTTAGGGTTAGGGCTGAAAGCACATAGGAGAAAGAGATATTCTTGAATAACTTTTTTTGTGAAGGTCGGAGAGACTTGCAAGTAGGCTCTACCCCCACTAAATGGGGTAGCGCGCATTGATCGGTACCATCCTTGAGCTTCTCCGACTTTCGGAAGGGTTAGGGTTAGGGTTAGGGATGAAAGCACATAGGAGAAAGAGATATTCTTGAATAACTTTTTTTGTGAAGGTCGGAGAGACTTGCAAGTAGGCTCTACCCCCACTAAATGGGGTAGCGCGCATCGATCGGTACCATCCTTGAGCTTCTCCGACTTTCGGAAGGGTTAGGGTTAGGGTTAGGGATGAAAGCACATAGGAGAAAGAGATATTCTTGAATAACTTTTTTTGTAAAGGTCGGAGAGACTTGCAAGTAGGCTCTACCCCCACTAAATGGGGTAGCGCGCATCGATCGGTACCATCCTTGAGCGTCTCCGACTTTCGGAAGGGTTAGGGTTAGGGTTAGGGATGAAAGCACATAGGAGAAAGAGATATTCTTGAATAACTTTTTTTGTGAAGGTCGGAGAGACTTGGAAAGTGGTTGCATCTGGACTAATTTGGGTCCTGCGGATCGATTGGTACCATCCCCGAGCTTGTACGACCTTCGGAAGAGGTCGACCGACGAAATTCCCCCAAATCTGAGGAGATATTCTTGAATAACTTTTTTTGTGAAGGTCGGAGAGACTTGCAAGTAGCCTCTACCCCCACTAAATGGGGTAGCGCACATCGATCGGTACCATCCTTGAGCTTCTCCGACTTTCGGAAGGGTTAGGGTTAGGGTTAGGGATGAAAGCACATAGGAGAAAGAGATATTCTTGAATAACTTTTTTTGTGAAGGTCGGAGAGACTTGGAAAGTGGTTGCATCTGGACTAATTTGGGTCCTGCGGATCGATTGGTACCATCCCCGAGCTTGTACGACCTTCGGAAGAGGTCGACCGACGAAATTCCCCCAAATCTGAGGAGATATTCTTGAATAACTTTTTTTGTGAAGGTCGGAGAGACTTGCAAGTAGGCTCTACCCCCACTAAATGGGGTTGCACGCATCGATCGGTACCATCCTTGAGCTTCTCCGACTTTCGAAAGGGTTAGGGTTAGGGTTAGGGATGAAAGCACATAGGAGAAAGAGATATTCTTGAATAACTTTTTTTGTGAAGGTCGGAGAGACTTGCAAGTAGGCTCTACCCCCACTAAATGGGGTAGCGCGCATCGATCGGTACCATCCTTGAGCTTCTCCGACTTTCGGAAGGGTTAGGGTTAGGGTTAGGGATGAAAGCACATAGGAGAAAGAGATATTCTTGAATAACTTTTTTTGTGAAGGTCGGAGAGACTTGGAAAGTGGTTGCATCTGGACTAATTTGGGTCCTGCGGATCGATTGGTACCATCCCCGAGCTTGTACGACCTTCGGAAGAGGTCGACCGACGAAATTCCCCCAAATCTGAGGAGATATTCTTGAATAACTTTTTTTGTGAAGGTCGGAAAGACTTGCAAGTAGGCTCTACCCCCACTAAATGGGGTTGCGCGCATCGATCGGTACCATCCTTGAGCTTCTCCGACTTTCGGAAGGGTTAGGGTTAGGGTTAGGGATGAAAGCACATAGGAGAAAGAGATATTCTTGAATAACTTTTTTTGTGAAGGTCGGAGAGACTTGCAAGTAGGCTCTACCCCCACTAAATGGGGTAACGCGCATCGATCGGTACCATCCTTGAGCTTCTCCGACTTTCGGAAGGGTTAGGGTTAGGGTTAGGGATGAAAGCACATAGGAGAAAGAGATATTCTTGAATAACTTTTTTTGTGAAGGTCGGAGAGACTTGCAAGTAGGCTCTACCCCCACTAAATGGGGTAGCGCGCATCGATCGGTACCATCCTTGAGCTTCTCCGTCTTTCGGAAGGGTTAGGGTTAGGGTTAGGGATGAAAGCACATAGGAGAAAGAGATATTCTTGAATAACTTTTTTTGTGAAGGTCGGAGAGACTTGCAAGTAGGCTCTACCCCCACTAAATGGGGTAGCGCGCATCGATCGGTACCATCCTTGAGCTTCTCCGACTTTCGGAAGGGTTAGGGTTAGGGTTAGGGATGAAAGCACATAGGAGAAAGAGATATTCTTGAATAACTTTTTTTGTGAAGGTCGGAGAGACTTGGAAAGTGGTTGCATCTGGACTAATTTGGGTCCTGCGGATCGATTGGTACCATCCACGAGCTTGTACGACCTTCGGAAGAGGTCGACCGACGAAATTCCCCCAAATCTGAGGAGATATTCTTGAATAACTTTTTTTGTGAAGGTCGGAGAGACTTGCAAGTAGGCTCTACCCCCACTAAATGGGGTAGCGCGCATCGATCGGTACCATCCTTGAGCTTCTCCGACTTTCGGAAGGGTTAGGGTTAGGGTTAGGGATGAAAGCACATAGGAGAAAGAGATATTCTTGAATAACTTTTTTTGTGAAGGTCGGAGAGACTTGGAAAGTGGTTGCATCTGGACTAATTTGGGTCCTGCGGATCGATTGGTACCATCCCCGAGCTTGTACGACCTTCGGAAGAGGTCGACCGACGAAATTCCCCCAAATCTGAGGAGATATTCTTGAATAACTTTTTTTGTGAAGGTCGGAGAGACTTGCAAGTAGGCTCTACCCCCACTAAATGGGGTAACGCGCATCGATCGGTACCATCCTTGAGCTTCTCCGACTTTCGGAAGGGTTAGGGTTAGGGTTAGGGATGAAAGCACATAGGAGAAAGAGATATTCTTGAATAACTTTTTTTGTGAAGGTCGGAGAGACTTGCAAGTAGGCTCTACCCCCACTAAATGGGGTAGCGCGCATCGATCGGTACCATCCTTGAGCTTCTCCGTCTTTCGGAAGGGTTAGGGTTAGGGTTAGGGATGAAAGCACATAGGAGAAAGAGATATTCTTGAATAACTTTTTTTGTGAAGGTCGGAGAGACTTGCAAGTAGGCTCTACCCCCACTAAATGGGGTAGCGCGCATCGATCGGTACCATCCTTGAGCTTCTCCGACTTTCGGAAGGGTTAGGGTTAGGGTTAGGGATGAAAGCACATAGGAGAAAGAGATATTCTTGAATAACTTTTTTTGTGAAGGTCGGAGAGACTTGGAAAGTGGTTGCATCTGGACTAATTTGGGTCCTGCGGATCGATTGGTACCATCCCCGAGCTTGTACGACCTTCGGAAGAGGTCGACCGACGAAATTCCCCCAAATCTGAGGAGATATTCTTGAATAACTTTTTTTGTGAAGGTCGGAGAGACTTGCAAGTAGGCTCTACCCCCACTAAATGGGGTAGCGCGCATCGATCGGTACCATCCTTGAGCTTCTCCGACTTTCGGAAGGGTTAGGGTTAGGGTTAGGGATGAAAGCACATAGGAGAAAGAGATATTCTTGAATAACTTTTTTTGTGAAGGTCGGAGAGACTTGGAAAGTGGTTGCATCTGGACTAATTTGGGTCCTGCGGATCGATTGGTACCATCCCCGAGCTTGTACGACCTTCGGAAGAGGTCGACCGACGAAATTCCCCCAAATCTGAGGAGATATTCTTGAATAACTTTTTTTGTGAAGGTCGGAGAGACTTGCAAGTAGGCTCTACCCCCACTAAATGGGGTTGCGCGCATCGATCGGTACCATCCTTGAGCTTCTCCGACTTTCGGAAGGGTTAGGGTTAGGGTTAGGGCTGAAAGCACATAGGAGAAAGAGATATTCTTGAATAACTTTTTTTGTGAAGGTCGGAGAGACTTGCAAGTAGGCTCTACCCCCACTAAATGGGGTAGCGCGCATTGATCGGTACCATCCTTGAGCTTCTCCGACTTTCGGAAGGGTTAGGGTTAGGGTTAGGGATGAAAGCACATAGGAGAAAGAGATATTCTTGAATAACTTTTTTTGTGAAGGTCGGAGAGACTTGCAAGTAGGCTCTACCCCCACTAAATGGGGTAGCGCGCATCGATCGGTACCATCCTTGAGCTTCTCCGACTTTCGGAAGGGTTAGGGTTAGGGATGAAAGCACATAGGAGAAAGAGATATTCTTGAATAACTTTTTTTGTAAAGGTCGGAGAGACTTGCAAGTAGGCTCTACCCCCACTAAATGGGGTAGCGCGCATCGATCGGTACCATCCTTGAGCTTCTCCGACTTTCGGAAGGGTTAGGGTTAGGGTTAGGGATGAAAGCACATAGGAGAAAGAGATATTCTTGAATAACTTTTTTTGTGAAGGTCGGAGAGACTTGGAAAGTGGTTGCATCTGGACTAATTTGGGTCCTGCGGATCGATTGGTACCATCCCCGAGCTTGTACGACCTTCGGAAGAGGTCGACCGACGAAATTCCCCCAAATCTGAGGAGATATTCTTGAATAACTTTTTTTGTGAAGGTCGGAGAGACTTGCAAGTAGCCTCTACCCCCACTAAATGGGGTAGCGCACATCGATCGGTACCATCCTTGAGCTTCTCCGACTTTCGGAAGGGTTAGGGTTAGGGTTAGGGATGAAAGCACATAGGAGAAAGAGATATTCTTGAATAACTTTTTTTGTGAAGGTCGGAGAGACTTGGAAAGTGGTTGCATCTGGACTAATTTGGGTCCTGCGGATCGATTGGTACCATCCCCGAGCTTGTACGACCTTCGGAAGAGGTCGACCGACGAAATTCCCCCAAATCTGAGGAGATATTCTTGAATAACTTTTTTTGTGAAGGTCGGAGAGACTTGCAAGTAGGCTCTACCCCCACTAAATGGGGTTGCACGCATCGATCGGTACCATCCTTGAGCTTCTCCGACTTTCGAAAGGGTTAGGGTTAGGGTTAGGGATGAAAGCACATAGGAGAAAGAGATATTCTTGAATAACTTTTTTTGTGAAGGTCGGAGAGACTTGCAAGTAGGCTCTACCCCCACTAAATGGGGTAGCGCGCATCGATCGGTACCATCCTTGAGCTTCTCCGACTTTCGGAAGGGTTAGGGTTAGGGTTAGGGATGAAAGCACATAGGAGAAAGAGATATTCTTGAATAACTTTTTTTGTGAAGGTCGGAGAGACTTGGAAAGTGGTTGCATCTGGACTAATTTGGGTCCTGCGGATCGATTGGTACCATCCCCGAGCTTGTACGACCTTCGGAAGAGGTCGACCGACGAAATTCCCCCAAATCTGAGGAGATATTCTTGAATAACTTTTTTTGTGAAGGTCGGAAAGACTTGCAAGTAGGCTCTACCCCCACTAAATGGGGTTGCGCGCATCGATCGGTACCATCCTTGAGCTTCTCCGACTTTCGGAAGGGTTAGGGTTAGGGTTAGGGATGAAAGCACATAGGAGAAAGAGATATTCTTGAATAACTTTTTTTGTGAAGGTCGGAGAGACTTGCAAGTAGGCTCTACCCCCACTAAATGGGGTAACGCGCATCGATCGGTACCATCCTTGAGCTTCTCCGACTTTCGGAAGGGTTAGGGTTAGGGTTAGGGATGAAAGCACATAGGAGAAAGAGATATTCTTGAATAACTTTTTTTGTGAAGGTCGGAGAGACTTGCAAGTAGGCTCTACCCCCACTAAATGGGGTAGCGCGCATCGATCGGTACCATCCTTGAGCTTCTCCGTCTTTCGGAAGGGTTAGGGTTAGGGTTAGGGATGAAAGCACATAGGAGAAAGAGATATTCTTGAATAACTTTTTTTGTGAAGGTCGGAGAGACTTGCAAGTAGGCTCTACCCCCACTAAATGGGGTAGCGCGCATCGATCGGTACCATCCTTGAGCTTCTCCGACTTTCGGAAGGGTTAGGGTTAGGGTTAGGGATGAAAGCACATAGGAGAAAGAGATATTCTTGAATAACTTTTTTTGTGAAGGTCGGAGAGACTTGGAAAGTGGTTGCATCTGGACTAATTTGGGTCCTGCGGATCGATTGGTACCATCCACGAGCTTGTACGACCTTCGGAAGAGGTCGACCGACGAAATTCCCCCAAATCTGAGGAGATATTCTTGAATAACTTTTTTTGTGAAGGTCGGAGAGACTTGCAAGTAGGCTCTACCCCCACTAAATGGGGTAGCGCGCATCGATCGGTACCATCCTTGAGCTTCTCCGACTTTCGGAAGGGTTAGGGTTAGGGTTAGGGATGAAAGCACATAGGAGAAAGAGATATTCTTGAATAACTTTTTTTGTGAAGGTCGGAGAGACTTGGAAAGTGGTTGCATCTGGACTAATTTGGGTCCTGCGGATCGATTGGTACCATCCCCGAGCTTGTACGACCTTCGGAAGAGGTCGACCGACGAAATTCCCCCAAATCTGAGGAGATATTCTTGAATAACTTTTTTTGTGAAGGTCGGAGAGACTTGCAAGTAGGCTCTACCCCCACTAAATGGGGTAACGCGCATCGATCGGTACCATCCTTGAGCTTCTCCGACTTTCGGAAGGGTTAGGGTTAGGGTTAGGGATGAAAGCACATAGGAGAAAGAGATATTCTTGAATAACTTTTTTTGTGAAGGTCGGAGAGACTTGCAAGTAGGCTCTACCCCCACTAAATGGGGTAGCGCGCATCGATCGGTACCATCCTTGAGCTTCTCCGTCTTTCGGAAGGGTTAGGGTTAGGGTTAGGGATGAAAGCACATAGGAGAAAGAGATATTCTTGAATAACTTTTTTTGTGAAGGTCGGAGAGACTTGCAAGTAGGCTCTACCCCCACTAAATGGGGTAGCGCGCATCGATCGGTACCATCCTTGAGCTTCTCCGACTTTCGGAAGGGTTAGGGTTAGGGTTAGGGATGAAAGCACATAGGAGAAAGAGATATTCTTGAATAACTTTTTTTGTGAAGGTCGGAGAGACTTGGAAAGTGGTTGCATCTGGACTAATTTGGGTCCTGCGGATCGATTGGTACCATCCCCGAGCTTGTACGACCTTCGGAAGAGGTCGACCGACGAAATTCCCCCAAATCTGAGGAGATATTCTTGAATAACTTTTTTTGTGAAGGTCGGAGAGACTTGCAAGTAGGCTCTACCCCCACTAAATGGGGTAGCGCGCATCGATCGGTACCATCCTTGAGCTTCTCCGACTTTCGGAAGGGTTAGGGTTAGGGTTAGGGATGAAAGCACATAGGAGAAAGAGATATTCTTGAATAACTTTTTTTGTGAAGGTCGGAGAGACTTGGAAAGTGGTTGCATCTGGACTAATTTGGGTCCTGCGGATCGATTGGTACCATCCCCGAGCTTGTACGACCTTCGGAAGAGGTCGACCGACGAAATTCCCCCAAATCTGAGGAGATATTCTTGAATAACTTTTTTTGTGAAGGTCGGAGAGACTTGCAAGTAGGCTCTACCCCCACTAAATGGGGTTGCGCGCATCGATCGGTACCATCCTTGAGCTTCTCCGACTTTCGGAAGGGTTAGGGTTAGGGTTAGGGCTGAAAGCACATAGGAGAAAGAGATATTCTTGAATAACTTTTTTTGTGAAGGTCGGAGAGACTTGCAAGTAGGCTCTACCCCCACTAAATGGGGTAGCGCGCATTGATCGGTACCATCCTTGAGCTTCTCCGACTTTCGGAAGGGTTAGGGTTAGGGTTAGGGATGAAAGCACATAGGAGAAAGAGATATTCTTGAATAACTTTTTTTGTGAAGGTCGGAGAGACTTGCAAGTAGGCTCTACCCCCACTAAATGGGGTAGCGCGCATCGATCGGTACCATCCTTGAGCTTCTCCGACTTTCGGAAGGGTTAGGGTTAGGGTTAGGGATGAAAGCACATAGGAGAAAGAGATATTCTTGAATAACTTTTTTTGTAAAGGTCGGAGAGACTTGCAAGTAGGCTCTACCCCCACTAAATGGGGTAGCGCGCATCGATCGGTACCATCCTTGAGCTTCTCCGACTTTCGGAAGGGTTAGGGTTAGGGTTAGGGATGAAAGCACATAGGAGAAAGAGATATTCTTGAATAACTTTTTTTGTGAAGGTCGGAGAGACTTGGAAAGTGGTTGCATCTGGACTAATTTGGGTCCTGCGGATCGATTGGTACCATCCCCGAGCTTGTACGACCTTCGGAAGAGGTCGACCGACGAAATTCCCCCAAATCTGAGGAGATATTCTTGAATAACTTTTTTTGTGAAGGTCGGAGAGACTTGCAAGTAGCCTCTACCCCCACTAAATGGGGTAGCGCACATCGATCGGTACCATCCTTGAGCTTCTCCGACTTTCGGAAGGGTTAGGGTTAGGGTTAGGGATGAAAGCACATAGGAGAAAGAGATATTCTTGAATAACTTTTTTTGTGAAGGTCGGAGAGACTTGGAAAGTGGTTGCATCTGGACTAATTTGGGTCCTGCGGATCGATTGGTACCATCCCCGAGCTTGTACGACCTTCGGAAGAGGTCGACCGACGAAATTCCCCCAAATCTGAGGAGATATTCTTGAATAACTTTTTTTGTGAAGGTCGGAGAGACTTGCAAGTAGGCTCTACCCCCACTAAATGGGGTTGCACGCATCGATCGGTACCATCCTTGAGCTTCTCCGACTTTCGAAAGGGTTAGGGTTAGGGTTAGGGATGAAAGCACATAGGAGAAAGAGATATTCTTGAATAACTTTTTTTGTGAAGGTCGGAGAGACTTGCAAGTAGGCTCTACCCCCACTAAATGGGGTAGCGCGCATCGATCGGTACCATCCTTGAGCTTCTCCGACTTTCGGAAGGGTTAGGGTTAGGGTTAGGGATGAAAGCACATAGGAGAAAGAGATATTCTTGAATAACTTTTTTTGTGAAGGTCGGAGAGACTTGGAAAGTGGTTGCATCTGGACTAATTTGGGTCCTGCGGATCGATTGGTACCATCCCCGAGCTTGTACGACCTTCGGAAGAGGTCGACCGACGAAATTCCCCCAAATCTGAGGAGATATTCTTGAATAACTTTTTTTGTGAAGGTCGGAAAGACTTGCAAGTAGGCTCTACCCCCACTAAATGGGGTTGCGCGCATCGATCGGTACCATCCTTGAGCTTCTCCGACTTTCGGAAGGGTTAGGGTTAGGGTTAGGGATGAAAGCACATAGGAGAAAGAGATATTCTTGAATAACTTTTTTTGTGAAGGTCGGAGAGACTTGCAAGTAGGCTCTACCCCCACTAAATGGGGTAGCGCGCATTGATCGGTACCATCCTTGAGCTTCTCCGACTTTCGGAAGGGTTAGGGTTAGGGTTAGGGATGAAAGCACATAGGAGAAAGAGATATTCTTGAATAACTTTTTTAGTGAAGGTCGGAGAGACTTGCAAGTAGGCTCTACCCCCACTAAATGGAGTAGCGCGCATCGATCAGTACCATCCTTGAGCTTCTCCGACTTTCGGAAGGGTTAGGGTTAGGGTTAGGGATGAAAGCACATAGGAGAAAGAGATATTCTTGAATAACTTTTTTTGTGAAGGTCGGAGAGACTTGCAAGTAGGCTCTACCCCCACTAAATGGGGTAGCGCGCATCGATCGGTACCATCCTTGAGCTTCTCCGACTTTCGAAAGGGTTAGGGTTAGGGTTAGGGATGAAAGCACATAGGAGAAAGAGATATTCTTGAATAACTTTTTTTGTGAAGGTCGGAGAGACTTGCAAGTAGGCTCTACCCCCACTAAATGGGGTAGCGCGCATCGATCAGTACCATCCTTGAGCTTCTCCGACTTTCGGAAGGGTTAGGGTTAGGGTTAGGGATGAAAGCACATAGGAGAAAGAGATATTCTTGAATAACTTTTTTTGTGAAGGTCGGAGAGACTTGGAAAGTGGTTGCATCTGGACTAATTTGGGTCCTGCGGATCGATTGGTACCATCCCCGAGCTTGTACGACCTTCGGAAGAGGTCGACCGACGAAATTCCCCCAAATCTGAGGAGATATTCTTGAATAACTTTTTTTGTGAAGGTCGGAGAGACTTGCAAGTAGGCTCTACCCCCACTAAATGGGGTAGCGCGCATCGATCGGTACCATCCTTGAGCTTCTCCGACTTTCGGAAGGGTTAGGGTTAGGGTTAGGGATGAAAGCACATAGGAGAAAGAGATATTCTTGAATAACTTTTTTTGTGAAGGTCGGAGAGACTTGGAAAGTGGTTGCATCTGGACTAATTTGGGTCCTGCGGATCGATTGGTACCATCCCCGAGCTTGTACGACCTTCGGAAGAGGTCGACCGACGAAATTCCCCCAAATCTGAGGAGATATTCTTGAATAACTTTTTTTGTGAAGGTCGGAGAGACTTGCAAGTAGGCTCTACCCCCACTAAATGGGGTAACGCGCATCGATCGGTACCATCCTTGAGCTTCTCCGACTTTCGGAAGGGTTAGGGTTAGGGTTAGGGATGAAAGCACATAGGAGAAAGAGATATTCTTGAATAACTTTTTTTGTGAAGGTCGGAGAGACTTGCAAGTAGGCTCTACCCCCACTAAATGGGGTAGCGCGCATCGATCGGTACCATCCTTGAGCTTCTCCGTCTTTCGGAAGGGTTAGGGTTAGGGTTAGGGATGAAAGCACATAGGAGAAAGAGATATTCTTGAATAACTTTTTTTGTGAAGGTCGGAGAGACTTGCAAGTAGGCTCTACCCCCACTAAATGGGGTAGCGCGCATCGATCGGTACCATCCTTGAGCTTCTCCGACTTTCGGAAGGGTTAGGGTTAGGGTTAGGGATGAAAGCACTTAGGAGAAAGAGATATTCTTGAATAACTTTTTTTGTGAAGGTCGGAGAGACTTGGAAAGTGGTTGCATCTGGACTAATTTGGGTCCTGCGGATCGATTGGTACCATCCCCGAGCTTGTACGACCTTCGGAAGAGGTCGACCGACGAAATTCCCCCAAATCTGAGGAGATATTCTTGAATAACTTTTTTTGTGAAGGTCGGAGAGACTTGCAAGTAGGCTCTACCCCCACTAAATGGGGTAGCGCGCATCGATCGGTACCATCCTTGAGCTTCTCCGACTTTCGGAAGGGTTAGGGTTAGGGTTAGGGATGAAAGCACATAGGAGAAAGAGATATTCTTGAATAACTTTTTTTGTGAAGGTCGGAGAGACTTGGAAAGTGGTTGCATCTGGACTAATTTGGGTCCTGCGGATCGATTGGTACCATCCCCGAGCTTGTACGACCTTCGGAAGAGGTCGACCGACGAAATTCCCCCAAATCTGAGGAGATATTCTTGAATAACTTTTTTTGTGAAGGTCGGAGAGACTTGCAAGTAGGCTCTACCCCCACTAAATGGGGTTGCGCGCATCGATCGGTACCATCCTTGAGCTTCTCCGACTTTCGAAAGGGTTAGGGTTAGGGTTAGGGCTGAAAGCACATAGGAGAAAGAGATATTCTTGAATAACTTTTTTTGTGAAGGTCGGAGAGACTTGCAAGTAGGCTCTACCCCCACTAAATGGGGTAGCGCGCATTGATCGGTACCATCCTTGAGCTTCTCCGACTTTCGGAAGGGTTAGGGTTAGGGTTAGGGATGAAAGCACATAGGAGAAAGAGATATTCTTGAATAACTTTTTTTGTGAAGGTCGGAGAGACTTGCAAGTAGGCTCTACCCCCACTAAATGGGGTAGCGCGCATCGATCGGTACCATCCTTGAGCTTCTCCGACTTTCGGAAGGGTTAGGGTTAGGGTTAGGGATGAAAGCACATAGGAGAAAGAGATATTCTTGAATAACTTTTTTTGTAAAGGTCGGAGAGACTTGCAAGTAGGCTCTACCCCCACTAAATGGGGTAGCGCGCATCGATCGGTACCATCCTTGAGCTTCTCCGACTTTCGGAAGGGTTAGGGTTAGGGTTAGGGATGAAAGCACATAGGAGAAAGAGATATTCTTGAATAACTTTTTTTGTGAAGGTCGGAGAGACTTGGAAAGTGGTTGCATCTGGACTAATTTGGGTCCTGCGGATCGATTGGTACCATCCCCGAGCTTGTACGACCTTCGGAAGAGGTCGACCGACGAAATTCCCCCAAATCTGAGGAGATATTCTTGAATAACTTTTTTTGTGAAGGTCGGAGAGACTTGCAAGTAGCCTCTACCCCCACTAAATGGGGTAGCGCACATCGATCGGTACCATCCTTGAGCTTCTCCGACTTTCGGAAGGGTTAGGGTTAGGGTTAGGGATGAAAGCACATAGGAGAAAGAGATATTCTTGAATAACTTTTTTTGTGAAGGTCGGAGAGACTTGGAAAGTGGTTGCATCTGGACTAATTTGGGTCCTGCGGATCGATTGGTACCATCCCCGAGCTTGTACGACCTTCGGAAGAGGTCGACCGACGAAATTCCCCCAAATCTGAGGAGATATTCTTGAATAACTTTTTTTGTGAAGGTCGGAGAGACTTGCAAGTAGGCTCTACCCCCACTAAATGGGGTTGCACGCATCGATCGGTACCATCCTTGAGCTTCTCCGACTTTCGAAAGGGTTAGGGTTAGGGTTAGGGATGAAAGCACATAGGAGAAAGAGATATTCTTGAATAACTTTTTTTGTGAAGGTCGGAGAGACTTGCAAGTAGGCTCTACCCCCACTAAATGGGGTAGCGCGCATCGATCGGTACCATCCTTGAGCTTCTCCGACTTTCGGAAGGGTTAGGGTTAGGGTTAGGGATGAAAGCACATAGGAGAAAGAGATATTCTTGAATAACTTTTTTTGTGAAGGTCGGAGAGACTTGGAAAGTGGTTGCATCTGGACTAATTTGGGTCCTGCGGATCGATTGGTACCATCCCCGAGCTTGTACGACCTTCGGAAGAGGTCGACCGACGAAATTCCCCCAAATCTGAGGAGATATTCTTGAATAACTTTTTTTGTGAAGGTCGGAAAGACTTGCAAGTAGGCTCTACCCCCACTAAATGGGGTTGCGCGCATCGATCGGTACCATCCTTGAGCTTCTCCGACTTTCGGAAGGGTTAGGGTTAGGGTTAGGGATGAAAGCACATAGGAGAAAGAGATATTCTTGAATAACTTTTTTTGTGAAGGTCGGAGAGACTTGCAAGTAGGCTCTACCCCCACTAAATGGGGTAGCGCGCATTGATCGGTACCATCCTTGAGCTTCTCCGACTTTCGGAAGGGTTAGGGTTAGGGTTAGGGATGAAAGCACATAGGAGAAAGAGATATTCTTGAATAACTTTTTTAGTGAAGGTCGGAGAGACTTGCAAGTAGGCTCTACCCCCACTAAATGGAGTAGCGCGCATCGATCAGTACCATCCTTGAGCTTCTCCGACTTTCGGAAGGGTTAGGGTTAGGGTTAGGGATGAAAGCACATAGGAGAAAGAGATATTCTTGAATAACTTTTTTTGTGAAGGTCGGAGAGACTTGCAAGTAGGCTCTACCCCCACTAAATGGGGTAGCGCGCATCGATCGGTACCATCCTTGAGCTTCTCCGACTTTCGAAAGGGTTAGGGTTAGGGTTAGGGATGAAAGCACATAGGAGAAAGAGATATTCTTGAATAACTTTTTTTGTGAAGGTCGGAGAGACTTGCAAGTAGGCTCTACCCCCACTAAATGGGGTAGCGCGCATCGATCAGTACCATCCTTGAGCTTCTCCGACTTTCGGAAGGGTTAGGGTTAGGGTTAGGGATGAAAGCACATAGGAGAAAGAGATATTCTTGAATAACTTTTTTTGTGAAGGTCGGAGAGACTTGGAAAGTGGTTGCATCTGGACTAATTTGGGTCCTGCGGATCGATTGGTACCATCCCCGAGCTTGTACGACCTTCGGAAGAGGTCGACCGACGAAATTCCCCCAAATCTGAGGAGATATTCTTGAATAACTTTTTTTGTGAAGGTCGGAGAGACTTGCAAGTAGGCTCTACCCCCACTAAATGGGGTAGCGCGCATCGATCGGTACCATCCTTGAGCTTCTCCGACTTTCGGAAGGGTTAGGGTTAGGGTTAGGGATGAAAGCACATAGGAGAAAGAGATATTCTTGAATAACTTTTTTTGTGAAGGTCGGAGAGACTTGCAAGTAGGCTCTACCCCCACTAAATGGGGTAGCGCGCATCGATCGGTACCATCCTTGAGCTTCTCCGACTTTCGGAAGGGTTAGGGTTAGGGTTAGGGATGAAAGCACATAGGAGAAAGAGATATTCTTGAATAACTTTTTTTGTGAAGGTCGGAGAGACTTGGAAAGTGGTTGCATCTGGACTAATTTGGGTCCTGCGGATCGATTGGTACCATCCCCGAGCTTGTACGACCTTCGGAAGAGGTCGACCGACGAAATTCCCCCAAATCTGAGGAGATATTCTTGAATAACTTTTTTTGTGAAGGTCGGAGAGACTTGCAAGTAGGCTCTACCCCCACTAAATGGGGTTGCGCGCATCGATCAGTACCATCCTTGAGCTTCTCCGACTTTCGGAAGGGTTAGGGTTAGTGTTAGGGATGAAAGCACATAGGAGAAAGAGATATTCTTGAATAACTTTTTTTGTGAAGGTCGGAGAGACTTGCAAGTAGGCTCTACCCCCACTAAATGGGGTAGCGCGCATCGATCGGTACCATCCTTGAGCTTCTCCGACTTTCGGAAGGGTTAGGGTTAGGGTTAGGGATGAAAGCACATAGGAGAAAGAGATATTCTTGAATAACTTTTTTTGTGAAGGTCGGAGAGACTTGCAAGTAGGCTCTACCCCCACTAAATGGGGTAGCGCGCATCGATCGGTACCATCCTTGAGCTTCTCCGACTTTCGGAAGGGTTAGGGTTAGGGTTAGGGATGAAAGCACATAGGAGAAAGAGATATTCTTGAATAACTTTTTTTGTGAAGGTCGGAGAGACTTGCAAGTAGGCTCTACCCCCACTAAATGGGGTAGCGCGCATCGATCGGTACCATCCTTGAGCTTCTCCGACTTTCGGAAGGGTTAGGGTTAGGGTTAGGGATGAAAGCACATAGGAGAAAGAGATATTCTTGAATAACTTTTTTTGTGAAGGTCGGAGAGACTTGGAAAGTGGTTGCATCTGGACTAATTTGGGTCCTGCGGATCGATTGGTACCATCCCCGAGCTTGTACGACCTTCGGAAGAGGTCGACCGACGAAATTCCCCCAAATCTGAGGAGATATTCTTGAATAACTTTTTTTGTGAAGGTCGGAGAGACTTGCAAGTAGGCTCTACCCCCACTAAATGGGGTAGCGCGCATCGATCGGTACCATCCTTGAGCTTCTCCGACTTTCGGAAGGGTTAGGGTTAGGGTTAGGGATGAAAGCACATAGGAGAAAGAGATATTCTTGAATAACTTTTTTTGTGAAGGTCGGAGAGACTTGGAAAGTGGTTGCATCTGGACTAATTTGGGTCCTGCGGATCGATTGGTACCATCCACGAGCTTGTACGACCTTCGGAAGAGGTCGACCGACGAAATTCCCCCAAATCTGAGGAGATATTCTTGAATAACTTTTTTTGTGAAGGTCGGAGAGACTTGCAAGTAGGCTCTACCCCCACTAAATGGGGTAGCGCGCATCGATCGGTACCATCCTTGAGCTTCTCCGACTTTCGGAAGGGTTAGGGTTAGGGTTAGGGATGAAAGCACATAGGAGAAAGAGATATTCTTGAATAACTTTTTTTGTGAAGGTCGGAGAGACTTGGAAAGTGGTTGCATCTGGACTAATTTGGGTCCTGCGGATCGATTGGTACCATCCCCGAGCTTGTACGACCTTCGGAAGAGGTCGACCGACGAAATTCCCCCAAATCTGAGGAGATATTCTTGAATAACTTTTTTTGTGAAGGTCGGAGAGACTTGCAAGTAGGCTCTACCCCCACTAAATGGGGTAACGCGCATCGATCGGTACCATCCTTGAGCTTCTCCGACTTTCGGAAGGGTTAGGGTTAGGGTTAGGGATGAAAGCACATAGGAGAAAGAGATATTCTTGAATAACTTTTTTTGTGAAGGTCGGAGAGACTTGCAAGTAGGCTCTACCCCCACTAAATGGGGTAGCGCGCATCGATCGGTACCATCCTTGAGCTTCTCCGTCTTTCGGAAGGGTTAGGGTTAGGGTTAGGGATGAAAGCACATAGGAGAAAGAGATATTCTTGAATAACTTTTTTTGTGAAGGTCGGAGAGACTTGCAAGTAGGCTCTACCCCCACTAAATGGGGTAGCGCGCATCGATCGGTACCATCCTTGAGCTTCTCCGACTTTCGGAAGGGTTAGGGTTAGGGTTAGGGATGAAAGCACATAGGAGAAAGAGATATTCTTGAATAACTTTTTTTGTGAAGGTCGGAGAGACTTGGAAAGTGGTTGCATCTGGACTAATTTGGGTCCTGCGGATCGATTGGTACCATCCACGAGCGTGTACGACCTTCGGAAGAGGTCGACCGACGAAATTCCCCCAAATCTGAGGAGATATTCTTGAATAACTTTTTTTGTGAAGGTCGGAGAGACTTGCAAGTAGGCTCTACCCCCACTAAATGGGGTAGCGCGCATCGATCGGTACCATCCTTGAGCTTCTCCGACTTTCGGAAGGGTTAGGGTTAGGGTTAGGGATGAAAGCACATAGGAGAAAGAGATATTCTTGAATAACTTTTTTTGTGAAGGTCGGAGAGACTTGGAAAGTGGTTGCATCTGGACTAATTTGGGTCCTGCGGATCGATTGGTACCATCCCCGAGCTTGTACGACCTTCGGAAGAGGTCGACCGACGAAATTCCCCCAAATCTGAGGAGATATTCTTGAATAACTTTTTTTGTGAAGGTCGGAGAGACTTGCAAGTAGGCTCTACCCCCACTAAATGGGGTAACGCGCATCGATCGGTACCATCCTTGAGCTTCTCCGACTTTCGGAAGGGTTAGGGTTAGGGTTAGGGATGAAAGCACATAGGAGAAAGAGATATTCTTGAATAACTTTTTTTGTGAAGGTCGGAGAGACTTGCAAGTAGGCTCTACCCCCACTAAATGGGGTAGCGCGCATCGATCGGTACCATCCTTGAGCTTCTCCGTCTTTCGGAAGGGTTAGGGTTAGGGTTAGGGATGAAAGCACATAGGAGAAAGAGATATTCTTGAATAACTTTTTTTGTGAAGGTCGGAGAGACTTGCAAGTAGGCTCTACCCCCACTAAATGGGGTAGCGCGCATCGATCGGTACCATCCTTGAGCTTCTCCGACTTTCGGAAGGGTTAGGGTTAGGGTTAGGGATGAAAGCACATAGGAGAAAGAGATATTCTTGAATAACTTTTTTTGTGAAGGTCGGAGAGACTTGGAAAGTGGTTGCATCTGGACTAATTTGGGTCCTGCGGATCGATTGGTACCATCCCCGAGCTTGTACGACCTTCGGAAGAGGTCGACCGACGAAATTCCCCCAAATCTGAGGAGATATTCTTGAATAACTTTTTTTGTGAAGGTCGGAGAGACTTGCAAGTAGGCTCTACCCCCACTAAATGGGGTAGCGCGCATCGATCGGTACCATCCTTGAGCTTCTCCGACTTTCGGAAGGGTTAGGGTTAGGGTTAGGGATGAAAGCACATAGGAGAAAGAGATATTCTTGAATAACTTTTTTTGTGAAGGTCGGAGAGACTTGGAAAGTGGTTGCATCTGGACTAATTTGGGTCCTGCGGATCGATTGGTACCATCCCCGAGCTTGTACGACCTTCGGAAGAGGTCGACCGACGAAATTCCCCCAAATCTGAGGAGATATTCTTGAATAACTTTTTTTGTGAAGGTCGGAGAGACTTGCAAGTAGGCTCTACCCCCACTAAATGGGGTTGCGCGCATCGATCGGTACCATCCTTGAGCTTCTCCGACTTTCGGAAGGGTTAGGGTTAGGGTTAGGGCTGAAAGCACATAGGAGAAAGAGATATTCTTGAATAACTTTTTTTGTGAAGGTCGGAGAGACTTGCAAGTAGGCTCTACCCCCACTAAATGGGGTAGCGCGCATTGATCGGTACCATCCTTGAGCTTCTCCGACTTTCGGAAGGGTTAGGGTTAGGGTTAGGGATGAAAGCACATAGGAGAAAGAGATATTCTTGAATAACTTTTTTTGTGAAGGTCGGAGAGACTTGCAAGTAGGCTCTACCCCCACTAAATGGGGTAGCGCGCATCGATCGGTACCATCCTTGAGCTTCTCCGACTTTCGGAAGGGTTAGGGTTAGGGTTAGGGATGAAAGCACATAGGAGAAAGAGATATTCTTGAATAACTTTTTTTGTAAAGGTCGGAGAGACTTGCAAGTAGGCTCTACCCCCACTAAATGGGGTAGCGCGCATCGATCGGTACCATCCTTGAGCTTCTCCGACTTTCGGAAGGGTTAGGGTTAGGGTTAGGGATGAAAGCACATAGGAGAAAGAGATATTCTTGAATAACTTTTTTTGTGAAGGTCGGAGAGACTTGGAAAGTGGTTGCATCTGGACTAATTTGGGTCCTGCGGATCGATTGGTACCATCCCCGAGCTTGTACGACCTTCGGAAGAGGTCGACCGACGAAATTCCCCCAAATCTGAGGAGATATTCTTGAATAACTTTTTTTGTGAAGGTCGGAGAGACTTGCAAGTAGCCTCTACCCCCACTAAATGGGGTAGCGCGCATCGATCGGTACCATCCTTGAGCTTCTCCGACTTTCGGAAGGGTTAGGGTTAGGGTTAGGGATGAAAGCACATAGGAGAAAGAGATATTCTTGAATAACGTTTTTTGTGAAGGTCGGAGAGACTTGGAAAGTGGTTGCATCTGGACTAATTTGGGTCCTGCGGATCGATTGGTACCATCCCCGAGCTTGTACGACCTTCGGAAGAGGTCGACCGACGAAATTCCCCCAAATCTGAGGAGATATTCTTGAATAACTTTTTTTGTGAAGGTCGGAGAGACTTGCAAGTAGGCTCTACCCCCACTAAATGGGGTTGCACGCATCGATCGGTACCATCCTTGAGCTTCTCCGACTTTCGAAAGGGTTAGGGTTAGGGTTAGGGATGAAAGCACATAGGAGAAAGAGATATTCTTGAATAACTTTTTTTGTGAAGGTCGGAGAGACTTGCAAGTAGGCTCTACCCCCACTAAATGGGGTAGCGCGCATCGATCGGTACCATCCTTGAGCTTCTCCGACTTTCGGAAGGGTTAGGGTTAGGGTTAGGGATGAAAGCACATAGGAGAAAGAGATATTCTTGAATAACTTTTTTTGTGAAGGTCGGAGAGACTTGGAAAGTGGTTGCATCTGGACTAATTTGGGTCCTGCGGATCGATTGGTACCATCCCCGAGCTTGTACGACCTTCGGAAGAGGTCGACCGACGAAATTCCCCCAAATCTGAGGAGATATTCTTGAATAACTTTTTTTGTGAAGGTCGGAAAGACTTGCAAGTAGGCTCTACCCCCACTAAATGGGGTTGCGCGCATCGATCGGTACCATCCTTGAGCTTCTCCGACTTTCGGAAGGGTTAGGGTTAGGGTTAGGGATGAAAGCACATAGGAGAAAGAGATATTCTTGAATAACTTTTTTTGTGAAGGTCGGAGAGACTTGCAAGTAGGCTCTACCCCCACTAAATGGGGTAGCGCGCATTGATCGGTACCATCCTTGAGCTTCTCCGACTTTCGGAAGGGTTAGGGTTAGGGTTAGGGATGAAAGCACATAGGAGAAAGAGATATTCTTGAATAACTTTTTTAGTGAAGGTCGGAGAGACTTGCAAGTAGGCTCTACCCCCACTAAATGGAGTAGCGCGCATCGATCAGTACCATCCTTGAGCTTCTCCGACTTTCGGAAGGGTTAGGGTTAGGGTTAGGGATGAAAGCACATAGGAGAAAGAGATATTCTTGAATAACTTTTTTTGTGAAGGTCGGAGAGACTTGCAAGTAGGCTCTACCCCCACTAAATGGGGTAGCGCGCATCGATCGGTACCATCCTTGAGCTTCTCCGACTTTCGAAAGGGTTAGGGTTAGGGTTAGGGATGAAAGCACATAGGAGAAAGAGATATTCTTGAATAACTTTTTTTGTGAAGGTCGGAGAGACTTGCAAGTAGGCTCTACCCCCACTAAATGGGGTAGCGCGCATCGATCAGTACCATCCTTGAGCTTCTCCGACTTTCGGAAGGGTTAGGGTTAGGGTTAGGGATGAAAGCACATAGGAGAAAGAGATATTCTTGAATAACTTTTTTTGTGAAGGTCGGAGAGACTTGGAAAGTGGTTGCATCTGGACTAATTTGGGTCCTGCGGATCGATTGGTACCATCCCCGAGCTTGTACGACCTTCGGAAGAGGTCGACCGACGAAATTCCCCCAAATCTGAGGAGATATTCTTGAATAACCTTTTTTGTGAAGGTCGGAGAGACTTGCAAGTAGGCTCTACCCCCACTAAATGGGGTAGCGCGCATCGATCGGTACCATCCTTGAGCTTCTCCGACTTTCGGAAGGGTTAGGGTTAGGGTTAGGGATGAAAGCACATAGGAGAAAGAGATATTCTTGAATAACTTTTTTTGTGAAGGTCGGAGAGACTTGCAAGTAGGCTCTACCCCCACTAAATGGGGTAGCGCGCATCGATCGGTACCATCCTTGAGCTTCTCCGACTTTCGGAAGGGTTAGGGTTAGGGTTAGGGATGAAAGCACATAGGAGAAAGAGATATTCTTGAATAACTTTTTTTGTGAAGGTCGGAGAGACTTGGAAAGTGGTTGCATCTGGACTAATTTGGGTCCTGCGGATCGATTGGTACCATCCCCGAGCTTGTACGACCTTCGGAAGAGGTCGACCGACGAAATTCCCCCAAATCTGAGGAGATATTCTTGAATAACTTTTTTTGTGAAGGTCGGAGAGACTTGCAAGTAGGCTCTACCCCCACTAAATGGGGTTGCGCGCATCGATCAGTACCATCCTTGAGCTTCTCCGACTTTCGGAAGGGTTAGGGTTAGTGTTAGGGATGAAAGCACATAGGAGAAAGAGATATTCTTGAATAACTTTTTTTGTGAAGGTCGGAGAGACTTGCAAGTAGGCTCTACCCCCACTAAATGGGGTAGCGCGCATCGATCGGTACCATCCTTGAGCTTCTCCGAC
This sequence comes from Limanda limanda, assembly GCF_963576545.1. Classification (NCBI taxonomy): domain Eukaryota; kingdom Metazoa; phylum Chordata; class Actinopteri; order Pleuronectiformes; family Pleuronectidae; genus Limanda; species Limanda limanda. The sequence goes on from NW_026870618.1 coordinate 143,731, forward strand.
TTTCGGAAGGGTTAGGGTTAGGGTTAGGGATGAAAGCACATAGGAGAAAGAGATATTCTTGAATAACTTTTTTTGTGAAGGTCGGAGAGACTTGCAAGTAGGCTCTACCCCCACTAAATGGGGTAGCGCGCATCGATCGGTACCATCCTTGAGCTTCTCCGACTTTCGGAAGGGTTAGGGTTAGGGTTAGGGATGAAAGCACATAGGAGAAAGAGATATTCTTGAATAACTTTTTTTGTGAAGGTCGGAGAGACTTGCAAGTAGGCTCTACCCCCACTAAATGGGGTAGCGCGCATCGATCGGTACCATCCTTGAGCTTCTCCGACTTTCGGAAGGGTTAGGGTTAGGGTTAGGGATGAAAGCACATAGGAGAAAGAGATATTCTTGAATAACTTTTTTTGTGAAGGTCGGAGAGACTTGGAAAGTGGTTGCATCTGGACTAATTTGGGTCCTGCGGATCGATTGGTACCATCCCCGAGCTTGTACGACCTTCGGAAGAGGTCGACCGACGAAATTCCCCCAAATCTGAGGAGATATTCTTGAATAACTTTTTTTGTGAAGGTCGGAGAGACTTGCAAGTAGGCTCTACCCCCACTAAATGGGGTTGCGCGCATCGATCGGTACCATCCTTGAGCTTCTCCGACTTTCGGAAGGGTTAGGGTTAGGGTTAGGGATGAAAGCACATAGGAGAAAGAGATATTCTTGAATAACTTTTTTTGTGAAGGTCGGAGAGACTTGCAAGTAGGCTCTACCCCCACTAAATGGGGTAGCGCGCATCGATCGGTACCATCCTTGAGCTTCTCCGACTTTCGGAAGGGTTAGGGTTAGGGTTAGGGATGAAAGCACATAGGAGAAAGAGATATTCTTGAATAACTTTTTTTGTGAAGGTCGGAGAGACTTGGAAAGTGGTTGCATCTGGACTAATTTGGGTCCTGCAGATCGATTGGTACCATCCCCGAGCTTGTACGACCTTCGGAAGAGGTCGACCGACGAAATTCCCCCAAAATCTGAGGAGATATTCTTGAATAACTTTTTTTGTGAAGGTCGGAGAGACTTGCAAGTAGGCTCTACCCCCACTAAATGGGGTTGCGCGCATCGATCAGTACCATCCTTGAGCTTCTCCGACTTTCGGAAGGGTTAGGGTTAGGGTTAGGGATGAAAGCACATAGGAGAAAGAGATATTCTTGAATAACTTTTTTTGTGAAGGTCGGAGAGACTTGCAAGTAGGCTCTACCCCCACTAAATGGGGTAGCGCGCATCGATCAGTACCATCCTTGAGCTTCTCCGACTTTCGGAAGGGTTAGGGTTAGGGTTAGGGATGAAAGCACATAGGAGAAAGAGATATTCTTGAATAACTTTTTTTGTGAAGGTCGGAGAGACTTGCAAGTAGGCTCTACCCCCACTAAATGGGGTAGCGCGCATCGATCGGTACCATCCTTGAGCTTCTCCGACTTTCGGAAGGGTTAGGGTTAGGGTTAGGGATGAAAGCACATAGGAGAAAGAGATATTCTTGAATAACTTTTTTTGTGAAGGTCGGAGAGACTTGCAAGTAGGCTCTACCCCCACTAAATGGGGTAGCGCGCATCGATCGGTACCATCCTTGAGCTTCTCCGACTTTCGGAAGGGTTAGGGTTAGGGTTAGGGATGAAAGCACATAGGAGAAAGAGATATTCTTGAATAACTTTTTTTGTGAAGGTCGGAGAGACTTGGAAAGTGGTTGCATCTGGACTAATTTGGGTCCTGCAGATCGATTGGTACCATCCCCGAGCTTGTACGACCTTCGGAAGAGGTCGACCGACGAAATTCCCCCAAAATCTGAGGAGATATTCTTGAATAACTTTTTTTGTGAAGGTCGGAGAGACTTGCAAGTAGGCTCTACCCCCACTAAATGGGGTTGCGCGCATCGATCAGTACCATCCTTGAGCTTCTCCGACTTTCGGAAGGGTTAGGGTTAGGGTTAGGGATGAAAGCACATAGGAGAAAGAGATATTCTTGAATAACTTTTTTTGTGAAGGTCGGAGAGACTTGCAAGTAGGCTCTACCCCCACTAAATGGGGTAGCGCGCATCGATCAGTACCATCCTTGAGCTTCTCCGACTTTCGGAAGGGTTAGGGTTAGGGTTAGGGATGAAAGCACATAGGAGAAAGAGATATTCTTGAATAACTTTTTTTGTGAACGTCGGAGAGACTTGCAAGTAGGCTCTACCCCCACTAAATGGGGTAGCGCGCATCGATCGGTACCATCCTTGAGCTTCTCCGACTTTCGGAAGGGTTAGGGTTAGGGTTAGGGATGAAAGCACATAGGAGAAAGAGATATTCTTGAATAACTTTTTTTGTGAAGGTCGGAGAGACTTGGAAAGTGGTTGCATCTGGACTAATTTGGGTCCTGCAGATCGATTGGTACCATCCCCGAGCTTGTACGACCTTCGGAAGAGGTCGACCGACGAAATTCCCCCAAAATCTGAGGAGATATTCTTGAATAACTTTTTTTGTGAAGGTCGGAGAGACTTGCAAGTAGGCTCTACCCCCACTAAATGGGGTAGCGCGCATCGATCGGTACCATCCTTGAGCTTCTCCGACTTTCGGAAGGGTTAGGGTTAGGGATGAAAGCACATAGGAGAAAGAGATATTCTTGAATAACTTTTTTTGTGAAGGTCGGAGAGACTTGCAAGTAGGCTCTACCCCCACTAAATGGGGTAACGCGCATCGATCAGTACCATCCATGAGCTTCTCCGACTTTCGGAAGGGTTAGGGTTAGGGTTAGGGATGAAAGCACATAGGAGAAAGAGATATTCTTGAATAACTTTTTTTGTGAAGGTCGGAGAGACTTGCAAGTAGGCTCTACCCCCACTAAATGGGGTAGCGCGCATCGATCGGTACCATCCTTGAGCTTCTCCGACTTTCGGAAGGGTTAGGGTTAGGGTTAGGGATGAAAGCACATAGGAGAAAGAGATATTCTTGAATAACTTTTTTTGTGAAGGTCGGAGAGACTTGCAAGTAGGCTCTACCCCCACTAAATGGGGTAGCGCGCATCGATCGGTACCATCCTTGAGCTTCTCCGACTTTCGGAAGGGTTAGGGTTAGGGTTAGGGATGAAAGCACATAGGAGAAAGAGATATTCTTGAATAACTTTTTTTGTGAAGGTCGGAGAGACTTGGAAAGTGGTTGCATCTGGACTAATTTGGGTCCTGCGGATCGATTGCTACCATCCCCGAGCTTGTACGACCTTCGGAAGAGGTCGACCGACGAAATTCCCCCAAATCTGAGGAGATATTCTTGAATAACTTTTTTTGTGAAGGTCGGAGAGACTTGCAAGTAGGCTCTACCCCCACTAAATGGGGTAGCGCGCATCGATCGGTACCATCCTTGAGCTTCTCCGACTTTCGGAAGGGTTAGGGTTAGGGTTAGGGATGAAAGCACATAGGAGAAAGAGATATTCTTGAATAACTTTTTTTGTGAAGGTCGGAGAGACTTGCAAGTAGGCTCTACCCCCACTAAATGGGGTAGCGCGCATCGATCGGTACCATCCTTGAGCTTCTCCGACTTTCGGAAGGGTTAGGGTTAGGGTTAGGGATGAAAGCACATAGGAGAAAGAGATATTCTTGAATAACTTTTTTTGTGAAGGTCGGAGAGACTTGGAAAGTGGTTGCATCTGGACTAATTTGGGTCCTGCGGATCGATTGGTACCATCCCCGAGCTTGTACGACCTTCGGAAGAGGTCGACCGACGAAATTCCCCCAAATCTGAGGAGATATTCTTGAATAACTTTTTTTGTGAAGGTCGGAGAGACTTGCAAGTAGGCTCTACCCCCACTAAATGGGGTAGCGCGCATCGATCGGTACCATCCTTGAGCTTCTCCGACTTTCGGAAGGGTTAGGGTTAGGGTTAGGGATGAAAGCACATAGGAGAAAGAGATATTCTTGAATAACTTTTTTTGTGAAGGTCGGAGAGACTTGCAAGTAGGCTCTACCCCCACTAAATGGGGTAGCGCGCATCGATCGGTACCATCCTTGAGCTTCTCCGACTTTCGGAAGGGTTAGGGTTAGGGTTAGGGATGAAAGCACATAGGAGAAAGAGATATTCTTGAATAACTTTTTTTGTGAAGGTCGGAGAGACTTGGAAAGTGGTTGCATCTGGACTAATTTGGGTCCTGCGGATCGATTGGTACCATCCCCGAGCTTGTACGACCTTCGGAAGAGGTCGACCGACGAAATTCCCCCAAATCTGAGGAGATATTCTTGAATAACTTTTTTTGTGAAGGTCGGAGAGACTTGCAAGTAGGCTCTACCCCCACTAAATGGGGTTGCGCGCATCGATCAGTACCATCCTTGAGCTTCTCCGACTTTCGGAAGGGTTAGGGTTAGGGTTAGGGATGAAAGCACATAGGAGAAAGAGATATTCTTGAATAACTTTTTTTGTGAAGGTCGGAGAGACTTGCAAGTAGGCTCTACCCCCACTAAATGGGGTAGCGCGCATCGATCGGTACCATCCTTATGCTTCTCCGACTTTCGGAAGGGTTAGGGTTAGGGTTAGGGATGAAAGCACATAGGAGAAAGAGATATTCTTGAATAACTTTTTTTGTGAAGGTCGGAGAGACTTGCAAGTAGGCTCTACCCCCACTAAATGGGGTAGCGCGCATCGATCGGTACCATCCTTGAGCTTCTCCGACTTTCGGAAGGGTTAGGGTTAGGGTTAGGGATGAAAGCACATAGGAGAAAGAGATATTCTTGAATAACTTTTTTTGTGAAGGTCGGAGAGACTTGCAAGTAGGCTCTACCCCCACTAAATGGGGTAGCGCGCATCGATCGGTACCATCCTTGAGCTTCTCCGACTTTCGGAAGGGTTAGGGTTAGGGTTAGGGATGAAAGCACATAGGAGAAAGAGATATTCTTGAATAACTTTTTTTGTGAAGGTCGGAGAGACTTGGAAAGTGGTTGCATCTGGACTAATTTGGGTCCTGCGGATCGATTGGTACCATCCCCGAGCTTGTACGACCTTCGGAAGAGGTCGACCGACGAAATTCCCCCAAATCTGAGGAGATATTCTTGAATAACTTTTTTTGTGAAGGTCGGAGAGACTTGCAAGTAGGCTCTACCCCCACTAAATGGGGTTGCGCGCATCGATCGGTACCATCCTTGAGCTTCTCCGACTTTCGGAAGGGTTAGGGTTAGGGTTAGGGATGAAAGCACATAGGAGAAAGAGATATTCTTGAATAACTTTTTTTGTGAAGGTCGGAGAGACTTGCAAGTAGGCTCTACCCCCACTAAATGGGGTAGCGCGCATCGATCGGTACCATCCTTGAGCTTCTCCGACTTTCGGAAGGGTTAGGGTTAGGGTTAGGGATGAAAGCACATAGGAGAAAGAGATATTCTTGAATAACTTTTTTTGTGAAGGTCGGAGAGACTTGGAAAGTGGTTGCATCTGGACTAATTTGGGTCCTGCAGATCGATTGGTACCATCCCCGAGCTTGTACGACCTTCGGAAGAGGTCGACCGACGAAATTCCCCCAAAATCTGAGGAGATATTCTTGAATAACTTTTTTTGTGAAGGTCGGAGAGACTTGCAAGTAGGCTCTACCCCCACTAAATGGGGTTGCGCGCATCGATCAGTACCATCCTTGAGCTTCTCCGACTTTCGGAAGGGTTAGGGTTAGGGTTAGGGATGAAAGCACATAGGAGAAAGAGATATTCTTGAATAACTTTTTTTGTGAAGGTCGGAGAGACTTGCAAGTAGGCTCTACCCCCACTAAATGGGGTAGCGCGCATCGATCAGTACCATCCTTGAGCTTCTCCGACTTTCGGAAGGGTTAGGGTTAGGGTTAGGGATGAAAGCACATAGGAGAAAGAGATATTCTTGAATAACTTTTTTTGTGAAGGTCGGAGAGACTTGCAAGTAGGCTCTACCCCCACTAAATGGGGTAGCGCACATCGATCGGTACCATCCTTGAGCTTCTCCGACTTTCGGAAGGGTTAGGGTTAGGGTTAGGGATGAAAGCACATAGGAGAAAGAGATATTCTTGAATAACTTTTTTTGTGAAGGTCGGAGAGACTTGCAAGTAGGCTCTACCCCCACTAAATGGGGTAGCGCGCATCGATCGGTACCATCCTTGAGCTTCTCCGACTTTCGGAAGGGTTAGGGTTAGGGTTAGGGATGAAAGCACATAGGAGAAAGAGATATTCTTGAATAACTTTTTTTGTGAAGGTCGGAGAGACTTGGAAAGTGGTTGCATCTGGACTAATTTGGGTCCTGCAGATCGATTGGTACCATCCCCGAGCTTGTACGACCTTCGGAAGAGGTCGACCGACGAAATTCCCCCAAAATCTGAGGAGATATTCTTGAATAACTTTTTTTGTGAAGGTCGGAGAGACTTGCAAGTAGGCTCTACCCCCACTAAATGGGGTTGCGCGCATCGATCAGTACCATCCTTGAGCTTCTCCGACTTTCGGAAGGGTTAGGGTTAGGGTTAGGGATGAAAGCACATAGGAGAAAGAGATATTCTTGAATAACTTTTTTTGTGAAGGTCGGAGAGACTTGCAAGTAGGCTCTACCCCCACTAAATGGGGTAGCGCGCATCGATCAGTACCATCCTTGAGCTTCTCCGACTTTCGGAAGGGTTAGGGTTAGGGTTAGGGATGAAAGCACATAGGAGAAAGAGATATTCTTGAATAACTTTTTTTGTGAAGGTCGGAGAGACTTGCAAGTAGGCTCTACCCCCACTAAATGGGGTAGCGCGCATCGATCGGTACCATCCTTGAGCTTCTCCGACTTTCGGAAGGGTTAGGGTTAGGGTTAGGGATGAAAGCACATAGGAGAAAGAGATATTCTTGAATAACTTTTTTTGTGAAGGTCGGAGAGACTTGGAAAGTGGTTGCATCTGGACTAATTTGGGTCCTGCAGATCGATTGGTACCATCCCCGAGCTTGTACGACCTTCGGAAGAGGTCGACCGACGAAATTCCCCCAAAATCTGAGGAGATATTCTTGAATAACTTTTTTTGTGAAGGTCGGAGAGACTTGCAAGTAGGCTCTACCCCCACTAAATGGGGTTGCGCGCATCGATCAGTACCATCCTTGAGCTTCTCCGACTTTCGGAAGGGTTAGGGTTAGGGTTAGGGATGAAAGCACATAGGAGAAAGAGATATTCTTGAATAACTTTTTTTGTGAAGGTCGGAGAGACTTGCAAGTAGGCTCTACCCCCACTAAATGGGGTAGCGCGCATCGATCAGTACCATCCATGAGCTTCTCCGACTTTCGGAAGGGTTAGGGTTAGGGTTAGGGATGAAAGCACATAGGAGAAAGAGATATTCTTGAATAACTTTTTTTGTGAAGGTCGGAGAGACTTGCAAGTAGGCTCTACCCCCACTAAATGGGGTAGCGCGCATCGATCGGTACCATCCTTGAGCTTCTCCGACTTTCGGAAGGGTTAGGGTTAGGGTTAGGGATGAAAGCACATAGGAGAAAGAGATATTCTTGAATAACTTTTTTTGTGAAGGTCGGAGAGACTTGCAAGTAGGCTCTACCCCCACTAAATGGGGTAGCGCGCATCGATCGGTACCATCTTTGAGCTTCTCCGACTTTCGGAAGGGTTAGGGTTAGGGTTAGGGATGAAAGCACATAGGAGAAAGAGATATTCTTGAATAACTTTTTTTGTGAAGGTCGGAGAGACTTGGAAAGTGGTTGCATCTGGACTAATTTGGGTCCTGCGGATCGATTGGTACCATCCCCGAGCTTGTACGACCTTCGGAAGAGGTCGACCGACGAAATTCCCCCAAATCTGAGGAGATATTCTTGAATAACTTTTTTTGTGAAGGTCGGAGAGACTTGCAAGTAGGCTCTACCCCCACTAAATGGGGTAGCGCGCATCGATCGGTACCATCCTTGAGCTTCTCCGACTTTCGGAAGGGTTAGGGTTAGGGTTAGGGATGAAAGCACATAGGAGAAAGAGATATTCTTGAATAACTTTTTTTGTGAAGGTCGGAGAGACTTGCAAGTAGGCTCTACCCCCACTAAATGGGGTAGCGCTCATCGATCGGTACCATCCTTGAGCTTCTCCGACTTTCGGAAGGGTTAGGGTTAGGGTTAGGGATGAAAGCACATAGGAGAAAGAGATATTCTTGAATAACTTTTTTTGTGAAGGTCGGAGAGACTTGGAAAGTGGTTGCATCTGGACTAATTTGGGTCCTGCGGATCGATTGGTACCATCCCCGAGCTTGTACGACCTTCGGAAGAGGTCGACCGACGAAATTCCCCCAAATCTGAGGAGATATTCTTGAATAACTTTTTTTGTGAAGGTCGGAGAGACTTGCAAGTAGGCTCTACCCCCACTAAATGGGGTTGCGCGCATCGATCAGTACCATCCTTGAGCTTCTCCGACTTTCGGAAGGGTTAGGGTTAGGGTTAGGGATGAAAGCACATAGGAGAAAGAGATATTCTTGAATAACTTTTTTTGTGAAGGTCGGAGAGACTTGCAAGTAGGCTCTACCCCCACTAAATGGGGTAGCGCGCATCGATCGGTACCATCCTTGAGCTTCTCCGACTTTCGGAAGGGTTAGGGTTAGGGTTAGGGATGAAAGCACATAGGAGAAAGAGATATTCTTGAATAACTTTTTTTGTGAAGGTCGGAGAGACTTGCAAGTAGGCTCTACCCCCACTAAATGGGGTAGCGCGCATCGATCGGTACCATCCTTGAGCTTCTCCGACTTTCGGAAGGGTTAGGGTTAGGGATGAAAGCACATAGGAGAAAGAGATATTCTTGAATAACTTTTTTTGTGAAGGTCGGAGAGACTTGCAAGTAGGCTCTACCCCCACTAAATGGGGTAGCGCGCATCGATCGGTACCATCCTTGAGCTTCTCCGACTTTCGGAAGGGTTAGGGTTAGGGTTAGGGATGAAAGCACATAGGAGAAAGAGATATTCTTGAATAACTTTTTTTGTGAAGGTCGGAGAGACTTGGAAAGTGGTTGCATCCGGACTAATTTGGGTCCTGCGGATCGATTGGTACCATCCCCGAGCTTGTACGACCTTCGGAAGAGGTCGACCGACGAAATTCCCCCAAATCTGAGGAGATATTCTTGAATAACTTTTTTTGTGAAGGTCGGAGAGACTTGCAAGTAGGCTCTACCCCCACTAAATGGGGTTGCGCGCATCGATCGGTACCATCCTTGAGCTTCTCCGACTTTCGGAAGGGTTAGGGTTAGGGTTAGGGATGAAAGCACATAGGAGAAAGAGATATTCTTGAATAACTTTTTTTGTGAAGGTCAGAGAGACTTGCAAGTAGGCTCTACCCCCACTAAATGGGGTAGCGCGCATCGATCGGTACCATCCTTGAGCTTCTCCGACTTTCGGAAGGGTTAGGGTTAGGGTTAGGGATGAAAGCACATAGGAGAAAGAGATATTCTTGAATAACTTTTTTTGTGAAGGTCGGAGAGACTTGGAAAGTGGTTGCATCTGGACTAATTTGGGTCCTGCAGATCGATTGGTACCATCCCCGAGCTTGTACGACCTTCGGAAGAGGTCGACCGACGAAATTCCCCCAAAATCTGAGGAGATATTCTTGAATAACTTTTTTTGTGAAGGTCGGAGAGACTTGCAAGTAGGCTCTACCCCCACTAAATGGGGTTGCGCGCATCGATCAGTACCATCCTTGAGCTTCTCCGACTTTCGGAAGGGTTAGGGTTAGGGTTAGGGATGAAAGCACATAGGAGAAAGAGATATTCTTGAATAACTTTTTTTGTGAAGGTCGGAGAGACTTGCAAGTAGGCTCTACCCCCACTAAATGGGGTAGCGCGCATCGATCAGTACCATCCTTGAGCTTCTCCGACTTTCGGAAGGGTTAGGGTTAGGGTTAGGGATGAAAGCACATAGGAGAAAGAGATATTCTTGAATAACTTTTTTTGTGAAGGTCGGAGAGACTTGCAAGTAGGCTCTACCCCCACTAAATGGGGTAGCGCGCATCGATCGGTACCATCCTTGAGCTTCTCCGACTTTCGGAAGGGTTAGGGTTAGGGTTAGGGATGAAAGCACATAGGAGAAAGAGATATTCTTGAATAACTTTTTTTGTGAAGGTCGGAGAGACTTGCAAGTAGGCTCTACCCCCACTAAATGGGGTAGCGCGCATCGATCGGTACCATCTTTGAGCTTCTCCGACTTTCGGAAGGGTTAGGGTTAGGGTTAGGGATGAAAGCACATAGGAGAAAGAGATATTCTTGAATAACTTTTTTTGTGAAGGTCGGAGAGACTTGGAAAGTGGTTGCATCTGGACTAATTTGGGTCCTGCGGATCGATTGGTACCATCCCCGAGCTTGTACGACCTTCGGAAGAGGTCGACCGACGAAATTCCCCCAAATCTGAGGAGATATTCTTGAATAACTTTTTTTGTGAAGGTCGGAGAGACTTGCAAGTAGGCTCTACCCCCACTAAATGGGGTAGCGCGCATCGATCGGTACCATCCTTGAGCTTCTCCGACTTTCGGAAGGGTTAGGGTTAGGGTTAGGGATGAAAGCACATAGGAGAAAGAGATATTCTTGAATAACTTTTTTTGTGAAGGTCGGAGAGACTTGCAAGTAGGCTCTACCCCCACTAAATGGGGTAGCGCGCATCGATCGGTACCATCCTTGAGCTTCTCCGACTTTCGGAAGGGTTAGGGTTAGGGTTAGGGATGAAAGCACATAGGAGAAAGAGATATTCTTGAATAACTTTTTTTGTGAAGGTCGGAGAGACTTGAAAAGTGGTTGCATCTGGACTAATTTGGGTCCTGCGGATCGATTGGTACCATCCCCGAGCTTGTACGACCTTCGGAAGAGGTCGACCGACGAAATTCCCCCAAATCTGAGGAGATATTCTTGAATAACTTTTTTTGTGAAGGTCGGAGAGACTTGCAAGTAGGCTCTACCCCCACTAAATGGGGTTGCGCGCATCGATCAGTACCATCCTTGAGCTTCTCCGACTTTCGGAAGGGTTAGGGTTAGGGTTAGGGATGAAAGCACATAGGAGAAAGAGATATTCTTGAATAACTTTTTTTGTGAAGGTCGGAGAGACTTGCAAGTAGGCTCTACCCCCACTAAATGGGGTAGCGCGCATCGATCGGTACCATCCTTGAGCTTCTCCGACTTTCGGAAGGGTTAGGGTTAGGGTTAGGGATGAAAGCACATAGGAGAAAGAGATATTCTTGAATAACTTTTTTTGTGAAGGTCGGAGAGACTTGGAAAGTGGTTGCATCTGGACTAATTTGGGTCCTGCGGATCGATTGGTACCATCCCCGAGCTTGTACGACCTTCGGAAGAGGTCGACCGACGAAATTCCCCCAAATCTGAGGAGATATTCTTGAATAACTTTTTTTGTGAAGGTCGGAGAGACTTGCAAGTAGGCTCTACCCCCACTAAATGGGGTTGCGCGCATCGATCGGTACCATCCTTGAGCTTCTCCGACTTTCGGAAGGGTTAGGGTTAGGGTTAGGGATGAAAGCACATAGGAGAAAGAGATATTCTTGAATAACTTTTTTTGTGAAGGTCGGAGAGACTTGCAAGTAGGCTCTACCCCCACTAAATGGGGTAGCGCGCATCGATCGGTACCATCCTTGAGCTTCTCCGACTTTCGGAAGGGTTAGGGTTAGGGTTAGGGATGAAAGCACATAGGAGAAAGAGATATTCTTGAATAACTTTTTTTGTGAAGGTCGGAGAGACTTGGAAAGTGGTTGCATCTGGACTAATTTGGGTCCTGCAGATCGATTGGTACCATCCCCGAGCTTGTACGACCTTCGGAAGAGGTCGACCGACGAAATTCCCCCAAAATCTGAGGAGATATTCTTGAATAACTTTTTTTGTGAAGGTCGGAGAGACTTGCAAGTAGGCTCTACCCCCACTAAATGGGGTTGCGCGCATCGATCAGTACCATCCTTGAGCTTCTCCGACTTTCGGAAGGGTTAGGGTTAGGGTTAGGGATGAAAGCACATAGGAGAAAGAGATATTCTTGAATAACTTTTTTTGTGAAGGTCGGAGAGACTTGCAAGTAGGCTGTACCCCCACTAAATGGGGTAGCGCGCATCGATCAGTACCATCCTTGAGCTTCTCCGACTTTCGGAAGGGTTAGGGTTAGGGTTAGGGATGAAAGCACATAGGAGAAAGAGATATTCTTGAATAACTTTTTTTGTGAAGGTCGGAGAGACTTGCAAGTAGGCTCTACCCCCACTAAATGGGGTAGCGCGCATCGATCGGTACCATCCTTGAGCTTCTCCGACTTTCGGAAGGGTTAGGGTTAGGGTTAGGGATGAAAGCACATAGGAGAAAGAGATATTCTTGAATAACTTTTTTTGTGAAGGTCGGAGAGACTTGCAAGTAGGCTCTACCCCCACTAAATGGGGTAGCGCGCATCGATCGGTACCATCTTTGAGCTTCTCCGACTTTCGGAAGGGTTAGGGTTAGGGTTAGGGATGAAAGCACATAGGAGAAAGAGATATTCTTGAATAACTTTTTTTGTGAAGGTCGGAGAGACTTGGAAAGTGGTTGCATCTGGACTAATTTGGGTCCTGCGGATCGATTGGTACCATCCCCGAGCTTGTACGACCTTCGGAAGAGGTCGACCGACGAAATTCCCCCAAATCTGAGGAGATATTCTTGAATAACTTTTTTTGTGAAGGTCGGAGAGACTTGCAAGTAGGCTCTACCCCCACTAAATGGGGTAGCGCGCATCGATCGGTACCATCCTTGAGCTTCTCCGACTTTCGGAAGGGTTAGGGTTAGGGTTAGGGATGAAAGCACATAGGAGAAAGAGATATTCTTGAATAACTTTTTTTGTGAAGGTCGGAGAGACTTGCAAGTAGGCTCTACCCCCACTAAATGGGGTAGCGCGCATCGATCGGTACCATCCTTGAGCTTCTCCGACTTTCGGAAGGGTTAGGGTTAGGGTTAGGGATGAAAGCACATAGGAGAAAGAGATATTCTTGAATAACTTTTTTTGTGAAGGTCGGAGAGACTTGGAAAGTGGTTGCATCTGGACTAATTTGGGTCCTGCGGATCGATTGGTACCATCCCCGAGCTTGTACGACCTTCGGAAGAGGTCGACCGACGAAATTCCCCCAAATCTGAGGAGATATTCTTGAATAACTTTTTTTGTGAAGGTCGGAGAGACTTGCAAGTAGGCTCTACCCCCACTAAATGGGGTTGCGCGCATCGATCAGTACCATCCTTGAGCTTCTCCGACTTTCGGAAGGGTTAGGGTTAGGGTTAGGGATGAAAGCACATAGGAGAAAGAGATATTCTTGAATAACTTTTTTTGTGAAGGTCGGAGAGACTTGCAAGTAGGCTCTACCCCCACTAAATGGGGTAGCGCGCATCGATCGGTACCATCCTTGAGCTTCTCCGACTTTCGGAAGGGTTAGGGTTAGGGTTAGGGATGAAAGCACATAGGAGAAAGAGATATTCTTGAATAACTTTTTTTGTGAAGGTCGGAGAGACTTGGAAAGTGGTTGCATCTGGACTAATTTGGGTCCTGCGGATCGATTGGTACCATCCCCGAGCTTGTACGACCTTCGGAAGAGGTCGACCGACGAAATTCCCCCAAATCTGAGGAGATATTCTTGAATAACTTTTTTTGTGAAGGTCGGAGAGACTTGCAAGTAGGCTCTACCCCCACTAAATGGGGTTGCGCGCATCGATCGGTACCATCCTTGAGCTTCTCCGACTTTCGGAAGGGTTAGGGTTAGGGTTAGGGATGAAAGCACATAGGAGAAAGAGATATTCTTGAATAACTTTTTTTGTGAAGGTCGGAGAGACTTGCAAGTAGGCTCTACCCCCACTAAATGGGGTAGCGCGCATCGATCGGTACCATCCTTGAGCTTCTCCGACTTTCGGAAGGGTTAGGGTTAGGGTTAGGGATGAAAGCACATAGGAGAAAGAGATATTCTTGAATAACTTTTTTTGTGAAGGTCGGAGAGACTTGGAAAGTGGTTGCATCTGGACTAATTTGGGTCCTGCAGATCGATTGGTACCATCCCCGAGCTTGTACGACCTTCGGAAGAGGTCGACCGACGAAATTCCCCCAAAATCTGAGGAGATATTCTTGAATAACTTTTTTTGTGAAGGTCGGAGAGACTTGCAAGTAGGCTCTACCCCCACTAAATGGGGTTGCGCGCATCGATCAGTACCATCCTTGAGCTTCTCCGACTTTCGGAAGGGTTAGGGTTAGGGTTAGGGATGAAAGCACATAGGAGAAAGAGATATTCTTGAATAACTTTTTTTGTGAAGGTCGGAGAGACTTGCAAGTAGGCTCTACCCCCACTAAATGGGGTAGCGCGCATCGATCAGTACCATCCTTGAGCTTCTCCGACTTTCGGAAGGGTTAGGGTTAGGGTTAGGGATGAAAGCACATAGGAGAAAGAGATATTCTTGAATAACTTTTTTTGTGAAGGTCGGAGAGACTTGCAAGTAGGCTCTACCCCCACTAAATGGGGTAGCGCGCATCGATCGGTACCATCCTTGAGCTTCTCCGACTTTCGGAAGGGTTAGGGTTAGGGTTAGGGATGAAAGCACATAGGAGAAAGAGATATTCTTGAATAACTTTTTTTGTGAAGGTCGGAGAGACTTGCAAGTAGGCTCTACCCCCACTAAATGGGGTAGCGCGCATCGATCGGTACCATCTTTGAGCTTCTCCGACTTTCGGAAGGGTTAGGGTTAGGGTTAGGGATGAAAGCACATAGGAGAAAGAGATATTCTTGAATAACTTTTTTTGTGAAGGTCGGAGAGACTTGGAAAGTGGTTGCATCTGGACTAATTTGGGTCCTGCGGATCGATTGGTACCATCCCCGAGCTTGTACGACCTTTGGAAGAGGTCGACCGACGAAATTCCCCCAAATCTGAGGAGATATTCTTGAATAACTTTTTTTGTGAAGGTCGGAGAGACTTACAAGTAGGCTCTACCCCCACTAAATGGGGTAGCGCGCATCGATCGGTACCATCCTTGAGCTTCTCCGACTTTCGGAAGGGTTAGGGTTAGGGTTAGGGATGAAAGCACATAGGAGAAAGAGATATTCTTGAATAACTTTTTTTGTGAAGGTCGGAGAGACTTGCAAGTAGGCTCTACCCCCACTAAATGGGGTAGCGCGCATCGATCGGTACCATCCTTGAGCTTCTCCGACTTTCGGAAGGGTTAGGGTTAGGGTTAGGGATGAAAGCACATAGGAGAAAGAGATATTCTTGAATAACTTTTTTTGTGAAGGTCGGAGAGACTTGGAAAGTGGTTGCATCTGGACTAATTTGGGTCCTGCGGATCGATTGGTACCATCCCCGAGCTTGTACGACCTTCGGAAGAGGTCGACCGACGAAATTCCCCCAAATCTGAGGAGATATTCTTGAATAACTTTTTTTGTGAAGGTCGGAGAGACTTGCAAGTAGGCTCTACCCCCACTAAATGGGGTTGCGCGCATCGATCAGTACCATCCTTGAGCTTCTCCGACTTTCGGAAGGGTTAGGGTTAGGGTTAGGGATGAAAGCACATAGGAGAAAGAGATATTCTTGAATAACTTTTTTTGTGAAGGTCGGAGAGACTTGCAAGTAGGCTCTACCCCCACTAAATGGGGTAGCGCGCATCGATCGGTACCATCCTTGAGCTTCTCCGACTTTCGGAAGGGTTAGGGTTAGGGTTAGGGATGAAAGCACATAGGAGAAAGAGATATTCTTGAATAACTTTTTTTGTGAAGGTCGGAGAGACTTGCAAGTAGGCTCTACCCCCACTAAATGGGGTAGCGCGCATCGATCGGTACCATCCTTGAGCTTCTCCGACTTTCGGAAGGGTTAGGGTTAGGGTTAGGGATGAAAGCACATAGGAGAAAGAGATATTCTTGAATAACTTTTTTTGTGAAGGTCGGAGAGACTTGCAAGTAGGCTCTACCCCCACTAAATGGGGTAGCGCGCATCGATCGGTACCATCCTTGAGCTTCTCCGACTTTCGGAAGGGTTAGGGTTAGGGATGAAAGCACATAGGAGAAAGAGATATTCTTGAATAACTTTTTTTGTGAAGGTCGGAGAGACTTGGAAAGTGGTTGCATCTGGACTAATTTGGGTCCTGCGGATCGATTGGTACCATCCCCGAGCTTGTACGACCTTCGGAAGAGGTCGACCGACGAAATTCCCCCAAATCTGAGGAGATATTCTTGAATAACTTTTTTTGTGAAGGTCGGAGAGACTTGCAAGTAGGCTCTACCCCCACTAAATGGGGTTGCGCGCATCGATCGGTACCATCCTTGAGCTTCTCCGACTTTCGGAAGGGTTAGGGTTAGGGTTAGGGATGAAAGCACATAGGAGAAAGAGATATTCTTGAATAACTTTTTTTGTGAAGGTCGGAGAGACTTGCAAGTAGGCTCTACCCCCACTAAATGGGGTAACGCGCATCGATCGGTACCATCCTTGAGCTTCTCCGACTTTCGGAAGGGTTAGGGTTAGGGTTAGGGATGAAAGCACATAGGAGAAAGAGATATTCTTGAATAACTTTTTTTGTGAAGGTCGGAGAGACTTGCAAGTAGGCTCTACCCCCACTAAATGGGGTAGCGCGCATCGATCGGTACCATCTTTGAGCTTCTCCGACTTTCGGAAGGGTTAGGGTTAGGGTTAGGGATGAAAGCACATAGGAGAAAGAGATATTCTTGAATAACTTTTTTTGTGAAGGTCGGAGAGACTTGCAAGTAGGCTCTACCCCCACTAAATGGGGTAGCGCGCATCGATCGGTACCATCTTTGAGCTTCTCCGACTTTCGGAAGGGTTAGGGTTAGGGTTAGGGATGAAAGCACATAGGAGAAAGAGATATTCTTGAATAACTTTTTTTGTGAAGGTCGGAGAGACTTGGAAAGTGGTTGCATCTGGACTAATTTGGGTCCTGCGGATCGATTGGTACCATCCCCGAGCTTGTACGACCTTCGGAAGAGGTCGACCGACGAAATTCCCCCAAATCTGAGGAGATATTCTTGAATAACTTTTTTTGTGAAGGTCGGAGAGACTTGCAAGTAGGCTCTACCCCCACTAAATGGGGTAGCGCGCATCGATCGGTACCATCCTTGAGCTTCTCCGACTTTCGGAAGGGTTAGGGTTAGGGTTAGGGATGAAAGCACATAGGAGAAAGAGATATTCTTGAATAACTTTTTTTGTGAAGGTCGGAGAGACTTGCAAGTAGGCTCTACCCCCACTAAATGGGGTAGCGCGCATCGATCGGTACCATCCTTGAGCTTCTCCGACTTTCGGAAGGGTTAGGGTTAGGGTTAGGGATGAAAGCACATAGGAGAAAGAGATATTCTTGAATAACTTTTTTTGTGAAGGTCGGAGAGACTTGAAAAGTGGTTGCATCTGGCCTAATTTGGGTCCTGCGGATCGATTGGTACCATCCCCGAGCTTGTACGACCTTCGGAAGAGGTCGACCGACGAAATTCCCCCAAATCTGAGGAGATATTCTTGAATAACTTTTTTTGTGAAGGTCGGAGAGACTTGCAAGTAGGCTCTACCCCCACTAAATGGGGTAGCGCGCATCGATCGGTACCATCCTTGAGCTTCTCCGACTTTCGGAAGGGTTAGGGTTAGGGTTAGGGATGAAAGCACATAGGAGAAAGAGATATTCTTGAATAACTTTTTTTGTGAAGGTCGGAGAGACTTGCAAGTAGGCTCTACCCCCACTAAATGGGGTAGCGCGCATCGATCGGTACTATCCTTGAGCTTCTCCGACTTTCGGAAGGGTTAGGGTCAGGGTTAGGGATGAAAGCACATAGGAGAAAGAGATATTCTTGAATAACTTTTTTTGTGAAGGTCGGAGAGACTTGGAAAGTGGTTGCATCTGGACTAATTTGGGTCCTGCGGATCGATTGGTACCATTCCCGAGCTTGTACGACCTTCGGAAGAGGTCGACCGACGAAATTCCCCCAAATCTGAGGAGATATTCTTGAATAACTTTTTTTGTGAAGGTCGGAGAGACTTGCAAGTAGGCTCTACCCCCACTAAATGGGGTTGCGCGCATCGATCGGTACCATCCTTGAGCTTCTCCGACTTTCGGAAGGGTTAGGGTTAGGGTTAGGGATGAAAGCACATAGGAGAAAGAGATATTCTTGAATAACTTTTTTTGTGAAGGTCGGAGAGACTTGCAAGTAGGCTCTACCCCCACTAAATGGGGTAGCGCGCCTCGATCGGTACCATCCTTGAGCTTCTCCGACTTTCGGAAGGGTTAGGGTTAGGGTTAGGGATGAAAGCACATAGGAGAAAGAGATATTCTTGAATAACTTTTTTTGTGAAGGTCGGAGAGACTTGGAAAGTGGTTGCATCTGGACTAATTTGGGTCCTGCAGATCGATTGGTACCATCCCCGAGCTTGTACGACCTTCGGAAGAGGTCGACCGACGAAATTCCCCCAAAATCTGAGGAGATATTCTTGAATAACTTTTTTTGTGAAGGTCGGAGAGACTTGCAAGTAGGCTCTACCCCCACTAAATGGGGTTGCGCGCATCGATCAGTACCATCCTTGAGCTTCTCCGACTTTCGGAAGGGTTAGGGTTAGGGTTAGGGATGAAAGCACATAGGAGAAAGAGATATTCTTGAATAACTTTTTTTGTGAAGGTCGGAGAGACTTGCAAGTAGGCTCTACCCCCACTAAATGGGGTAGCGCGCATCGATCGGTACCATCCTTGAGCTTCTCCAACTTTCGGAAGGGTTAGGGTTAGGGTTAGGGATGAAAGCACATAGGAGAAAGAGATATTCTTGAATAACTTTTTTTGTGAAGGTCGGAGAGACTTGCAAGTAGGCTCTACCCCCACTAAATGGGGTAGTGCGCATCGATCGGTACCATCCTTGAGCTTCTCCGACTTTCGGAAAGGTTAGGGTTAGGGTTAGGGATGAAAGCACATAGGAGAAAGAGATATTCTTGAATAACTTTTTTTGTGAAGGTCGGAGAGACTTGCAAGTAGGCTCTACCCCCACTAAATGGGGTAGCGCGCCTCGATCGGTACCATCCTTGAGCTTCTCCGACTTTCGGAAGGGTTAGGGTTAGGGTTAGGGATGAAAGCACATAGGAGAAAGAGATATTCTTGAATAACTTTTTTTGTGAAGGTCGGAGAGACTTGCAAGTAGGCTCTACCCCCACTAAATGGGGTAGCGCGCATCGATCGGTACCATCCTTGAGCTTCTCCGACTTTCGGAAGGGTTAGGGTTAGGGTTAGGGATGAAAGCACATAGGAGAAAGAGATATTCTTGAATAACTTTTTTTGTGAAGGTCGGAGAGACTTGGAAAGTGGTTGCATCTGGACTAATTTGGGTCCTGCAGATCGATTGGTACCATCCCCGAGCTTGTACGACCTTCGGAAGAGGTCGACCGACGAAATTCCCCCAAAATCTGAGGAGATATTCTTGAATAACTTTTTTTGTGAAGGTCGGAGAGACTTGCAAGTAGGCTCTACCCCCACTAAATGGGGTAGCGCGCATCGATCGGTACCATCCTTGAGCTTCTCCGACTTTCGGAAGGGTTAGGGTTAGGGTTAGGGATGAAAGCACATAGGAGAAAGAGATATTCTTGAATAACTTTTTTTGTGAAGGTCGGAGAGACTTGGAAAGTGGTTGCATCTGGACTAATTTGGGTCCTGCAGATCGATTGGTACCATCCCCGAGCTTGTACGACCTTCGGAAGAGGTCGACCGACGAAATTCCCCCAAAATCTGAGGAGATATTCTTGAATAACTTTTTTTGTGAAGGTCGGAGAGACTTGCAAGTAGGCTCTACCCCCACTAAATGGGGTTGCGCACATCGATCAGTACCATCCTTGAGCTTCTCCGACTTTCGGAAGGGTTAGGGTTAGGGTTAGGGATGAAAGCACATAGGAGAAAGAGATATTCTTGAATAACTTTTTTTGTGAAGGTCGGAGAGACTTGCAAGTAGGCTCTACCCCCACTAAATGGGGTAGCGCGCATCGATCGGTACCATCCTTGAGCTTCTCCGACTTTCGGAAGGGTTAGGGTTAGGGTTAGGGATGAAAGCACATAGGAGAAAGATATTCTTGAATAACTTTTTTTGTGAAGGTCGGAGAGACTTGCAAGTAGGCTCTACCCCCACTAAATGGGGTAGTGCGCATCGATCGGTACCATCCTTGAGCTTCTCCGACTTTCGGAAGGGTTAGGGTTAGGGTTAGGGATGAAAGCACATAGGAGAAAGAGATATTCTTGAATAACTTTTTTTGTGAAGGTCGGAGAGACTTGCAAGTAGGCTCTACCCCCACTAAATGGGGTAGCGCGCATCGATCGGTACCATCCTTGAGCTTCTCCGACTTTCGGAAGGGTTAGGGTTAGGGTTAGGGATGAAAGCACATAGGAGAAAGAGATATTCTTGAATAACTTTTTTTGTGAAGGTCGGAGAGACTTGCAAGTAGGCTCTACCCCCACTAAATGGGGTAGCGCGCATCGATCGGTACCATCCTTGAGCTTCTCCGACTTTCGGAAGGGTTAGGGTTAGGGTTAGGGATGAAAGCACATAGGAGAAAGAGATATTCTTGAATAACTTTTTTTGTGAAGGTCGGAGAGACTTGCAAGTAGGCTCTACCCCCACTAAATGGGGTAGCGCGCATCGATCGGTACCATCCTTGAGCTTCTCCGACTTTCGGAAGGGTTAGGGTTAGGGTTAGGGATGAAAGCACATAGGAGAAAGAGATATTCTTGAATAACTTTTTTTGTGAAGGTCGGAGAGACTTGGAAAGTGGTTGCATCTGGACTAATTTGGGTCCTGCGGATCGATTGGTACCATCCCCGAGCTTGTACGACCTTTGGAAGAGGTCGACCGACGAAATTCCCCCAAATCTGAGGAGATATTCTTGAATAACTTTTTTTGTGAAGGTCGGAGAGACTTGCAAGTAGGCTCTACCCCCACTAAATGGGGTAGCGCGCATCGATCGGTACCATCCTTGAGCTTCTCCGACTTTCGGAAGGGTTAGGGTTAGGGTTAGGGATGAAAGCACATAGGAGAAAGAGATATTCTTGAATAACTTTTTTTGTGAAGGTCGGAGAGACTTGGAAAGTGGTTGCATCTGGACTAATTTGGGTCCTGCGGATCGATTGGTACCATCCCCGAGCTTGTACGACCTTCGGAAGAGGTCGACCGACGAAATTCCCCCAAATCTGAGGAGATATTCTTGAATAACTTTTTTTGTGAAGGTCGGAGAGACTTGCAAGTAGGCTCTACCCCCACTAAATGGGGTTGCGCGCATCGATCGGTACCATCCTTGAGCTTCTCCGACTTTCGGAAGGGTTAGGGTTAGGGTTAGGGATGAAAGCACATAGGAGAAAGAGATATTCTTGAATAACTTTTTTTGTGAAGGTCGGAGAGACTTGCAAGTAGGCTCTACCCCCACTAAATGGGGTAGCGCGCATCGATCGGTACCATTCTTGAGCTTCTCCGACTTTCGGAAGGGTTAGGGTTAGGGTTAGGGATGAAAGCACATAGGAGAAAGAGATATTCTTGAATAACTTTTTTTGTGAAGGTCGGAGAGACTTGGAAAGTGGTTGCATCTGGACTAATTTGGGTCCTGCAGATCGATTGGTACCATCCCCGAGCTTGTACGACCTTCGGAAGAGGTCGACCGACGAAATTCCCCCAAAATCTGAGGAGATATTCTTGAATAACTTTTTTTGTGAAGGTCGGAGAGACTTGCAAGTAGGCTCTACCCCCACTAAATGGGGTTGCGCGCATCGATCAGTACCATCCTTGAGCTTCTCCGACTTTCGGAAGGGTTAGGGTTAGGGTTAGGGATGAAAGCACATAGGAGAAAGAGATATTCTTGAATAACTTTTTTTGTGAAGGTCGGAGAGACTTGCAAGTAGGCTCTACCCCCACTAAATGGGGTAGCGCGCATCGATCGGTACCATCCTTGAGCTTCTCCGACTTTCGGAAGGGTTAGGGTTAGGGTTAGGGATGAAAGCACATAGGAGAAAGAGATATTCTTGAATAACTTTTTTTGTGAAGGTCGGAGAGACTTGCAAGTAGGCTCTACCCCCACTAAATGGGGTAGCGCGCATCGATCGGTACCATCCTTGAGCTTCTCCGACTTTCGGAAGGGTTAGGGTTAGGGTTAGGGATGAAAGCACATAGGAGAAAGAGATATTCTTGAATAACTTTTTTTGTGAAGGTCGGAGAGACTTGCAAGTAGGCTCTACCCCCACTAAATGGGGTAGCGCGCATCGATCGGTACCATCCTTGAGCTTCTCCGACTTTCGGAAGGGTTAGGGTTAGGGTTAGGGATGAAAGCACATAGGAGAAAGAGATATTCTTGAATAACTTTTTTTGTGAAGGTCGGAGAGACTTGGAAAGTGGTTGCATCTGGACTAATTTGGGTCCTGCGGATCGATTGGTACCATCCCCGAGCTTGTACGACCTTCGGAAGAGGTCGACCGACGAAATTCCCCCAAATCTGAGGAGATATTCTTGAATAACTTTTTTTGTGAAGGTCGGAGAGACTTGCAAGTAGGCTCTACCCCCACTAAATGGGGTAGCGCGCATCGATCGGTACCATCCTTGAGCTTCTCCGACTTTCGGAAGGGTTAGGGTTAGGGTTAGGGATGAAAGCACATAGGAGAAAGAGATATTCTTGAATAACTTTTTTTGTGAAGGTCGGAGAGACTTGCAAGTAGGCTCTACCCCCACTAAATGGGGTAGCGCGCATCGATCGGTACCATCCTTGAGCTTCTCCGACTTTCGGAAGGGTTAGGGTTAGGGTTAGGGATGAAAGCACATAGGAGAAAGAGATATTCTTGAATAACTTTTTTTGTGAAGGTCGGAGAGACTTGGAAAGTGGTTGCATCTGGACTAATTTGGGTCCTGCGGATCGATTGGTACCATCCCCGAGCTTGTACGACCTTCGGAAGAGGTCGACCGACGAAATTCCCCCAAATCTGAGGAGATATTCTTGAATAACTTTTTTTGTGAAGGTCGGAGAGACTTGCAAGTAGGCTCTACCCCCACTAAATGGGGTTGCGCGCATCGATCAGTACCATCCTTGAGCTTCTCCGACTTTCGGAAGGGTTAGGGTTAGGGTTAGGGATGAAAGCACATAGGAGAAAGAGATATTCTTGAATAACTTTTTTTGTGAAGGTCGGAGAGACTTGCAAGTAGGCTCTACCCCCACTAAATGGGGTAGCGCGCATCGATCGGTACCATCTTTGAGCTTCTCCGACTTTCGGAAGGGTTAGGGTTAGGGTTAGGGATGAAAGCACATAGGAGAAAGAGATATTCTTGAATAACTTTTTTTGTGAAGGTCGGAGAGACTTGCAAGTAGGCTCTACCCCCACTAAATGGGGTAGCGCGCATCGATCGGTACCATCCTTGAGCTTCTCCGACTTTCGGAAGGGTTAGGGTTAGGGTTAGGGATGAAAGCACATAGGAGAAAGAGATATTCTTGAATAACTTTTTTTGTGAAGGTCGGAGAGACTTGGAAGTAGGCTCTACCCCCACTAAATGGGGTAGCGCGCATCGATCGGTACCATCCTTGAGCTTCTCCGACTTTCGGAAGGGTTAGGGTTAGGGTTAGGGATGAAAGCACATAGGAGAAAGAGATATTCTTGAATAACTTTTTTTGTGAAGGTCGGAGAGACTTGGAAAGTGGTTGCATCTGGACTAATTTGGGTCCTGCGGATCGATTGGTACCATCCCCGAGCTTGTACGACCTTCGGAAGAGGTCGACCGACGAAATTCCCCCAAATCTGAGGAGATATTCTTGAATAACTTTTTTTGTGAAGGTCGGAGAGACTTGCAAGTAGGCTCTACCCCCACTAAATGGGGTAGCGCGCATCGATCGGTACCATCCTTGAGCTTCTCCGACTTTCGGAAGGGTTAGGGTTAGGGTTAGGGATGAAAGCACATAGGAGAAAGAGATATTCTTGAATAACTTTTTTTGTGAAGGTCGGAGAGACTTGCAAGTAGGCTCTACCCCCACTAAATGGGGTAGCGCGCATCGATCGGTACCATCTTTGAGCTTCTCCGACTTTCGGAAGGGTTAGGGTTAGGGTTAGGGATGAAAGCACATAGGAGAAAGAGATATTCTTGAATAACTTTTTTTGTGAAGGTCGGAGAGACTTGGAAAGTGGTTGCATCTGGACTAATTTGGGTCCTGCGGATCGATTGGTACCATCCCCGAGCTTGTACGACCTTCGGAAGAGGTCGACCGACGAAATTCCCCCAAATCTGAGGAGATATTCTTGAATAACTTTTTTTGTGAAGGTCGGAGAGACTTGCAAGTAGGCTCTACCCCCACTAAATGGGGTTGCGCGCATCGATCAGTACCATCCTTGAGCTTCTCCGACTTTCGGAAGGGTTAGGGTTAGGGTTAGGGATGAAAGCACATAGGAGAAAGAGATATTCTTGAATAACTTTTTTTGTGAAGGTCGGAGAGACTTGCAAGTAGGCTCTACCCCCACTAAATGGGGTAGCGCGCATCGATCGGTACCATCCTTGAGCTTCTCCGACTTTCGGAAGGGTTAGGGTTAGGGTTAGGGATGAAAGCACATAGGAGAAAGAGATATTCTTGAATAACTTTTTTTGTGAAGGTCGGAGAGACTTGCAAGTAGGCTCTACCCCCACTAAATGGGGTAGCGCGCATCGATCGGTACCATCCTTGAGCTTCTCCGACTTTCGGAAGGGTTAGGGTTAGGGTTAGGGATGAAAGCACATAGGAGAAAGAGATATTCTTGAATAACTTTTTTTGTGAAGGTCGGAGAGACTTGCAAGTAGGCTCTACCCCCACTAAATGGGGTAGCGCGCATCGATCGGTACCATCTTTGAGCTTCTCCGACTTTCGGAAGGGTTAGGGTTAGGGTTAGGGATGAAAGCACATAGGAGAAAGAGATATTCTTGAATAACTTTTTTTGTGAAGGTCGGAGAGACTTGGAAAGTGGTTGCATCTGGACTAATTTGGGTCCTGCGGATCGATTGGTACCATCCCCGAGCTTGTACGACCTTCGGAAGAGGTCGACCGACGAAATTCCCCCAAATCTGAGGAGATATTCTTGAATAACTTTTTTTGTGAAGGTCGGAGAGACTTGCAAGTAGGCTCTACCCCCACTAAATGGGGTAGCGCGCATCGATCGGTACCATCCTTGAGCTTCTCCGACTTTCGGAAGGGTTAGGGTTAGGGTTAGGGATGAAAGCACATAGGAGAAAGAGATATTCTTGAATAACTTTTTTTGTGAAGGTCGGAGAGACTTGCAAGTAGGCTCTACCCCCACTAAATGGGGTAGCGCGCATCGATCGGTACCATCCTTGAGCTTCTCCGACTTTCGGAAGGGTTAGGGTTAGGGTTAGGGATGAAAGCACATAGGAGAAAGAGATATTCTTGAATAACTTTTTTTGTGAAGGTCGGAGAGACTTGGAAAGTGGTTGCATCTGGACTAATTTGGGTCCTGCGGATCGATTGGTACCATCCCCGAGCTTGTACGACCTTCGGAAGAGGTCGACCGACGAAATTCCCCCAAATCTGAGGAGATATTCTTGAATAACTTTTTTTGTGAAGGTCGGAGAGACTTGCAAGTAGGCTCTACCCCCACTAAATGGGGTTGCGCGCATCGATCAGTACCATCCTTGAGCTTCTCCGACTTTCGGAAGGGTTAGGGTTAGGGTTAGGGATGAAAGCACATAGGAGAAAGAGATATTCTTGAATAACTTTTTTTGTGAAGGTCGGAGAGACTTGCAAGTAGGCTCTACCCCCACTAAATGGGGTAGCGCGCATCGATCGGTACCATCCTTGAGCTTCTCCGACTTTCGGAAGGGTTAGGGTTAGGGTTAGGGATGAAAGCACATAGGAGAAAGAGATATTCTTGAATAACTTTTTTTGTGAAGGTCGGAGAGACTTGCAAGTAGGCTCTACCCCCACTAAATGGGGTAGCGCGCATCGATCGGTACCATCCTTGAGCTTCTCCGACTTTCGGAAGGGTTAGGGTTAGGGTTAGGGATGAAAGCACATAGGAGAAAGAGATATTCTTGAATAACTTTTTTTGTGAAGGTCGGAGAGACTTGGAAAGTGGTTGCATCTGGACTAATTTGGGTCCTGCAGATCGATTGGTACCATCCCCGAGCTTGTACGACCTTCGGAAGAGGTCGACCGACGAAATTCCCCCAAAATCTGAGGAGATATTCTTGAATAACTTTTTTTGTGAAGGTCGGAGAGACTTGCAAGTAGGCTCTACCCCCACTAAATGGGGTTGCGCGCATCGATCAGTACCATCCTTGAGCTTCTCCGACTTTCGGAAGGGTTAGGGTTAGGGTTAGGGATGAAAGCACATAGGAGAAAGAGATATTCTTGAATAACTTTTTTTGTGAAGGTCGGAGAGACTTGCAAGTAGGCTCTACCCCCACTAAATGGGGTAGCGCGCATCGATCGGTACCATCCTTGAGCTTCTCCAACTTTCGGAAGGGTTAGGGTTAGGGTTAGGGATGAAAGCACATAGGAGAAAGAGATATTCTTGAATAACTTTTTTTGTGAAGGTCGGAGAGACTTGCAAGTAGGCTCTACCCCCACTAAATGGGGTAGTGCGCATCGATCGGTACCATCCTTGAGCTTCTCCGACTTTCGGAAAGGTTAGGGTTAGGGTTAGGGATGAAAGCACATAGGAGAAAGAGATATTCTTGAATAACTTTTTTTGTGAAGGTCGGAGAGACTTGCAAGTAGGCTCTACCCCCACTAAATGGGGTAGCGCGCCTCGATCGGTACCATCCTTGAGCTTCTCCGACTTTCGGAAGGGTTAGGGTTAGGGTTAGGGATGAAAGCACATAGGAGAAAGAGATATTCTTGAATAACTTTTTTTGTGAAGGTCGGAGAGACTTGCAAGTAGGCTCTACCCCCACTAAATGGGGTAGCGCGCATCGATCGGTACCATCCTTGAGCTTCTCCGACTTTCGGAAGGGTTAGGGTTAGGGTTAGGGATGAAAGCACATAGGAGAAAGAGATATTCTTGAATAACTTTTTTTGTGAAGGTCGGAGAGACTTGGAAAGTGGTTGCATCTGGACTAATTTGGGTCCTGCAGATCGATTGGTACCATCCCCGAGCTTGTACGACCTTCGGAAGAGGTCGACCGACGAAATTCCCCCAAAATCTGAGGAGATATTCTTGAATAACTTTTTTTGTGAAGGTCGGAGAGACTTGCAAGTAGGCTCTACCCCCACTAAATGGGGTAGCGCGCATCGATCGGTACCATCCTTGAGCTTCTCCGACTTTCGGAAGGGTTAGGGTTAGGGTTAGGGATGAAAGCACATAGGAGAAAGAGATATTCTTGAATAACTTTTTTTGTGAAGGTCGGAGAGACTTGGAAAGTGGTTGCATCTGGACTAATTTGGGTCCTGCAGATCGATTGGTACCATCCCCGAGCTTGTACGACCTTCGGAAGAGGTCGACCGACGAAATTCCCCCAAAATCTGAGGAGATATTCTTGAATAACTTTTTTTGTGAAGGTCGGAGAGACTTGCAAGTAGGCTCTACCCCCACTAAATGGGGTTGCGCACATCGATCAGTACCATCCTTGAGCTTCTCCGACTTTCGGAAGGGTTAGGGTTAGGGTTAGGGATGAAAGCACATAGGAGAAAGAGATATTCTTGAATAACTTTTTTTGTGAAGGTCGGAGAGACTTGCAAGTAGGCTCTACCCCCACTAAATGGGGTAGCGCGCATCGATCGGTACCATCCTTGAGCTTCTCCGACTTTCGGAAGGGTTAGGGTTAGGGTTAGGGATGAAAGCACATAGGAGAAAGAGATATTCTTGAATAACTTTTTTTGTGAAGGTCGGAGAGACTTGCAAGTAGGCTCTACCCCCACTAAATGGGGTAGTGCGCATCGATCGGTACCATCCTTGAGCTTCTCCGACTTTCGGAAGGGTTAGGGTTAGGGTTAGGGATGAAAGCACATAGGAGAAAGAGATATTCTTGAATAACTTTTTTTGTGAAGGTCGGAGAGACTTGCAAGTAGGCTCTACCCCCACTAAATGGGGTAGCGCGCATCGATCGGTACCATCCTTGAGCTTCTCCGACTTTCGGAAGGGTTAGGGTTAGGGTTAGGGATGAAAGCACATAGGAGAAAGAGATATTCTTGAATAACTTTTTTTGTGAAGGTCGGAGAGACTTGCAAGTAGGCTCTACCCCCACTAAATGGGGTAGCGCGCATCGATCGGTACCATCCTTGAGCTTCTCCGACTTTCGGAAGGGTTAGGGTTAGGGTTAGGGATGAAAGCACATAGGAGAAAGAGATATTCTTGAATAACTTTTTTTGTGAAGGTCGGAGAGACTTGCAAGTAGGCTCTACCCCCACTAAATGGGGTAGCGCGCATCGATCGGTACCATCCTTGAGCTTCTCCGACTTTCGGAAGGGTTAGGGTTAGGGTTAGGGATGAAAGCACATAGGAGAAAGAGATATTCTTGAATAACTTTTTTTGTGAAGGTCGGAGAGACTTGGAAAGTGGTTGCATCTGGACTAATTTGGGTCCTGCGGATCGATTGGTACCATCCCCGAGCTTGTACGACCTTTGGAAGAGGTCGACCGACGAAATTCCCCCAAATCTGAGGAGATATTCTTGAATAACTTTTTTTGTGAAGGTCGGAGAGACTTGCAAGTAGGCTCTACCCCCACTAAATGGGGTAGCGCGCATCGATCGGTACCATCCTTGAGCTTCTCCGACTTTCGGAAGGGTTAGGGTTAGGGTTAGGGATGAAAGCACATAGGAGAAAGAGATATTCTTGAATAACTTTTTTTGTGAAGGTCGGAGAGACTTGCAAGTAGGCTCTACCCCCACTAAATGGGGTAGCGCGCATCGATCGGTACCATCCTTGAGCTTCTCCGACTTTCGGAAGGGTTAGGGTTAGGGTTAGGGATGAAAGCACATAGGAGAAAGAGATATTCTTGAATAACTTTTTTTGTGAAGGTCGGAGAGACTTGGAAAGTGGTTGCATCTGGACTAATTTGGGTCCTGCGGATCGATTGGTACCATCCCCGAGCTTGTACGACCTTCGGAAGAGGTCGACCGACGAAATTCCCCCAAATCTGAGGAGATATTCTTGAATAACTTTTTTTGTGAAGGTCGGAGAGACTTGCAAGTAGGCTCTACCCCCACTAAATGGGGTTGCGCGCATCGATCAGTACCATCCTTGAGCTTTTCCGACTTTCGGAAGGGTTAGGGTTAGGGTTAGGGATGAAAGCACATAGGAGAAAGAGATATTCTTGAATAACTTTTTTTGTGAAGGTCGGAGAGACTTGCAAGTAGGCTCTACCCCCACTAAATGGGGTAGCGCGCATCGATCGGTACCATCCTTGAGCTTCTCCGACTTTCGGAAGGGTTAGGGTTAGGGTTAGGGATGAAAGCACATAGGAGAAAGAGATATTCTTGAATAACTTTTTTTGTGAAGGTCGGAGAGACTTGCAAGTAGGCTCTACCCCCACTAAATGGGGTAGCGCGCATCGATCGGTACCATCCTTGAGCTTCTCCGACTTTCGGAAGGGTTAGGGTTAGGGTTAGGGATGAAAGCACATAGGAGAAAGAGATATTCTTGAATAACTTTTTTTGTGAAGGTCGGAGAGACTTGCAAGTAGGCTCTACCCCCACTAAATGGGGTAGCACGCATCGATCGGTACCATCCTTGAGCTTCTCCGACTTTCGGAAGGGTTAGGGTTAGGGTTAGGGATGAAAGCACATAGGAGAAAGAGATATTCTTGAATAACTTTTTTTGTGAAGGTCGGAGAGACTTGGAAAGTGGTTGCATCTGGACTAATTTGGGTCCTGCGGATCGATTGGTACCATCCCCGAGCTTGTACGACCTTCGGAAGAGGTCGACCGACGAAATTCCCCCAAATCTGAGGAGATATTCTTGAATAACTTTTTTTGTGAAGGTCGGAGAGACTTGCAAGTAGGCTCTACCCCCACTAAATGGGGTTGCGCGCATCGATCGGTACCATCCTTGAGCTTCTCCGACTTTCGGAAGGGTTAGGGTTAGGGTTAGGGATGAAAGCACATAGGAGAAAGAGATATTCTTGAATAACTTTTTTTGTGAAGGTCGGAGAGACTTGCAAGTAGGCTCTACCCCCACTAAATGGGGTAGCGCGCATCGATCGGTACCATTCTTGAGCTTCTCCGACTTTCGGAAGGGTTAGGGTTAGGGTTAGGGATGAAAGCACATAGGAGAAAGAGATATTCTTGAATAACTTTTTTTGTGAAGGTCGGAGAGACTTGGAAAGTGGTTGCATCTGGACTAATTTGGGTCCTGCAGATCGATTGGTACCATCCCCGAGCTTGTACGACCTTCGGAAGAGGTCGACCGACGAAATTCCCCCAAAATCTGAGGAGATATTCTTGAATAACTTTTTTTGTGAAGGTCGGAGAGACTTGCAAGTAGGCTCTACCCCCACTAAATGGGGTTGCGCGCATCGATCAGTACCATCCTTGAGCTTCTCCGACTTTCGGAAGGGTTAGGGTTAGGGTTAGGGATGAAAGCACATAGGAGAAAGAGATATTCTTGAATAACTTTTTTTGTGAAGGTCGGAGAGACTTGCAAGTAGGCTCTACCCCCACTAAATGGGGTAGCGCGCATCGATCGGTACCATCCTTGAGCTTCTCCGACTTTCGGAAGGGTTAGGGTTAGGGTTAGGGATGAAAGCACATAGGAGAAAGAGATATTCTTGAATAACTTTTTTTGTGAAGGTCGGAGAGACTTGCAAGTAGGCTCTACCCCCACTAAATGGGGTAGCGCGCATCGATCGGTACCATCCTTGAGCTTCTCCGACTTTCGGAAGGGTTAGGGTTAGGGTTAGGGATGAAAGCACATAGGAGAAAGAGATATTCTTGAATAACTTTTTTTGTGAAGGTCGGAGAGACTTGCAAGTAGGCTCTACCCCCACTAAATGGGGTAGCGCGCATCGATCGGTACCATCCTTGAGCTTCTCCGACTTTCGGAAGGGTTAGGGTTAGGGTTAGGGATGAAAGCACATAGGAGAAAGAGATATTCTTGAATAACTTTTTTTGTGAAGGTCGGAGAGACTTGGAAAGTGGTTGCATCTGGACTAATTTGGGTCCTGCGGATCGATTGGTACCATCCCCGAGCTTGTACGACCTTCGGAAGAGGTCGACCGACGAAATTCCCCCAAATCTGAGGAGATATTCTTGAATAACTTTTTTTGTGAAGGTCGGAGAGACTTGCAAGTAGGCTCTACCCCCACTAAATGGGGTAGCGCGCATCGATCGGTACCATCCTTGAGCTTCTCCGACTTTCGGAAGGGTTAGGGTTAGGGTTAGGGATGAAAGCACATAGGAGAAAGAGATATTCTTGAATAACTTTTTTTGTGAAGGTCGGAGAGACTTGCAAGTAGGCTCTACCCCCACTAAATGGGGTAGCGCGCATCGATCGGTACCATCTTTGAGCTTCTCCGACTTTCGGAAGGGTTAGGGTTAGGGTTAGGGATGAAAGCACATAGGAGAAAGAGATATTCTTGAATAACTTTTTTTGTGAAGGTCGGAGAGACTTGGAAAGTGGTTGCATCTGGACTAATTTGGGTCCTGCGGATCGATTGGTACCATCCCCGAGCTTGTACGACCTTCGGAAGAGGTCGACCGACGAAATTCCCCCAAATCTGAGGAGATATTCTTGAATAACTTTTTTTGTGAAGGTCGGAGAGACTTGCAAGTAGGCTCTACCCCCACTAAATGGGGTTGCGCGCATCGATCGGTACCATCCTTGAGCTTCTCCGACTTTCGGAAGGGTTAGGGTTAGGGTTAGGGATGAAAGCACATAGGAGAAAGAGATATTCTTGAATAACTTTTTTTGTGAAGGTCGGAGAGACTTGCAAGTAGGCTCTACCCCCACTAAATGGGGTAGCGCGCATCGATCGGTACCATCCTTGAGCTTCTCCGACTTTCGGAAGGGTTAGGGTTAGGGTTAGGGATGAAAGCACATAGGAGAAAGAGATATTCTTGAATAACTTTTTTTGTGAAGGTCGGAGAGACTTGGAAAGTGGTTGCATCTGGACTAATTTGGGTCCTGCAGATCGATTGGTACCATCCCCGAGCTTGTACGACCTTCGGAAGAGGTCGACCGACGAAATTCCCCCAAAATCTGAGGAGATATTCTTGAATAACTTTTTTTGTGAAGGTCGGAGAGACTTGCAAGTAGGCTCTACCCCCACTAAATGGGGTTGCGCGCATCGATCAGTACCATCCTTGAGCTTCTCCGACTTTCGGAAGGGTTAGGGTTAGGGTTAGGGATGAAAGCACATAGGAGAAAGAGATATTCTTGAATAACTTTTTTTGTGAAGGTCGGAGAGACTTGCAAGTAGGCTCTACCCCCACTAAATGGGGTAGCGCGCATCGATCGGTACCATCCTTGAGCTTCTCCGACTTTCGGAAGGGTTAGGGTTAGGGTTAGGGATGAAAGCACATAGGAGAAAGAGATATTCTTGAATAACTTTTTTTGTGAAGGTCGGAGAGACTTGCAAGTAGGCTCTACCCCCACTAAATGGGGTAGCGCGCATCGATCGGTACCATCCTTGAGCTTCTCCGACTTTCGGAAGGGTTAGGGTTAGGGTTAGGGATGAAAGCACATAGGAGAAAGAGATATTCTTGAATAACTTTTTTTGTGAAGGTCGGAGAGACTTGCAAGTAGGCTCTACCCCCACTAAATGGGGTAGCGCGCATCGATCGGTACCATCTTTGAGCTTCTCCGACTTTCGGAAGGGTTAGGGTTAGGGTTAGGGATGAAAGCACATAGGAGAAAGAGATATTCTTGAATAACTTTTTTTGTGAAGGTCGGAGAGACTTGGAAAGTGGTTGCATCTGGACTAATTTGGGTCCTGCGGATCGATTGGTACCATCCCCGAGCTTGTACGACCTTCGGAAGAGGTCGACCGACGAAATTCCCCCAAATCTGAGGAGATATTCTTGAATAACTTTTTTTGTGAAGGTCGGAGAGACTTGCAAGTAGGCTCTACCCCCACTAAATGGGGTAGCGCGCATCGATCGGTACCATCCTTGAGCTTCTCCGACTTTCGGAAGGGTTAGGGTTAGGGTTAGGGATGAAAGCACATAGGAGAAAGAGATATTCTTGAATAACTTTTTTTGTGAAGGTCGGAGAGACTTGCAAGTAGGCTCTACCCCCACTAAATGGGGTAGCGCGCATCGATCGGTACCATCCTTGAGCTTCTCCGACTTTCGGAAGGGTTAGGGTTAGGGTTAGGGATGAAAGCACATAGGAGAAATAGATATTCTTGAATAACTTTTTTTGTGAAGGTCGGAGAGACTTGGAAAGTGGTTGCATCTGGACTAATTTGGGTCCTGCGGATCGATTGGTACCATCCCCGAGCTTGTACGACCTTCGGAAGAGGTCGACCGACGAAATTCCCCCAAATCTGAGGAGATATTCTTGAATAACTTTTTTTGTGAAGGTCGGAGAGACTTGCAAGTAGGCTCTACCCCCACTAAATGGGGTTGCGCGCATCGATCAGTACCATCCTTGAGCTTCTCCGACTTTCGGAAGGGTTAGGGTTAGGGTTAGGGATGAAAGCACATAGGAGAAAGAGATATTCTTGAATAACTTTTTTTGTGAAGGTCGGAGAGACTTGCAAGTAGGCTCTACCCCCACTAAATGGGGTAGCGCGCATCGATCGGTACCATCCTTGAGCTTCTCCGACTTTCGGAAGGGTTAGGGTTAGGGTTAGGGATGAAAGCACATAGGAGAAAGAGATATTCTTGAATAACTTTTTTTGTGAAGGTCGGAGAGACTTGCAAGTAGGCTCTACCCCCACTAAATGGGGTAGCGCGCATCGATCGGTACCATCCTTGAGCTTCTCCGACTTTCGGAAGGGTTAGGGTTAGGGTTAGGGATGAAAGCACATAGGAGAAAGAGATATTCTTGAATAACTTTTTTTGTGAAGGTCGGAGAGACTTGCAAGTAGGCTCTACCCCCACTAAATGGGGTAGCGCACATCGATCGGTACCATCCTTGAGCTTCTCCGACTTTCGGAAGGGTTAGGGTTAGGGTTAGGGATGAAAGCACATAGGAGAAAGAGATATTCTTGAATAACTTTTTTTGTGAAGGTCGGAGAGACTTGCAAGTAGGCTCTACCCCCACTAAATGGGGTAGCGCGCATCGATCGGTACCATCTTTGAGCTTCTCCGACTTTCGGAAGGGTTAGGGTTAGGGTTAGGGATGAAAGCACATAGGAGAAAGAGATATTCTTGAATAACTTTTTTTGTGAAGGTCGGAGAGACTTGGAAAGTGGTTGCATCTGGACTAATTTGGGTCCTGCAGATCGATTGGTACCATCCCCGAGCTTGTACGACCTTCGGAAGAGGTCGACCGACGAAATTCCCCCAAAATCTGAGGAGATATTCTTGAATAACTTTTTTTGTGAAGGTCGGAGAGACTTGCAAGTAGGCTCTACCCCCACTAAATGGGGTTGCGCGCATCGATCAGTACCATCCTTGAGCTTCTCCGACTTTCGGAAGGGTTAGGGTTAGGGTTAGGGATGAAAGCACATAGGAGAAAGAGATATTCTTGAATAACTTTTTTTGTGAAGGTCGGAGAGACTTGCAAGTAGGCTCTACCCCCACTAAATGGGGTAGCGCGCATCGATCGGTACCATCCTTGAGCTTCTCCGACTTTCGGAAGGGTTAGGGTTAGGGTTAGGGATGAAAGCACATAGGAGAAAGAGATATTCTTGAATAACTTTTTTTGTGAAGGTCGGAGAGACTTGCAAGTAGGCTCTACCCCCACTAAATGGGGTAGCGCGCATCGATCGGTACCATCCTTGAGCTTCTCCGACTTTCGGAAGGGTTAGGGTTAGGGTTAGGGATGAAAGCACATAGGAGAAAGAGATATTCTTGAATAACTTTTTTTGTGAAGGTCGGAGAGACTTGCAAGTAGGCTCTACCCCCACTAAATGGGGTAGCGCGCATCGATCGGTACCATCCTTGAGCTTCTCCGACTTTCGGAAGGGTTAGGGTTAGGGTTAGGGATGAAAGCACATAGGAGAAAGAGATATTCTTGAATAACTTTTTTTGTGAAGGTCGGAGAGACTTGCAAGTAGGCTCTACCCCCACTAAATGGGGTAGCGCGCATCGATCGGTACCATCCTTGAGCTTCTCCGACTTTCGGAAGGGTTAGGGTTAGGGTTAGGGATGAAAGCACATAGGAGAAAGAGATATTCTTGAATAACTTTTTTTGTGAAGGTCGGAGAGACTTGGAAAGTGGTTGCATCTGGACTAATTTGGGTCCTGCGGATCGATTGGTACCATCCCCGAGCTTGTACGACCTTCGGAAGAGGTCGACCGACGAAATTCCCCCAAATCTGAGGAGATATTCTTGAATAACTTTTTTTGTGAAGGTCGGAGAGACTTGCAAGTAGGCTCTACCCCCACTAAATGGGGTAGCGCGCATCGATCGGTACCATCCTTGAGCTTCTCCGACTTTCGGAAGGGTTAGGGTTAGGGTTAGGGATGAAAGCACATAGGAGAAAGAGATATTCTTGAATAACTTTTTTTGTGAAGGTTGGAGAGACTTGCAAGTAGGCTCTACCCCCACTAAATGGGGTAGCTCGCATCGATCGGTACCATCCTTGAGCTTCTCCGACTTTCGGAAGGGTTAGGGTTAGGGTTAGGGATGAAAGCACATAGGAGAAAGAGATATTCTTGAATAACTTTTTTTGTGAAGGTCGGAGAGACTTGCAAGTAGGCTCTACCCCCACTAAATGGGGTAGCGCGCATCGATCGGTACCATCCTTGAGCTTCTCCGACTTTCGGAAGGGTTAGGGTTAGGGTTAGGGATGAAAGCACATAGGAGAAAGAGATATTCTTGAATAACTTTTTTTGTGAAGGTCGGAGAGACTTGGAAAGTGGTTGCATCTGGACTAATTTGGGTCCTGCGGATCGATTGGTACCATCCCCGAGCTTGTACGACCTTCGGAAGAGGTCGACCGACGAAATTCCCCCAAATCTGAGGAGATATTCTTGAATAACTTTTTTTGTGAAGGTCGGAGAGACTTGCAAGTAGGCTCTACCCCCACTAAATGGGGTAGCGCGCATCGATCGGTACCATCCTTGAGCTTCTCCGACTTTCGGAAGGGTTAGGGTTAGGGTTAGGGATGAAAGCACATAGGAGAAAGAGATATTCTTGAATAACTTTTTTTGTGAAGGTCGGAGAGACTTGCAAGTAGGCTCTACCCCCACTAAATGGGGTAGCGCGCATCGATCGGTACCATCCTTGAGCTTCTCCGACTTTCGGAAGGGTTAGGGTTAGGGTTAGGGATGAAAGCACATAGGAGAAAGAGATATTCTTGAATAACTTTTTTTGTGAAGGTCGGAGAGACTTGCAAGTAGGCTCTACCCCCACTAAATGGGGTAGCGCGCATCGATCGGTACCATCCTTGAGCTTCTCCGACTTTCGGAAGGGTTAGGGTTAGGGTTAGGGATGAAAGCACATAGGAGAAAGAGATATTCTTGAATAACTTTTTTTGTGAAGGTCGGAGAGACTTGCAAGTAGGCTCTACCCCCACTAAATGGGGTAGCGCGCATCGATCGGTACCATCCTTGAGCTTCTCCGACTTTCGGAAGGGTTAGGGTTAGGGTTAGGGATGAAAGCACATAGGAGAAAGAGATATTCTTGAATAACTTTTTTTGTGAAGGTCGGAGAGACTTGCAAGTAGGCTCTACCCCCACTAAATGGGGTAGCGCGCATCGATCGGTACCATCCTTGAGCTTCTCCGACTTTCGGAAGGGTTAGGGTTAGGGTTAGGGATGAAAGCACATAGGAGAAAGAGATATTCTTGAATAACGTTTTTTGTGAAGGTCGGAGAGACTTGGAAAGTGGTTGCATCTGGACTAATTTGGGTCCTGCGGATCGATTGGTACCATCCCCGAGCTTGTACGACCTTCGGAAGAGGTCGACCGACGAAATTCCCCCAAATCTGAGGAGATATTCTTGAATAACTTTTTTTGTGAAGGTCGGAGAGACTTGCAAGTAGGCTCTACCCCCACTAAATGGGGTAGCGCACATCGATCGGTACCATCCTTGAGCTTCTCCGACTTTCGGAAGGGTTAGGGTTAGGGTTAGGGATGAAAGCACATAGGAGAAAGAGATATTCTTGAATAACTTTTTTTGTGAAGGTCGGAGAGACTTGCAAGTAGGCTCTACCCCCACTAAATGGGGTAGCGCGCATCGATCGGTACCATCCTTGAGCTTCTCCGACTTTCGGAAGGGTTAGGGTTAGGGTTAGGGATGAAAGCACATAGGAGAAAGAGATATTCTTGAATAACTTTTTTTGTGAAGGTCGGAGAGACTTGGAAAGTGGTTGCATCTGGACTAATTTGGGTCCTGCGGATCGATTGGTACCATCCCCGAGCTTGTACGACCTTCGGAAGAGGTCGACCGACGAAATTCCCCCAAATCTGAGGAGATATTCTTGAATAACTTTTTTTGTGAAGGTCGGAGAGACTTGCAAGTAGGCTCTACCCCCACTAAATGGGGTAGCGCGCATCGATCGGTACCATCCTTGAGCTTCTCCGACTTTCGGAAGGGTTAGGGTTAGGGTTAGGGATGAAAGCACATAGGAGAAAGAGATATTCTTGAATAACTTTTTTTGTGAAGGTCGGAGAGACTTGCAAGTAGGCTCTACCCCCACTAAATGGGGTAGCGCACATCGATCGGTACCATCCTTGAGCTTCTCCGACTTTCGGAAGGGTTAGGGTTAGGGTTAGGGATGAAAGCACATAGGAGAAAGAGATATTCTTGAATAACTTTTTTTGTGAAGGTCGGAGAGACTTGCAAGTAGGCTCTACCCCCACTAAATGGGGTAGCGCGCATCGATCGGTACCATCCTTGAGCTTCTCCGACTTTCGGAAGGGTTAGGGTTAGGGTTAGGGATGAAAGCACATAGGAGAAAGAGATATTCTTGAATAACTTTTTTTGTGAAGGTCGGAGAGACTTGCAAGTAGGCTCTACCCCCACTAAATGGGGTAGCGCGCATCGATCGGTACCATCCTTGAGCTTCTCCGACTTTCGGAAGGGTTAGGGTTAGGGTTAGGGATGAAAGCACATAGGAGAAAGAGATATTCTTGAATAACTTTTTTTGTGAAGGTCGGAGAGACTTGCAAGTAGGCTCTACCCCCACTAAATGGGGTAGCGCGCATCGATCGGTACCATCCTTGAGCTTCTCCGACTTTCGGAAGGGTTAGGGTTAGGGTTAGGGATGAAAGCACATAGGAGAAAGAGATATTCTTGAATAACTTTTTTTGTGAAGGTCGGAGAGACTTGGAAAGTGGTTGCATCTGGACTAATTTGGGTCCTGCGGATCGATTGGTACCATCCCCGAGCTTGTACGACCTTCGGAAGAGGTCGACCGACGAAATTCCCCCAAATCTGAGGAGATATTCTTGAATAACTTTTTTTGTGAAGGTCGGAGAGACTTGCAAGTAGGCTCTACCCCCACTAAATGGGGTAGCGCACATCGATCGGTACCATCCTTGAGCTTCTCCGACTTTCGGAAGGGTTAGGGTTAGGGTTAGGGATGAAAGCACATAGGAGAAAGAGATATTCTTGAATAACTTTTTTTGTGAAGGTCGGAGAGACTTGCAAGTAGGCTCTACCCCCACTAAATGGGGTAGCGCGCATCGATCGGTACCATCCTTGAGCTTCTCCGACTTTCGGAAGGGTTAGGGTTAGGGTTAGGGATGAAAGCACATAGGAGAAAGAGATATTCTTGAATAACTTTTTTTGTGAAGGTCGGAGAGACTTGGAAAGTGGTTGCATCTGGACTAATTTGGGTCCTGCGGATCGATTGGTACCATCCCCGAGCTTGTACGACCTTCGGAAGAGGTCGACCGACGAAATTCCCCCAAATCTGAGGAGATATTCTTGAATAACTTTTTTTGTGAAGGTCGGAGAGACTTGCAAGTAGGCTCTACCCCCACTAAATGGGGTAGCGCGCATCGATCGGTACCATCCTTGAGCTTCTCCGACTTTCGGAAGGGTTAGGGTTAGGGTTAGGGATGAAAGCACATAGGAGAAAGAGATATTCTTGAATAACTTTTTTTGTGAAGGTCGGAGAGACTTGCAAGTAGGCTCTACCCCCACTAAATGGGGTAGCGCACATCGATCGGTACCATCCTTGAGCTTCTCCGACTTTCGGAAGGGTTAGGGTTAGGGTTAGGGATGAAAGCACATAGGAGAAAGAGATATTCTTGAATAACTTTTTTTGTGAAGGTCGGAGAGACTTGCAAGTAGGCTCTACCCCCACTAAATGGGGTAGCGCGCATCGATCGGTACCATCCTTGAGCTTCTCCGACTTTCGGAAGGGTTAGGGTTAGGGTTAGGGATGAAAGCACATAGGAGAAAGAGATATTCTTGAATAACTTTTTTTGTGAAGGTCGGAGAGACTTGCAAGTAGGCTCTACCCCCACTAAATGGGGTAGCGCGCATCGATCGGTACCATCCTTGAGCTTCTCCGACTTTCGGAAGGGTTAGGGTTAGGGTTAGGGATGAAAGCACATAGGAGAAAGAGATATTCTTGAATAACTTTTTTTGTGAAGGTCGGAGAGACTTGCAAGTAGGCTCTACCCCCACTAAATGGGGTAGCGCGCATCGATCGGTACCATCCTTGAGCTTCTCCGACTTTCGGAAGGGTTAGGGTTAGGGTTAGGGATGAAAGCACATAGGAGAAAGAGATATTCTTGAATAACTTTTTTTGTGAAGGTCGGAGAGACTTGGAAAGTGGTTGCATCTGGACTAATTTGGGTCCTGCGGATCGATTGGTACCATCCCCGAGCTTGTACGACCTTCGGAAGAGGTCGACCGACGAAATTCCCCCAAATCTGAGGAGATATTCTTGAATAACTTTTTTTGTGAAGGTCGGAGAGACTTGCAAGTAGGCTCTACCCCCACTAAATGGGGTTGCGCGCATCGATCGGTACCATCCTTGAGCTTCTCCGACTTTCGGAAGGGTTAGGGTTAGGGTTAGGGATGAAAGCACATAGGAGAAAGAGATATTCTTGAATAACTTTTTTTGTGAAGGTCGGAGAGACTTGCAAGTAGGCTCTACCCCCACTAAATGGGGTAGCGCACATCGATCGGTACCATCCTTGAGCTTCTCCGACTTTCGGAAGGGTTAGGGTTAGGGTTAGGGATGAAAGCACATAGGAGAAAGAGATATTCTTGAATAACTTTTTTTGTGAAGGTCGGAGAGACTTGGAAAGTGGTTGCATCTGGACTAATTTGGGTCCTGCAGATCGATTGGTACCATCCCCGAGCTTGTACGACCTTCGGAAGAGGTCGACCGACGAAATTCCCCCAAATCTGAGGAGATATTCTTGAATAACTTTTTTTGTGAAGGTCGGAGAGACTTGCAAGTAGGCTCTACCCCCACTAAATGGGGTAGCGCGCATCGATCGGTACCATCCTTGAGCTTCTCCGACTTTCGGAAGGGTTAGGGTTAGGGTTAGGGATGAAAGCACATAGGAGAAAGAGATATTCTTGAATAACTTTTTTTGTGAAGGTCGGAGAGACTTGCAAGTAGGCTCTACCCCCACTAAATGGGGTAGCGCACATCGATCGGTACCATCCTTGAGCTTCTCCGACTTTCGGAAGGGTTAGGGTTAGGGTTAGGGATGAAAGCACATAGGAGAAAGAGATATTCTTGAATAACTTTTTTTGTGAAGGTCGGAGAGACTTGCAAGTAGGCTCTACCCCCACTAAATGGGGTAGCGCGCATCGATCGGTACCATCCTTGAGCTTCTCCGACTTTCGGAAGGGTTAGGGTTAGGGTTAGGGATGAAAGCACATAGGAGAAAGAGATATTCTTGAATAACTTTTTTTGTGAAGGTCGGAGAGACTTGCAAGTAGGCTCTACCCCCACTAAATGGGGTAGCGCGCATCGATCGGTACCATCCTTGAGCTTCTCCGACTTTCGGAAGGGTTAGGGTTAGGGTTAGGGATGAAAGCACATAGGAGAAAGAGATATTCTTGAATAACTTTTTTTGTGAAGGTCGGAGAGACTTGCAAGTAGGCTCTACCCCCACTAAATGGGGTAGCGCGCATCGATCGGTACCATCCTTGAGCTTCTCCGACTTTCGGAAGGGTTAGGGTTAGGGTTAGGGATGAAAGCACATAGGAGAAAGAGATATTCTTGAATAACTTTTTTTGTGAAGGTCGGAGAGACTTGGAAAGTGGTTGCATCTGGACTAATTTGGGTCCTGCGGATCGATTGGTACCATCCCCGAGCTTGTACGACCTTCGGAAGAGGTCGACCGACGAAATTCCCCCAAATCTGAGGAGATATTCTTGAATAACTTTTTTTGTGAAGGTCGGAGAGACTTGCAAGTAGGCTCTACCCCCACTAAATGGGGTTGCGCGCATCGATCGGTACCATCCTTGAGCTTCTCCGACTTTCGGAAGGGTTAGGGTTAGGGTTAGGGATGAAAGCACATAGGAGAAAGAGATATTCTTGAATAACTTTTTTTGTGAAGGTCGGAGAGACTTGCAAGTAGGCTCTACCCCCACTAAATGGGGTAGCGCACATCGATCGGTACCATCCTTGAGCTTCTCCGACTTTCGGAAGGGTTAGGGTTAGGGTTAGGGATGAAAGCACATAGGAGAAAGAGATATTCTTGAATAACTTTTTTTGTGAAGGTCGGAGAGACTTGGAAAGTGGTTGCATCTGGACTAATTTGGGTCCTGCAGATCGATTGGTACCATCCCCGAGCTTGTACGACCTTCGGAAGAGGTCGACCGACGAAATTCCCCCAAAATCTGAGGAGATATTCTTGAATAACTTTTTTTGTGAAGGTCGGAGAGACTTGCAAGTAGGCTCTACCCCCACTAAATGGGGTTGCGCGCATCGATCAGTACCATCCTTGAGCTTCTCCGACTTTCGGAAGGGTTAGGGTTAGGGTTAGGGATGAAAGCACATAGGAGAAAGAGATATTCTTGAATAACTTTTTTTGTGAAGGTCGGAGAGACTTGCAAGTAGGCTCTACCCCCACTAAATGGGGTAGCGCGCATCGATCGGTACCATCCTTGAGCTTCTCCGACTTTCGGAAGGGTTAGGGTTAGGGTTAGGGATGAAAGCACATAGGAGAAAGAGATATTCTTGAATAACTTTTTTTGTGAAGGTCGGAGAGACTTGCAAGTAGGCTCTACCCCCACTAAATGGGGTAGCGCGCATCGATCGGTACCATCCTTGAGCTTCTCCGACTTTCGGAAGGGTTAGGGTTAGGGTTAGGGATGAAAGCACATAGGAGAAAGAGATATTCTTGAATAACTTTTTTTGTGAAGGTCGGAGAGACTTGCAAGTAGGCTCTACCCCCACTAAATGGGGTAGCGCGCATCGATCGGTACCATCCTTGAGCTTCTCCGACTTTCGGAAGGGTTAGGGTTAGGGTTAGGGATGAAAGCACATAGGAGAAAGAGATATTCTTGAATAACTTTTTTTGTGAAGGTCGGAGAGACTTGGAAAGTGGTTGCATCTGGACTAATTTGGGTCCTGCAGATCGATTGGTACCATCCCCGAGCTTGTACGACCTTCGGAAGAGGTCGACCGACGAAATTCCCCCAAATCTGAGGAGATATTCTTGAATAACTTTTTTTGTGAAGGTCGGAGAGACTTGCAAGTAGGCTCTACCCCCACTAAATGGGGTAGCGCGCATCGATCGGTACCATCCTTGAGCTTCTCCGACTTTCGGAAGGGTTAGGGTTAGGGTTAGGGATGAAAGCACATAGGAGAAAGAGATATTCTTGAATAACTTTTTTTGTGAAGGTCGGAGAGACTTGCAAGTAGGCTCTACCCCCACTAAATGGGGTAGCGCGCATCGATCGGTACCATCCTTGAGCTTCTCCGACTTTCGGAAGGGTTAGGGTTAGGGATGAAAGCACATAGGAGAAAGAGATATTCTTGAATAACTTTTTTTGTGAAGGTCGGAGAGACTTGGAAAGTGGTTGCATCTGGACTAATTTGGGTCCTGCGGATCGATTGGTACCATCCCCGAGCTTGTACGACCTTCGGAAGAGGTCGACCGACGAAATTCCCCCAAATCTGAGGAGATATTCTTGAATAACTTTTTTTGTGAAGGTCGGAGAGACTTGCAAGTAGGCTCTACCCCCACTAAATGGGGTTGCGCACATCGATCAGTACCATCCTTGAGCTTCTCCGACTTTCGGAAGGGTTAGGGTTAGGGTTAGGGATGAAAGCACATAGGAGAAAGAGATATTCTTGAATAACTTTTTTTGTGAAGGTCGGAGAGACTTGCAAGTAGGCTCTACCCCCACTAAATGGGGTAGCGCACATCGATCAGTACCATCCTTGAGCTTCTCCGACTTTCGGAAGGGTTAGGGTTAGGGTTAGGGATGAAAGCACATAGGAGAAAGAGATATTCTTGAATAACTTTTTTTGTGAAGGTCGGAGAGACTTGCAAGTAGGCTCTACCCCCACTAAATGGGGTAGCGCGCATCGATCGGTACCATCCTTGAGCTTCTCCGACTTTCGGAAGGGTTAGGGTTAGGGTTAGGGATGAAAGCACATAGGAGAAAGAGATATTCTTGAATAACTTTTTTTGTGAAGGTCGGAGAGACTTGCAAGTAGGCTCTACCCCCACTAAATGGGGTAGCGCGCATCGATCGGTACCATCCTTGAGCTTCTCCGACTTTCGGAAGGGTTAGGGTTAGGGTTAGGGATGAAAGCACATAGGAGAAAGAGATATTCTTGAATAACTTTTTTTGTGAAGGTCGGAGAGACTTGGAAAGTGGTTGCATCTAGACTAATTTGGGTCCTGCAGATCGATTAGTACCATCCCCGAGCTTGTACGACCTTCGGAAGAGGTCGACCGACGAAATTCCCCCAAAATCTGAGGAGATATTCTTGAATAACCTTTTTTGTGAAGGTCGGAGAGACTTGCAAGTAGGCTCTACCCCCACTAAATGGGGTTGCGCGCATCGATCAGTACTATCCTTGAGCTTCTCCGACTTTCGGAAGGGTTAGGGTTAGGGTTAGGGATGAAAGCACATAGGAGAAAGAGATATTCTTGAATAACTTTTTTTGTGAAGGTCGGAGAGAATTGCAAGTAGGCTCTACCCCCACTAAATGGGGTAGCGCGCATCGATCGGTACCATCCTTGAGCTTCTCCGACTTTCGGAAGGGTTAGGGTTAGGGTTAGGGATGAAAGCACATAGGAGAAAGAGATATTCTTGAATAACTTTTTTTGTGAAGGTCGGAGAGACTTGCAAGTAGGCTCTACCCCCACTAAATGGGGTAGCGCGCATCGATCGGTACCATCATTGAGCTTCTCCGACTTTCGGAAGGGTTAGGGTTAGGGTTAGGGATGAAAGCACATAGGAGAAAGAGATATTCTTGAATAACTTTTTTTGTGAAGGTCGGAGAGACTTGCAAGTAGGCTCTACCCCCACTAAATGGGGTAGCGCGCATCGATCGGTACCATCCTTGAGCTTCTCCGACT
This sequence comes from Limanda limanda, assembly GCF_963576545.1. Taxonomy (NCBI): domain Eukaryota; kingdom Metazoa; phylum Chordata; class Actinopteri; order Pleuronectiformes; family Pleuronectidae; genus Limanda; species Limanda limanda. The sequence continues at coordinate 188,179 of NW_026870618.1, forward strand.
TTCGGAAGGGTTAGGGTTAGGGTTAGGGATGAAAGCACATAGGAGAAAGAGATATTCTTGAATAACTTTTTTTGTGAAGGTCGGAGAGACTTGCAAGTAGGCTCTACCCCCACTAAATGGGGTAGCGCGCATCGATTGGTACCATCCTTGAGCTTCTCCGACTTTCGGAAGGGTTAGGGTTAGGGTTAGGGATGAAAGCACATAGGAGAAAGAGATATTCTTGAATAACTTTTTTTGTGAAGGTCGGAGAGACTTGCAAGTAGGCTCTACCCCCACTAAATGGGGTAGCGCGCATCGATCGGTACCATCCTTGAGCTTCTCCGACTTTCGGAAGGGTTAGGGTTAGGGTTAGGGATGAAAGCACATAGGAGAAAGAGATATTCTTGAATAACTTTTTTTGTGAAGGTCGGAGAGACTTGGAAAGTGGTTGCATCTGGACTAATTTGGGTCCTGCGGATCGATTGGTACCATCCCCGAGCTTGTACGACCTTCGGAAGAGGTCGACCGACGAAATTCCCCCAAATCTGAGGAGATATTCTTGAATAACTTTTTTTGTGAAGGTCGGAGAGACTTGCAAGTAGGCTCTACCCCCACTAAATGGGGTTGCGCGCATCGATCGGTACCATCCTTGAGCTTCTCCGACTTTCGGAAGGGTTAGGGTTAGGGTTAGGGATGAAAGCACATAGGAGAAAGAGATATTCTTGAATAACTTTTTTTGTGAAGGTCGGAGAGACTTGCAAGTAGGCTCTACCCCCACTAAATGGGGTAGCGCACATCGATCGGTACCATCCTTGAGCTTCTCCGACTTTCGGAAGGGTTAGGGTTAGGGTTAGGGATGAAAGCACATAGGAGAAAGAGATATTCTTGAATAACTTTTTTTGTGAAGGTCGGAGAGACTTGGAAAGTGGTTGCATCTGGACTAATTTGGGTCCTGCAGATCGATTGGTACCATCCCCGAGCTTGTACGACCTTCGGAAGAGGTCGACCGACGAAATTCCCCCAAAATCTGAGGAGATATTCTTGAATAACTTTTTTTGTGAAGGTCGGAGAGACTTGCAAGTAGGCTCTATCCCCACTAAATGGGGTTGCGCGCATCGATCAGTACCATCCTTGAGCTTCTCCGACTTTCGGAAGGGTTAGGGTTAGGGTTAGGGATGAAAGCACATAGGAGAAAGAGATATTCTTGAATAACTTTTTTTGTGAAGGTCGGAGAGACTTGCAAGTAGGCTCTACCCCCACTAAATGGGGTAGCGCGCATCGATCGGTACCATCCTTGAGCTTCTCCGACTTTCGGAAGGGTTAGGGTTAGGGTTAGGGATGAAAGCACATAGGAGAAAGAGATATTCTTGAATAACTTTTTTTGTGAAGGTCGGAGAGACTTGCAAGTAGGCTCTACCCCCACTAAATGGGGTAGCGCGCATCGATCGGTACCATCCTTGAGCTTCTCCGACTTTCGGAAGGGTTAGGGTTAGGGTTAGGGATGAAAGCACATAGGAGAAAGAGATATTCTTGAATAACTTTTTTTGTGAAGGTCGGAGAGACTTGCAAGTAGGCTCTACCCCCACTAAATGGGGTAGCGCGCATCGATCGGTACCATCTTTGAGCTTCTCCGACTTTCGGAAGGGTTAGGGTTAGGGTTAGGGATGAAAGCACATAGGAGAAAGAGATATTCTTGAATAACTTTTTTTGTGAAGGTCGGAGAGACTTGGAAAGTGGTTGCATCTGGACTAATTTGGGTCCTGCGGATCGATTGGTACCATCCCCGAGCTTGTACGACCTTCGGAAGAGGTCGACCGACGAAATTCCCCCAAATCTGAGGAGATATTCTTGAATAACTTTTTTTGTGAAGGTCGGAGAGACTTGCAAGTAGGCTCTACCCCCACTAAATGGGGTAGCGCGCATCGATCGGTACCATCCTTGAGCTTCTCCGACTTTCGGAAGGGTTAGGGTTAGGGTTAGGGATGAAAGCACATAGGAGAAAGAGATATTCTTGAATAACTTTTTTTGTGAAGGTCGGAGAGACTTGCAAGTAGGCTCTACCCCCACTAAATGGGGTAGCGCGCATCGATCGGTACCATCCTTGAGCTTCTCCGACTTTCGGAAGGGTTAGGGTTAGGGATGAAAGCACATAGGAGAAAGAGATATTCTTGAATAACTTTTTTTGTGAAGGTCGGAGAGACTTGGAAAGTGGTTGCATCTGGACTAATTTGGGTCCTGCGGATCGATTGGTACCATCCCCGAGCTTGTACGACCTTCGGAAGAGGTCGACCGACGAAATTCCCCCAAATCTGAGGAGATATTCTTGAATAACTTTTTTTGTGAAGGTCGGAGAGACTTGCAAGTAGGCTCTACCCCCACTAAATGGGGTTGCGCACATCGATCAGTACCATCCTTGAGCTTCTCCGACTTTCGGAAGGGTTAGGGTTAGGGTTAGGGATGAAAGCACATAGGAGAAAGAGATATTCTTGAATAACTTTTTTTGTGAAGGTCGGAGAGACTTGCAAGTAGGCTCTACCCCCACTAAATGGGGTAGCGCGCATCGATCGGTACCATCCTTGAGCTTCTCCGACTTTCGGAAGGGTTAGGGTTAGGGTTAGGGATGAAAGCACATAGGAGAAAGAGATATTCTTGAATAACTTTTTTTGTGAAGGTCGGAGAGACTTGCAAGTAGGCTCTACCCCCACTAAATGGGGTAGCGCACATCGATCAGTACCATCCTTGAGCTTCTCCGACTTTCGGAAGGGTTAGGGTTAGGGTTAGGGATGAAAGCACATAGGAGAAAGAGATATTCTTGAATAACTTTTTTTGTGAAGGTCGGAGAGACTTGCAAGTAGGCTCTACCCCCACTAAATGGGGTAGCGCGCATCGATCGGTACCATCCTTGAGCTTCTCCGACTTTCGGAAGGGTTAGGGTTAGGGTTAGGGATGAAAGCACATAGGAGAAAGAGATATTCTTGAATAACTTTTTTTGTGAAGGTCGGAGAGACTTGCAAGTAGGCTCTACCCCCACTAAATGGGGTAGCGCGCATCGATCGGTACCATCCTTGAGCTTCTCCGACTTTCGGAAGGGTTAGGGTTAGGGTTAGGGATGAAAGCACATAGGAGAAAGAGATATTCTTGAATAACTTTTTTTGTGAAGGTCGGAGAGACTTGGAAAGTGGTTGCATCTGGACTAATTTGGGTCCTGCAGATCGATTAGTACCATCCCCGAGCTTGTACGACCTTCGGAAGAGGTCGACCGACGAAATTCCCCCAAAATCTGAGGAGATATTCTTGAATAACTTTTTTTGTGAAGGTCGGAGAGACTTGCAAGTAGGCTCTACCCCCACTAAATGGGGTTGCGCGCATCGATCAGTACCATCCTTGAGCTTCTCCGACTTTCGGAAGGGTTAGGGTTAGGGTTAGGGATGAAAGCACATAGGAGAAAGAGATATTCTTGAATAACTTTTTTTGTGAAGGTCGGAGAGAATTGCAAGTAGGCTCTACCCCCACTAAATGGGGTAGCGCGCATCGATCGGTACCATCCTTGAGCTTCTCCGACTTTCGGAAGGGTTAGGGTTAGGGTTAGGGATGAAAGCACATAGGAGAAAGAGATATTCTTGAATAACTTTTTTTGTGAAGGTCGGAGAGACTTGCAAGTAGGCTCTACCCCCACTAAATGGGGTAGCGCGCATCGATCGGTACCATCATTGAGCTTCTCCGACTTTCGGAAGGGTTAGGGTTAGGGATGAAAGCACATAGGAGAAAGAGATATTCTTGAATAACTTTTTTTGTGAAGGTCGGAGAGACTTGCAAGTAGGCTCTACCCCCACTAAATGGGGTAGCGCGCATCGATCGGTACCATCCTTGAGCTTCTCCGACTTTCGGAAGGGTTAGGGTTAGGGTTAGGGATGAAAGCACATAGGAGAAAGAGATATTCTTGAATAACTTTTTTTGTGAAGGTCGGAGAGACTTGCAAGTAGGCTCTACCCCCACTAAATGGGGTAGCGCGCATCGATCGGTACCATCCTTGAGCTTCTCCGACTTTCGGAAGGGTTAGGGTTAGGGTTAGGGATGAAAGCACATAGGAGAAAGAGATATTCTTGAATAACTTTTTTTGTGAAGGTCGGAGAGACTTGCAAGTAGGCTCTACCCCCACTAAATGGGGTAGCGCGCATCGATCGGTACCATCCTTGAGCTTCTCCGACTTTCGGAAGGGTTAGGGTTAGGGTTAGGGATGAAAGCACATAGGAGAAAGAGATATTCTTGAATAACTTTTTTTGTGAAGGTCGGAGAGACTTGGAAAGTGGTTGCATCTGGACTAATTTGGGTCCTGCGGATCGATTGGTACCATCCCCGAGCTTGTACGACCTTCGGAAGAGGTCGACCGACGAAATTCCCCCAAATCTGAGGAGATATTCTTGAATAACTTTTTTTGTGAAGGTCGGAGAGACTTGCAAGTAGGCTCTACCCCCACTAAATGGGGTTGCGCGCATCGATCGGTACCATCCTTGAGCTTCTCCGACTTTCGGAAGGGTTAGGGTTAGGGTTAGGGATGAAAGCACATAGGAGAAAGAGATATTCTTGAATAACTTTTTTTGTGAAGGTCGGAGAGACTTGCAAGTAGGCTCTACCCCCACTAAATGGGGTAGCGCACATCGATCGGTACCATCCTTGAGCTTTTCCGACTTTCGGAAGGGTTAGGGTTAGGGTTAGGGATGAAAGCACATAGGAGAAAGAGATATTCTTGAATAACTTTTTTTGTGAAGGTCGGAGAGACTTGGAAAGTGGTTGCATCTGGACTAATTTGGGTCCTGCAGATCGATTGGTACCATCCCCGAGCTTGTACGACCTTCGGAAGAGGTCGACCGACGAAATTCCCCCAAAATCTGAGGAGATATTCTTGAATAACTTTTTTTGTGAAGGTCGGAGAGACTTGCAAGTAGGCTCTACCCCCACTAAATGGGGTTGCGCGCATCGATCAGTACCATCCTTGAGCTTCTCCGACTTTCGGAAGGGTTAGGGTTAGGGTTAGGGATGAAAGCACATAGGAGAAAGAGATATTCTTGAATAACTTTTTTTGTGAAGGTCGGAGAGACTTGCAAGTAGGCTCTACCCCCACTAAATGGGGTAGCGCGCATCGATCGGTACCATCCTTGAGCTTCTCCGACTTTCGGAAGGGTTAGGGTTAGGGTTAGGGATGAAAGCACATAGGAGAAAGAGATATTCTTGAATAACTTTTTTTGTGAAGGTCGGAGAGACTTGCAAGTAGGCTCTACCCCCACTAAATGGGGTAGCGCGCATCGATCGGTACCATCCTTGAGCTTCTCCGACTTTCGGAAGGGTTAGGGTTAGGGTTAGGGATGAAAGCACATAGGAGAAAGAGATATTCTTGAATAACTTTTTTTGTGAAGGTCTGAGAGACTTGCAAGTAGGCTCTACCCCCACTAAATGGGGTAGCGCGCATCGATCGGTACCATCCTTGAGCTTCTCCGACTTTCGGAAGGGTTAGGGTTAGGGTTAGGGATGAAAGCACATAGGAGAAAGAGATATTCTTGAATAACTTTTTTTGTGAAGGTCGGAGAGACTTGCAAGTAGGCTCTACCCCCACTAAATGGGGTAGCGCGCATCGATCGGTACCATCCTTGAGCTTCTCCGACTTTCGGAAGGGTTAGGGTTAGGGTTAGGGATGAAAGCACATAGGAGAAAGAGATATTCTTGAATAACTTTTTTTGTGAAGGTCTGAGAGACTTGGAAAGTGGTTGCATCTGGACTAATTTGGGTCCTGCGGATCGATTGGTACCATCCCCGAGCTTGTACGACCTTCGGAAGAGGTCGACCGACGAAATTCCCCCAAATCTGAGGAGATATTCTTGAATAACTTTTTTTGTGAAGGTCGGAGAGACTTGCAAGTAGGCTCTACCCCCACTAAATGGGGTAGCGCGCATCGATCGGTACCATCCTTGAGCTTCTCCGACTTTCGGAAGGGTTAGGGTTAGGGTTAGGGATGAAAGCACATAGGAGAAAGAGATATTCTTGAATAACTTTTTTTGTGAAGGTCGGAGAGACTTGCAAGTAGGCTCTACCCCCACTAAATGGGGTAGCGCGCATCGATCGGTACCATCCTTGAGCTTCTCCGACTTTCGGAAGGGTTAGGGTTAGGGATGAAAGCACATAGGAGAAAGAGATATTCTTGAATAACTTTTTTTGTGAAGGTCGGAGAGACTTGGAAAGTGGTTTCATCTGGACTAATTTGGGTCCTGCGGATCGATTGGTACCATCCCCGAGCTTGTACGACCTTCGGAAGAGGTCGACCGACGAAATTCCCCCAAATCTGAGGAGATATTCTTGAATAACTTTTTTTGTGAAGGTCGGAGAGACTTGCAAGTAGGCTCTACCCCCACTAAATGGGGTTGCGCGCATCGATCAGTACCATCCTTGAGCTTCTCCGACTTTCGGAAGGGTTAGGGTTAGGGTTAGGGATGAAAGCACATAGGAGAAAGAGATATTCTTGAATAACGTTTTTTGTGAAGGTCGGAGAGACTTGCAAGTAGGCTCTACCCCCACTAAATGGGGTAGCGCGCATCGATCGGTACCATCCTTGAGCTTCTCCGACTTTCGGAAGGGTTAGGGTTAGGGTTAGGGATGAAAGCACATAGGAGAAAGAGATATTCTTGAATAACTTTTTTTGTGAAGGTCGGAGAGACTTGCAAGTAGGCTCTACCCCCACTAAATGGGGTAGCGCGCATCGATCAGTACCATCCTTGAGCTTCTCCGACTTTCGGAAGGGTTAGGGTTAGGGTTAGGGATGAAAGCACATAGGAGAAAGAGATATTCTTGAATAACTTTTTTTGTGAAGGTCGGAGAGACTTGCAAGTAGGCTCTACCCCCACTAAATGGGGTAGCGCGCATCGATCGGTACCATCCTTGAGCTTCTCCGACTTTCGGAAGGGTTAGGGTTAGGGTTAGGGATGAAAGCACATAGGAGAAAGAGATATTCTTGAATAACTTTTTTTGTGAAGGTCGGAGAGACTTGCAAGTAGGCTCTACCCCCACTAAATGGGGTAGCGCGCATCGATCGGTACCATCCTTGAGCTTCTCCGACTTTCGGAAGGGTTAGGGTTAGGGTTAGGGATGAAAGCACATAGGAGAAAGAGATATTCTTGAATAACTTTTTTTGTGAAGGTCGGAGAGACTTGGAAAGTGGTTGCATCTGGACTAATTTGGGTCCTGCAGATCGATTAGTACCATCCCCGAGCTTGTACGACCTTCGGAAGAGGTCGACCGACGAAATTCCCCCAAAATCTGAGGAGATATTCTTGAATAACTTTTTTTGTGAAGGTCGGAGAGACTTGCAAGTAGGCTCTACCCCCACTAAATGGGGTTGCACGCATCGATCAGTACCATCCTTGAGCTTCTCCGACTTTCGGAAGGGTTAGGGTTAGGGATGAAAGCACATAGGAGAAAGAGATATTCTTGAATAACTTTTTTTGTGAAGGTCGGAGAGACTTGCAAGTAGGCTCTACCCCCACTAAATGGGGTAGCGCGCATCGATCGGTACCATCCTTGAGCTTCTCCGACTTTCGGAAGGGTTAGGGTTAGGGTTAGGGATGAAAGCACATAGGAGAAAGAGATATTCTTGAATAACTTTTTTTGTGAAGGTCGGAGAGACTTGCAAGTAGGCTCTACCCCCACTAAATGGGGTAGCGCGCATCGATCGGTACCATCCTTGAGCTTCTCCGACTTTCGGAAGGGTTAGGGTTAGGGTTAGGGATGAAAGCACATAGGAGAAAGAGATATTCTTGAATAACTTTTTTTGTGAAGGTCGGAGAGACTTGCAAGTAGGCTCTACCCCCACTAAATGGGGTAGCGCGCATCGATCGGTACCATCCTTGAGCTTCTCCGACTTTCGGAAGGGTTAGGGTTAGGGTTAGGGATGAAAGCACATAGGAGAAAGAGATATTCTTGAATAACTTTTTTTGTGAAGGTCGGAGAGACTTGCAAGTAGGCTCTACCCCCACTAAATGGGGTAGCGCGCATCGATCGGTACCATCCTTGAGCTTCTCCGACTTTTGGAAGGGTTAGGGTTAGGGTTAGGGATGAAAGCACATAGGAGAAAGAGATATTCTTGAATAACTTTTTTTGTGAAGGTCGGAGAGACTTGCAAGTAGGCTTTACCCCCACTAAATGGGGTAGCGCGCATCGATCGGTACCATCCTTGAGCTTCTCCGACTTTCGGAAGGGTTAGGGTTAGGGTTAGGGATGAAAGCACATAGGAGAAAGAGATATTCTTGAATAACTTTTTTTGTGAAGGTCGGAGAGACTTGGAAAGTGGTTGCATCTGGACTAATTTGGGTCCTGCGGATCGATTGGTACCATCCCCGAGCTTGTACGACCTTCGGAAGAGGTCGACCGACGAAATTCCCCCAAATCTGAGGAGATATTCTTGAATAACTTTTTTTGTGAAGGTCGGAGAGACTTGCAAGTAGGCTCTACCCCCACTAAATGGGGTAGCGCGCATCGATCGGTACCATCCTTGAGCTTCTCCGACTTTCGGAAGGGTTAGGGTTAGGGTTAGGGATGAAAGCACATAGGAGAAAGAGATATTCTTGAATAACTTTTTTTGTGAAGGTCGGAGAGACTTGCAAGTAGGCTCTACCCCCACTAAATGGGGTAGCGCGCATCGATCGGTACCATCCTTGAGCTTCTCCGACTTTCGGAATGGTTAGGGTTAGGGTTAGGGATGAAAGCACATAGGAGAAAGAGATATTCTTGAATAACTTTTTTTGTGAAGGTCGGAGAGACTTGGAAAGTGGTTGCATCTGGACTAATTTGGGTCCTGCGGATCGATTGGTACCATCCCCGAGCTTGTACGACCTTCGGAAGAGGTCGACCGACGAAATTCCCCCAAATCTGAGGAGATATTCTTGAATAACTTTTTTTGTGAAGGTCGGAGAGACTTGCAAGTAGGCTCTACCCCCACTAAATGGGGTTGCGCGCATCGATCAGTACCATCCTTGAGCTTCTCCGACTTTCGGAAGGGTTAGGGTTAGGGTTAGGGATGAAAGCACATAGGAGAAAGAGATATTCTTGAATAACTTTTTTTGTGAAGGTCGGAGAGACTTGCAAGTAGGCTCTACCCCCACTAAATGGGGTAGCGCGCATCGATCGGTACCATCCTTGAGCTTCTCCGACTTTCGGAAGGGTTAGGGTTAGGGTTAGGGATGAAAGCACATAGGAGAAAGAGATATTCTTGAATAACTTTTTTTGTGAAGGTCGGAGAGACTTGCAAGTAGGCTCTACCCCCACTAAATGGGGTAGCGCGCATCGATCGGTACCATCCTTGAGCTTCTCCGACTTTCGGAAGGGTTAGGGTTAGGGTTAGGGATGAAAGCACATAGGAGAAAGAGATATTCTTGAATAACGTTTTTTGTGAAGGTCGGAGAGACTTGCAAGTAGGCTCTACCCCCACTAAATGGGGTAGCGCGCATCGATCGGTACCATCCTTGAGCTTCTCCGACTTTCGGAAGGGTTAGGGTTAGGGTTAGGGATGAAAGCACATAGGAGAAAGAGATATTCTTGAATAACTTTTTTTGTGAAGGTCGGAGAGACTTGGAAAGTGGTTGCATCTGGACTAATTTGGGTCCTGCGGATCGATTGGTACCATCCCCGAGCTTGTACGACCTTCGGAAGAGGTCGACCGACGAAATTCCCCCAAATCTGAGGAGATATTCTTGAATAACTTTTTTTGTGAAGGTCGGAGAGACTTGCAAGTAGGCTCTACCCCCACTAAATGGGGTAGCGCGCATCGATCGGTACCATCCTTGAGCTTCTCCGACTTTCGGAAGGGTTAGGGTTAGGGTTAGGGATGAAAGCACATAGGAGAAAGAGATATTCTTGAATAACTTTTTTTGTGAAGGTCGGAGAGACTTGGAAAGTGGTTGCATCTGGACTAATTTGGGTCCTGCGGATCGATTGGTACCATCCCCGAGCTTGTACGACCTTCGGAAGAGGTCGACCGACGAAATTCCCCCAAATCTGAGGAGATATTCTTGAATAACTTTTTTTGTGAAGGTCGGAGAGACTTGCAAGTAGGCTCTACCCCCACTAAATGGGGTAGCGCACATCGATCGGTACCATCCTTGAGCTTCTCCGACTTTCGGAAGGGTTAGGGTTAGGGTTAGGGATGAAAGCACATAGGAGAAAGAGATATTCTTGAATAACTTTTTTTGTGAAGGTCGGAGAGACTTGCAAGTAGGCTTTACCCCCACTAAATGGGGTAGCGCGCATCGATCGGTACCATCCTTGAGCTTCTCCGACTTTCGGAAGGGTTAGGGTTAGGGTTAGGGATGAAAGCACATAGGAGAAAGAGATATTCTTGAATAACTTTTTTTGTGAAGGTCGGAGAGACTTGGAAAGTGGTTGCATCTGGACTAATTTGGGTCCTGCGGATCGATTGGTACCATCCTTGAGCTTGTACGACCTTCGGAAGAGGTCGACCGACGAAATTCCCCCAAATCTGAGGAGATATTCTTGAATAACTTTTTTTGTGAAGGTCGGAGAGACTTGCAAGTAGGCTCTTCCCCCACTAAATGGGGTAGCGCGCATCGATCGGTACCATCCTTGAGCTTCTCCGACTTTCGGAAGGGTTAGGGTTAGGGTTAGGGATGAAAGCACATAGGAGAAAGAGATATTCTTGAATAACTTTTTTTGTGAAGGTCGGAGAGACTTGCAAGTAGGCTCTACCCCCACTAAATGGGGTAGCGCGCATCGATCGGTACCATCCTTGAGCTTCTCCGACTTTCGGAAGGGTTAGGGTTAGGGTTAGGGATGAAAGCACATAGGAGAAAGAGATATTCTTGAATAACTTTTTTTGTGAAGGTCGGAGAGACTTGCAAGTAGGCTCTACCCCCACTAAATGGGGTAGCGCGCATCGATCGGTACCATCCTTGAGCTTCTCCGACTTTCGGAAGGGTTAGGGTTAGGGTTAGGGATGAAAGCACATAGGAGAAAGAGATATTCTTGAATAACGTTTTTTGTGAAGGTCGGAGAGACTTGCAAGTAGGCTCTACCCCCACTAAATGGGGTAGCGCGCATCGATCGGTACCATCCTTGAGCTTCTCCGACTTTCGGAAGGGTTAGGGTTAGGGTTAGGGATGAAAGCACATAGGAGAAAGAGATATTCTTGAATAACTTTTTTTGTGAAGGTCGGAGAGACTTGGAAAGTGGTTGCATCTGGACTAATTTGGGTCCTGCGGATCGATTGGTACCATCCCCGAGCTTGTACGACCTTCGGAAGAGGTCGACCGACGAAATTCCCCCAAATCTGAGGAGATATTCTTGAATAACTTTTTTTGTGAAGGTCGGAGAGACTTGCAAGTAGGCTCTACCCCCACTAAATGGGGTAGCGCGCATCGATCGGTACCATCCTTGAGCTTCTCCGACTTTCGGAAGGGTTAGGGTTAGGGTTAGGGATGAAAGCACATAGGAGAAAGAGATATTCTTGAATAACTTTTTTTGTGAAGGTCGGAGAGACTTGCAAGTAGGCTTTACCCCCACTAAATGGGGTAGCGCGCATCGATCGGTACCATCCTTGAGCTTCTCCGACTTTCGGAAGGGTTAGGGTTAGGGTTAGGGATGAAAGCACATAGGAGAAAGAGATATTCTTGAATAACTTTTTTTGTGAAGGTCGGAGAGACTTGGAAAGTGGTTGCATCTGGACTAATTTGGGTCCTGCGGATCGATTGGTACCATCCTTGAGCTTGTACGACCTTCGGAAGAGGTCGACCGACGAAATTCCCCCAAATCTGAGGAGATATTCTTGAATAACTTTTTTTGTGAAGGTCGGAGAGACTTGCAAGTAGGCTCTTCCCCCACTAAATGGGGTAGCGCGCATCGATCGGTACCATCCTTGAGCTTCTCCGACTTTCGGAAGGGTTAGGGTTAGGGTTAGGGATGAAAGCACATAGGAGAAAGAGATATTCTTGAATAACTTTTTTTGTGAAGGTCGGAGAGACTTGCAAGTAGGCTCTACCCCCACTAAATGGGGTAGCGCGCATCGATCGGTACCATCCTTGAGCTTCTCCGACTTTCGGAAGGGTTAGGGTTAGGGTTAGGGATGAAAGCACATAGGAGAAAGAGATATTCTTGAATAACTTTTTTTGTGAAGGTCGGAGAGACTTGGAAAGTGGTTGCATCTGGACTAATTTGGGTCCTGCAGATCGATTGGTACCATCCCCGAGCTTGTACGACCTTCGGAAGAGGTCGACCGACGAAATTCCCCCAAATCTGAGGAGATATTCTTGAATAACTTTTTTTGTGAAGGTCGGAGAGACTTGCAAGTAGGCTCTACCCCCACTAAATGGGGTTGCGCGCATCGATCAGTACCATCCTTGAGCTTCTCCGACTTTCGGAAGGGTTAGGGTTAGGGTTAGGGATGAAAGCACATAGGAGAAAGAGATATTCTTGAATAACTTTTTTTGTGAAGGTCGGAGAGACTTGCAAGTAGGCTCTACCCCCACTAAATGGGGTAGCGCGCATCGATCGGTACCATCCTTGAGCTTCTCCGACTTTCGGACGGGTTAGGGTTAGGGTTAGGGATGAAAGCACATAGGAGAAAGAGATATTCTTGAATAACTTTTTTTGTGAAGGTCGGAGAGACTTGCAAGTAGGCTCTACCCCCACTAAATGGGGTAGCGCGCATCGATCGGTACCATCTTTGAGCTTCTCCGACTTTCGGAAGGGTTAGGGTTAGGGTTAGGGATGAAAGCACATAGGAGAAAGAGATATTCTTGAATAACGTTTTTTGTGAAGGTCGGAGAGACTTGCAAGTAGGCTCTACCCCCACTAAATGGGGTAGCGCGCATCGATCGGTACCATCCTTGAGCTTCTCCGACTTTCGGAAGGGTTAGGGTTAGGGTTAGGGATGAAAGCACATAGGAGAAAGAGATATTCTTGAATAACTTTTTTTGTGAAGGTCGGAGAGACTTGGAAAGTGGTTGCATCTGGACTAATTTGGGTCCTGCGGATCGATTGGTACCATCCCCGAGCTTGTACGACCTTCGGAAGAGGTCGACCGACGAAATTCCCCCAAATCTGAGGAGATATTCTTGAATAACTTTTTTTGTGAAGGTCGGAGAGACTTGCAAGTAGGCTCTACCCCCACTAAATGGGGTTGCGCGCATCGATCGGTACCATCCTTGAGCTTCTCCGACTTTCGGAAGGGTTAGGGTTAGGGTTAGGGATGAAAGCACATAGGAGAAAGAGATATTCTTGAATAACTTTTTTTGTGAAGGTCGGAGAGACTTGCAAGTAGGCTCTACCCCCACTAAATGGGGTAGCGCGCATCGATCGGTACCATCCTTGAGCTTCTCCGACTTTCGGAAGGGTTAGGGTTAGGGTTAGGGATGAAAGCACATAGGAGAAAGAGATATTCTTGAATAACTTTTTTTGTGAAGGTCGGAGAGACTTGGAAAGTGGTTGCATCTGGACTAATTTGGGTCCTGCAGATCGATTGGTACCATCCCCGAGCTTGTACGACCTTCGGAAGAGGTCGACCGACGAAATTCCCCCAAAATCTGAGGAGATATTCTTGAATAACTTTTTTTGTGAAGGTCGGAGAGACTTGCAAGTAGGCTCTACCCCCACTAAATGGGGTTGCGCGCATCGATCAGTACCATCCTTGAGCTTCTCCGACTTTCGGAAGGGTTAGGGTTAGGGTTAGGGATGAAAGCACATAGGAGAAAGAGATATTCTTGAATAACTTTTTTTGTGAAGGTCGGAGAGACTTGCAAGTAGGCTCTACCCCCACTAAATGGGGTAGCGCGCATCGATCGGTACCATCCTTGAGCTTCTCCGACTTTCGGAAGGGTTAGGGTTAGGGTTAGGGATGAAAGCACATAGGAGAAAGAGATATTCTTGAATAACTTTTTTTGTGAAGGTCGGAGAGACTTGCAAGTAGGCTCTACCCCCACTAAATGGGGTAGCGCGCATCGATCGGTACCATCCTTGAGCTTCTCCGACTTTCGGAAGGGTTAGGGTTAGGGTTAGGGATGAAAGCACATAGGAGAAAGAGATATTCTTGAATAACTTTTTTTGTGAAGGTCGGAGAGACTTGCAAGTAGGCTCTACCCCCACTAAATGGGGTAGCGCGCATCGATCGGTACCATCCTTGAGCTTCTCCGACTTTCGGAAGGGTTAGGGTTAGGGTTAGGGATGAAAGCACATAGGAGAAAGAGATATTCTTGAATAACTTTTTTTGTGAAGGTCGGAGAGACTTGGAAAGTGGTTGCATCTGGACTAATTTGGGTCCTGCGGATCGATCGGTACCATCCCCGAGCTTGTACGACCTTCGGAAGAGGTCGACCGACGAAATTCCCCCAAATCTGAGGAGATATTCTTGAATAACTTTTTTTTTGAAGGTCGGAGAGACTTGCAAGTAGGCTCTACCCCCACTAAATGGGGTTGCGCGCATCGATCGGTACCATCCTTGAGCTTCTCCGACTTTCGGAAGGGTTAGGGTTAGGGTTAGGGATGAAAGCACATAGGAGAAAGAGATATTCTTGAATAACTTTTTTTGTGAAGGTCGGAGAGACTTGCAAGTAGGCTCTACCCCCACTAAATGGGGTAGCGCGCATCGATCGGTACCATCCTTGAGCTTCTCCGACTTTCGGAAGGGTTAGGGTTAGGGTTAGGGATGAAAGCACATAGGAGAAAGAGATATTCTTGAATAACTTTTTTTGTGAAGGTCGGAGAGACTTGGAAAGTGGTTGCATCTGGACTAATTTGGGTCCTGCAGATCGATTGGTACCATCCCCGAGCTTGTACGACCTTCGGAAGAGGTCGACCGACGAAATTCCCCCAAAATCTGAGGAGATATTCTTGAATAACTTTTTTTGTGAAGGTCGGAGAGACTTGCAAGTAGGCTCTACCCCCACTAAATGGGGTTGCGCGCATCGATCAGTACCATCCTTGAGCTTCTCCGACTTTCGGAAGGGTTAGGGTTAGGGTTAGGGATGAAAGCACATAGGAGAAAGAGATATTCTTGAATAACTTTTTTTGTGAAGGTCGGAGAGACTTGCAAGTAGGCTCTACCCCCACTAAATGGGGTAGCGCGCATCGATCGGTACCATCCTTGAGCTTCTCCGACTTTCGGAAGGGTTAGGGTTAGGGTTAGGGATGAAAGCACATAGGAGAAAGAGATATTCTTGAATAACTTTTTTTGTGAAGGTCGGAGAGACTTGCAAGTAGGCTCTACCCCCACTAAATGGGGTAGCGCGCATCGATCGGTACCATCCTTGAGCTTCTCCGACTTTCGGAAGGGTTAGGGTTAGGGTTAGGGATGAAAGCACATAGGAGAAAGAGATATTCTTGAATAACTTTTTTTGTGAAGGTCGGAGAGACTTGCAAGTAGGCTCTACCCCCACTAAATGGGGTAGCGCGCATCGATCGGTACCATCCTTGAGCTTCTCCGACTTTCGGAAGGGTTAGGGTTAGGGTTAGGGATGAAAGCACATAGGAGAAAGAGATATTCTTGAATAACTTTTTTTGTGAAGGTCAGAGAGACTTGGAAAGTGGTTGCATCTGGACTAATTTGGGTCCTGCGGATCGATTGGTACCATCCCCGAGCTTGTACGACCTTCGGAAGAGGTCGACCGACGAAATTCCCCCAAATCTGAGGAGATATTCTTGAATAACTTTTTTTGTGAAGGTCGGAGAGACTTGCAAGTAGGCTCTACCCCCACTAAATGGAGTAGCGCGCATCGATCGGTACCATCCTTGAGCTTCTCCGACTTTCGGAAGGGTTAGGGTTAGGGTTAGGGATGAAAGCACATAGGAGAAAGAGATATTCTTGAATAACTTTTTTTGTGAAGGTCGGAGAGACTTGGAAAGTGGTTGCATCTGGACTAATTTGGGTCCTGCGGATCGATTGGTACCATCCCCGAGCTTGTACGACCTTCGGAAGAGGTCGACCGACGAAATTCCCCCAAATCTGAGGAGATATTCTTGAATAACTTTTTTTGTGAAGGTCGGAGAGACTTGCAAGTAGGCTCTACCCCCACTAAATGGGGTAGCGCGCATCGATCGGTACCATCCTTGAGCTTCTCCGACTTTCGGAAGGGTTAGGGTTAGGGTTAGGGTTAGGGATGAAAGCACATAGGAGAAAGAGATATTCTTGAATAACTTTTTTTGTGAAGGTCGGAGAGACTTGCAAGTAGGCTCTACCCCCACTAAATGGGGTAGCGCGCATCGATCGGTACCA
This sequence comes from Limanda limanda, assembly GCF_963576545.1. Lineage (NCBI taxonomy): Eukaryota > Metazoa > Chordata > Actinopteri > Pleuronectiformes > Pleuronectidae > Limanda > Limanda limanda. The sequence continues at coordinate 204,419 of NW_026870618.1, forward strand.
TCCTTGAGCTTTTCCGACTTTCGGAAGGGTTAGGGTTAGGGTTAGGGATGAAAGCACATAGGAGAAAGAGATATTCTTGAATAACTTTTTTTGTGAAGGTCGGAGAGACTTGGAAAGTGGTTGCATCTGGACTAATTTGGGTCCTGCGGATCGATTGGTACCATCCCCGAGCTTGTACGACCTTCGGAAGAGGTCGACCGACGAAATTCCCCCAAATCTGAGGAGATATTCTTGAATAACTTTTTTTGTGAAGGTCGGAGAGACTTGCAAGTAGGCTGTACCCCCACTAAATGGGGTTGCGCGCATCGATCGGTACCATCCTTGAGCTTCTCCGACTTTCGGAAGGGTTAGGGTTAGGGTTAGGGATGAAAGCACATAGGAGAAAGAGATATTCTTGAATAACTTTTTTTGTGAAGGTCGGAGAGACTTGCAAGTAGGCTCTACCCCCACTAAATGGGGTAGCGCGCATCGATCGGTACCATCCTTGAGCTTCTCCGACTTTCGGAAGGGTTAGGGTTAGGGTTAGGGATGAAAGCACATAGGAGAAAGAGATATTCTTGAATAACTTTTTTTGTGAAGGTCGGAGAGACTTGCAAGTAGGCTCTACCCCCACTAAATGGGGTAGCGCGCATCGATCGGTACCATCCTTGAGCTTCTCCGACTTTCGGAAGGGTTAGGGTTAGGGTTAGGGATGAAAGCACATAGGAGAAAGAGATATTCTTGAATAACTTTTTTTGTGAAGGTCGGAGAGACTTGCAAGTAGGCTCTACCCCCACTAAATGGGGTAGCGCGCATCGATCGGTACCATCCTTGAGCTTCTCCGACTTTCGGAAGGGTTAGGGTTAGGGTTAGGGATGAAAGCACATAGGAGAAAGAGATATTCTTGAATAACTTTTTTTGTGAAGGTCGGAGAGACTTGCAAGTAGGCTCTACCCCCACTAAATGGGGTAGCGCGCATCGATCGGTACCATCCTTGAGCTTCTCCGACTTTCGGAAGGGTTAGGGTTAGGGTTAGGGATGAAAGCACATAGGAGAAAGAGATATTCTTGAATAACTTTTTTTGTGAAGGTCGGAGAGACTTGCAAGTAGGCTCTACCCCCACTAAATGGGGTAGCGCGCATCGATCGGTACCATCCTTGAGCTTCTCCGACTTTCGGAAGGGTTAGGGTTAGGGTTAGGGATGAAAGCACATAGGAGAAAGAGATATTCTTGAATAACTTTTTTTGTGAAGGTCGGAGAGACTTGGAAAGTGGTTGCATCTGGACTAATTTGGGTCCTGCGGATCGATTGGTACCATCCCCGAGCTTGTACGACCTTCGGAAGAGGTCGACCGACGAAATTCCCCCAAATCTGAGGAGATATTCTTGAATAACTTTTTTTGTGAAGGTCGGAGAGACTTGCAAGTAGGCTCTACCCCCACTAAATGGGGTTGCGCGCATCGATCGGTACCATCCTTGAGCTTCTCCGACTTTCGGAAGGGTTAGGGTTAGGGTTAGGGATGAAAGCACATAGGAGAAAGAGATATTCTTGAATAACGTTTTTTGTGAAGGTCGGAGAGACTTGCAAGTAGGCTCTACCCCCACTAAATGGGGTAGCGCGCATCGATCGGTACCATCCTTGAGCTTCTCCGACTTTCGGAAGGGTTAGGGTTAGGGATGAAAGCACATAGGAGAAAGAGATATTCTTGAATAACTTTTTTTGTGAAGGTCGGAGAGACTTGCAAGTAGGCTCTACCCCCACTAAATGGGGTAGCGCGCATCGATCGGTACCATCCTTGAGCTTCTCCGACTTTCGGAAGGGTTAGGGTTAGGGTTAGGGATGAAAGCACATAGGAGAAAGAGATATTCTTGAATAACTTTTTTTGTGAAGGTCGGAGAGACTTGGAAAGTGGTTGCATCTGGACTAATTTGGGTCCTGCGGATCGATTGGTACCATCCCCGAGCTTGTACGACCTTCGGAAGAGGTCGACCGACGAAATTCCCCCAAATCTGAGGAGATATTCTTGAATAACTTTTTTTGTGAAGGTCGGAGAGACTTGCAAGTAGGCTCTACCCCCACTAAATGGGGTAGCGCGCATCGATCGGTACCATCCTTGAGCTTCTCCGACTTTCGGAAGGGTTAGGGTTAGGGTTAGGGATGAAAGCACATAGGAGAAAGAGATATTCTTGAATAACTTTTTTTGTGAAGGTCGGAGAGACTTGCAAGTAGGCTCTACCCCCACTAAATGGGGTAGCGCGCATCGATCGGTACCATCCTTGAGCTTCTCCGACTTTCGGAAGGGTTAGGGTTAGGGTTAGGGATGAAAGCACATAGGAGAAAGAGATATTCTTGAATAACTTTTTTTGTGAAGGTCGGAGAGACTTGCAAGTAGGCTCTACCCCCACTAAATGGGGTAGCGCGCATCGATCGGTACCATCCTTGAGCTTCTCCGACTTTCGGAAGGGTTAGGGTTAGGGTTAGGGATGAAAGCACATAGGAGAAAGAGATATTCTTGAATAACTTTTTTTGTGAAGGTCGGAGAGACTTGGAAAGTGGTTGCATCTGGACTAATTTGGGTCCTGTGGATCGATTGGTACCATCCCCGAGCTTGTACGACCTTCGGAAGAGGTCGACCGACGAAATTCCCCCAAATCTGAGGAGATATTCTTGAATAACTTTTTTTGTGAAGGTCGGAGAGACTTGCAAGTAGGCTCTACCCCCACTAAATGGGGTAGCGCGCATCGATCGGTACCATCCTTGAGCTTCTCCGACTTTCGGAAGGGTTAGGGTTAGGGTTAGGGATGAAAGCACATAGGAGAAAGAGATATTCTTGAATAACTTTTTTTGTGAAGGTCGGAGAGACTTGCAAGTAGGCTCTACCCCCACTAAATGGGGTAGCGCGCATCGATCGGTACCATCCTTGAGCTTCTCCGACTTTCGGAAGGGTTAGGGTTAGGGTTAGGGATGAAAGCACATAGGAGAAAGAGATATTCTTGAATAACTTTTTTTGTGAAGGTCGGAGAGACTTGGAAAGTGGTTGCATCTGGACTAATTTGGGTCCTGCGGATCGATTGGTACCATCCCCGAGCTTGTACGACCTTCGGAAGAGGTCGACCGACGAAATTCCCCCAAATCTGAGGAGATATTCTTGAATAACTTTTTTTTGTGAAGGTCGGAGAGACTTGCAAGTAGGCTCTACCCCCACTAAATGGGGTTGCGCGCATCGATCAGTACCATCCTTGAGCTTCTCCGACTTTCGGAAGGGTTAGGGTTAGGGTTAGGGATGAAAGCACATAGGAGAAAGAGATATTCTTGAATAACTTTTTTTGTGAAGGTCGGAGAGACTTGCAAGTAGGCTCTACCCCCACTAAATGGGGTAGCGCGCATCGATCGGTACCATCCTTGAGCTTCTCCGACTTTCGGAAGGGTTAGGGTTAGGGATGAAAGCACATAGGAGAAAGAGATATTCTTGAATAACTTTTTTTGTGAAGGTCGGAGAGACTTGCAAGTAGGCTCTACCCCCACTAAATGGGGTAGCGCGCATCGATCGGTACCATCCTTGAGCTTCTCCGACTTTCGGAAGGGTTAGGGTTAGGGTTAGGGATGAAAGCACATAGGAGAAAGAGATATTCTTGAATAACTTTTTTTGTGAAGGTTAGAGAGACTTGCAAGTAGGCTCTACCCCCACTAAATGGGGTAGCGCGCATCGATCGGTACCATCCTTGAGCTTCTCCGACTTTCGGAAGGGTTAGGGTTAGGGATGAAAGCACATAGGAGAAAGAGATATTCTTGAATAACTTTTTTTGTGAAGGTCGGAGAGACTTGGAAAGTGGTTGCATCTGGACTAATTTGGGTCCTGCGGATCGATTGGTACCATCCCCGAGCTTGTACGACCTTCGGAAGAGGTCGACCGACGAAATTCCCCCAAATCTGAGGAGATATTCTTGAATAACTTTTTTTGTGAAGGTCGGAGAGACTTGCAAGTAGGCTCTACCCCCACTAAATGGGGTTGCGCGCATCGATCGGTACCATCCTTGAGCTTCTCCGACTTTCGGAAGGGTTAGGGTTAGGGTTAGGGATGAAAGCACATAGGAGAAAGAGATATTCTTGAATAACTTTTTTTGTGAAGGTCGGAGAGACTTGCAAGTAGGCTCTACCCCCACTAAATGGGGTAGCGCGCATCGATCGGTACCATCCTTGAGCTTCTCCAACTTTCGGAAGGGTTAGGGTTAGGGTTAGGGATGAAAGCACATAGGAGAAAGAGATATTCTTGAATAACTTTTTTTGTGAAGGTCGGAGAGACTTGGAAAGTGGTTGCATCTGGACTAATTTGGGTCCTGCAGATCGATTGGTACCATCCCCGAGCTTGTACGACCTTCGGAAGAGGTCGACCGACGAAATTCCCCCAAAATCTGAGGAGATATTCTTGAATAACTTTTTTTGTGAAGGTCGGAGAGACTTGCAAGTAGGCTCTACCCCCACTAAATGGGGTTGCGCGCATCGATCAGTACCATCCTTGAGCTTCTCCGACTTTCGGAAGGGTTAGGGTTAGGGTTAGGGATGAAAGCACATAGGAGAAAGAGATATTCTTGAATAACTTTTTTTGTGAAGGTCGGAGAGACTTGCAAGTAGGCTCTACCCCCACTAAATGGGGTAGCGCGCATCGATCAGTACCATCCTTGAGCTTCTCCGACTTTCGGAAGGGTTAGGGTTAGGGTTAGGGATGAAAGCACATAGGAGAAAGAGATATTCTTGAATAACTTTTTTTGTGAAGGTCGGAGAGACTTGCAAGTAGGCTCTACCCCCACTAAATGGGGTAGCGCGCATCGATCGGTACCATCCTTGAGCTTCTCCGACTTTCGGAAGGGTTAGGGTTAGGGTTAGGGATGAAAGCACATAGGAGAAAGAGATATTCTTGAATAACTTTTTTTGTGAAGGTCGGAGAGACTTGCAAGTAGGCTCTACCCCCACTAAATGGGGTAGCGCGCATCGATCGGTACCATCCTTGAGCTTCTCCGACTTTCGGAAGGGTTAGGGTTAGGGATGAAAGCACATAGGAGAAAGAGATATTCTTGAATAACTTTTTTTGTGAAGGTCGGAGAGACTTGGAAAGTGGTTGCATCTGGACTAATTTGGGTCCTGCAGATCGATTGGTACCATCCCCGAGCTTGTACGACCTTCGGAAGAGGTCGACCGACGAAATTCCCCCAAAATCTGAGGAGATATTCTTGAATAACTTTTTTTGTGAAGGTCGGAGAGACTTGCAAGTAGGCTCTACCCCCACTAAATGGGGTTGTGCGCATCGATCAGTACCATCCTTGAGCTTCTCCGACTTTCGGAAGGGTTAGGGTTAGGGTAAGGGATGAAAGCACATAGGAGAAAGAGATATTCTTGAATAACTTTTTTTGTGAAGGTCGGAGAGACTTGCAAGTAGGCTCTACCCCCACTAAATGGGGTAGCGCGCATCGATCAGTACCATCTTTGAGCTTCTCCGACTTTCGGAAGGGTTAGGGTTAGGGTTAGGGATGAAAGCACATAGGAGAAAGAGATATTCTTGAATAACTTTTTTTGTGAAGGTCGGAGAGACTTGCAAGTAGGCTCTACCCCCACTAAATGGGGTAGCGCGCATCGATCGGTACCATCCTTGAGCTTCTCCGACTTTCGGAAGGGTTAGGGTTAGGGTTAGGGATGAAAGCACATAGGAGAAAGAGATATTCTTGAATAACTTTTTTTGTGAAGGTCGGAGAGACTTGGAAAGTGGTTGCATCTGGACTAATTTGGGTCCTGCAGATCGATTGGTACCATCCCCGAGCTTGTACGACCTTCGGAAGAGGTCGACCGACGAAATTCCCCCAAAATCTGAGGAGATATTCTTGAATAACTTTTTTTGTGAAGGTCGGAGAGACTTGCAAGTAGGCTCTACCCCCACTAAATGGGGTTGCGCGCATCGATCAGTACCATCCTTGAGCTTCTCCGACTTTCGGAAGGGTTAGGGTTAGGGTTAGGGATGAAAGCACATAGGAGAAAGAGATATTCTTGAATAACTTTTTTTGTGAAGGTCGGAGAGACTTGCAAGTAGGCTCTACCCCCACTAAATGGGGTAGCGCGCATCGATCAGTACCATCCATGAGCTTCTCCGACTTTCGGAAGGGTTAGGGTTAGGGATGAAAGCACATAGGAGAAAGAGATATTCTTGAATAACTTTTTTTGTGAAGGTCGGAGAGACTTGCAAGTAGGCTCTACCCCCACTAAATGGGGTAGCGCGCATCGATCAGTACCATCCTTGAGCTTCTCCGACTTTCGGAAGGGTTAGGGTTAGGGTTAGGGATGAAAGCACATAGGAGAAAGAGATATTCTTGAATAACTTTTTTTGTGAAGGTCGGAGAGACTTGCAAGTAGGCTCTACCCCCACTAAATGGGGTAGCGCACATCGATCGGTACCATCCTTGAGCTTCTCCGACTTTCGGAAGGGTTAGGGTTAGGGTTAGGGATGAAAGCACATAGGAGAAAGAGATATTCTTGAATAACTTTTTTTGTGAAGGTCGGAGAGACTTGCAAGTAGGCTCTACCCCCACTAAATGGGGTAGCGCGCATCGATCGGTACCATCCTTGAGCTTCTCCGACTTTCGGAAGGGTTAGGGTTAGGGTTAGGGATGAAAGCACATAGGAGAAAGAGATATTCTTGAATAACTTTTTTTGTGAAGGTCGGAGAGACTTGCAAGTAGGCTCTACCCCCACTAAATGGGGTAGCGCGCATCGATCGGTACCATCCTTGAGCTTCTCCGACTTTCGGAAGGGTTAGGGTTAGGGTTAGGGATGAAAGCACATAGGAGAAAGAGATATTCTTGAATAACTTTTTTTGTGAAGGTCGGAGAGACTTGGAAAGTGGTTGCATCTGGACTAATTTGGGTCCTGCGGATCGATTGGTACCATCCCCGAGCTTGTACGACCTTCGGAAGAGGTCGACCGACGAAATTCCCCCAAATCTGAGGAGATATTCTTGAATAACTTTTTTTGTGAAGGTCGGAGAGACTTGCAAGTAGGCTCTACCCCCACTAAATGGAGTAGCGCGCATCGATCGGTACCATCCTTGAGCTTCTCCGACTTTCGGAAGGGTTAGGGTTAGGGTTAGGGATGAAAGCACATAGGAGAAAGAGATATTCTTGAATAACGTTTTTTGTGAAGGTCGGAGAGACTTGCAAGTAGGCTCTACCCCCACTAAATGGGGTAGCGCGCATCGATCGGTACCATCCTTGAGCTTCTCCGACTTTCGGAAGGGTTAGGGTTAGGGTTAGGGATGAAAGCACATAGGAGAAAGAGATATTCTTGAATAACTTTTTTTGTGAAGGTCGGAGAGACTTGCAAGTAGGCTCTACCCCCACTAAATGGGGTAGCGCGCATCGATCGGTACCATCCTTGAGCTTCTCCGACTTTCGGAAGGGTTAGGGTTAGGGTTAGGGATGAAAGCACATAGGAGAAAGAGATATTCTTGAATAACTTTTTTTGTGAAGGTCGGAGAGACTTGCAAGTAGGCTCTACCCCCACTAAATGGGGTAGCGCGCATCGATCGGTACCATCCTTGAGCTTCTCCGACTTTCGGAAGGGTTAGGGTTAGGGTTAGGGATGAAAGCACATAGGAGAAAGAGATATTCTTGAATAACTTTTTTTGTGAAGGTCGGAGAGACTTGGAAAGTGGTTGCATCTGGACTAATTTGGGTCCTGCGGATCGATTGGTACCATCCCCGAGCTTGTACGACCTTCGGAAGAGGTCGACCGACGAAATTCCCCCAAATCTGAGGAGATATTCTTGAATAACTTTTTTTTGTGAAGGTCGGAGAGACTTGCAAGTAGGCTCTACCCCCACTAAATGGGGTTGCGCGCATCGATCAGTACCATCCTTGAGCTTCTCCGACTTTCGGAAGGGTTAGGGTTAGGGTTAGGGATGAAAGCACATAGGAGAAAGAGATATTCTTGAATAACTTTTTTTGTGAAGGTCGGAGAGACTTGCAAGTAGGCTCTACCCCCACTAAATGGGGTAGCGCGCATCGATCGGTACCATCCTTGAGCTTCTCCGACTTTCGGAAGGGTTAGGGTTAGGGTTAGGGATGAAAGCACATAGGAGAAAGAGATATTCTTGAATAACTTTTTTTGTGAAGGTCGGAGAGACTTGCAAGTAGGCTCTACCCCCACTAAATGGGGTAGCGCGCATCGATCGGTACCATCCTTGAGCTTCTCCGACTTTCGGAAGGGTTAGGGTTAGGGTTAGGGATGAAAGCACATAGGAGAAAGAGATATTCTTGAATAACTTTTTTTGTGAAGGTCGGAGAGACTTGGAAAGTGGTTGCATCTGGACTAATTTGGGTCCTGCGGATCGATTGGTACCAACCCCGAGCTTGTACGACCTTCGGAAGAGGTCGACCGACGAAATTCCCCCAAATCTGAGGAGATATTCTTGAATAACTTTTTTTGTGAAGGTCGGAGAGACTTGCAAGTAGGCTCTACCCCCACTAAATGGGGTTGCGCGCATCGATCGGTACCATCCTTGAGCTTCTCCGACTTTCGGAAGGGTTAGGGTTAGGGTTAGGGATGAAAGCACATAGGAGAAAGAGATATTCTTGAATAACTTTTTTTGTGAAGGTCGGAGAGACTTGCAAGTAGGCTCTACCCCCACTAAATGTGGTAGCGCGCATCGATCGGTACCATCCTTGAGCTTCTCCGACTTTCGGAAGGGTTAGGGTTAGGGTTAGGGATGAAAGCACATAGGAGAAAGAGATATTCTTGAATAACTTTTTTTGTGAAGGTCGGAGAGACTTGGAAAGTGGTTGCATCTGGACTAATTTGGGTCCTGCAGATCGATTGGTACCATCCCCGAGCTTGTACGACCTTCGGAAGAGGTCGACCGACGAAATTCCCCCAAAATCTGAGGAGATATTCTTGAATAACTTTTTTTGTGAAGGTCGGAGAGACTTGCAAGTAGGCTCTACCCCCACTAAATGGGGTTGCGCGCATCGATCAGTACCATCCTTGAGCTTCTCCGACTTTCGGAAGGGTTAGGGTTAGGGTTAGGGATGAAAGCACATAGGAGAAAGAGATATTCTTGAATAACTTTTTTTGTGAAGGTCGGAGAGACTTGCAAGTAGGCTCTACCCCCACTAAATGGGGTAGCGCGCATCGATCAGTACCATCCTTGAGCTTCTCCGACTTTCGGAAGGGTTAGGGTTAGGGTTAGGGATGAAAGCACATAGGAGAAAGAGATATTCTTGAATAACTTTTTTTGTGAAGGTCGGAGAGACTTGCAAGTAGGCTCTACCCCCACTAAATGGGGTAGCGCGCATCGATCGGTACCATCCTTGAGCTTCTCCGACTTTCGGAAGGGTTAGGGTTAGGGTTAGGGATGAAAGCACATAGGAGAAAGAGATATTCTTGAATAACTTTTTTTGTGAAGGTCGGAGAGACTTGCAAGTAGGCTCTACCCCCACTAAATGGGGTAGCGCGCATCGATCGGTACCATCCTTGAGCTTCTCCGACTTTCGGAAGGGTTAGGGTTAGGGATGAAAGCACATAGGAGAAAGAGATATTCTTGAATAACTTTTTTTGTGAAGGTCGGAGAGACTTGGAAAGTGGTTGCATCTGGACTAATTTGGGTCCTGCAGATCGATTGGTACCATCCCCGAGCTTGTACGACCTTCGGAAGAGGTCGACCGACGAAATTCCCCCAAAATCTGAGGAGATATTCTTGAATAACTTTTTTTGTGAAGGTCGGAGAGACTTGCAAGTAGGCTCTACCCCCACTAAATGGGGTTGCGCACATCGATCAGTACCATCCTTGAGCTTCTCCGACTTTCGGAAGGGTTAGGGTTAGGGTTAGGGATGAAAGCACATAGGAGAAAGAGATATTCTTGAATAACTTTTTTTGTGAAGGTCGGAGAGACTTGCAAGTAGGCTCTACCCCCACTAAATGGGGTAGCGCGCATCGATCAGTACCATCCTTGAGCTTCTCCGACTTTCGGAAGGGTTAGGGTTAGGGTTAGGGATGAAAGCACATAGGAGAAAGAGATATTCTTGAATAACTTTTTTTGTGAAGGTCGGAGAGACTTGCAAGTAGGCTCTACCCCCACTAAATGGGGTAGCGCGCATCGATCGGTACCATCCTTGAGCTTCTCCGACTTTCGGAAGGGTTAGGGTTAGGGTTAGGGATGAAAGCACATAGGAGAAAGAGATATTCTTGAATAACTTTTTTTGTGAAGGTCGGAGAGACTTGGAAAGTGGTTGCATCTGGACTAATTTGGGTCCTGCAGATCGATTGGTACCATCCCTGAGCTTGTACGACCTTCGGAAGAGGTCGACCGACGAAATTCCCCCAAAATCTGAGGAGATATTCTTGAATAACTTTTTTTGTGAAGGTCGGAGAGACTTGCAAGTAGGCTCTACCCCCACTAAATGGGGTTGCGCGCATCGATCAGTACCATCCTTGAGCTTCTCCGACTTTCGGAAGGGTTAGGGTTAGGGTTAGGGATGAAAGCACATAGGAGAAAGAGATATTCTTGAATAACTTTTTTTGTGAAGGTCGGAGAGACTTGCAAGTAGGCTCTACCCCCACTAAATGGGGTAGCGCGCATCGATCAGTACCATCCATGAGCTTCTCCGACTTTCGGAAGGGTTAGGGTTAGGGTTAGGGATGAAAGCACATAGGAGAAAGAGATATTCTTGAATAACTTTTTTTGTGAAGGTCGGAGAGACTTGCAAGTAGGCTCTACCCCCACTAAATGGGGTAGCGCGCATCGATCGGTACCATCCTTGAGCTTCTCCGACTTTCGGAAGGGTTAGGGTTAGGGTTAGGGATGAAAGCACATAGGAGAAAGAGATATTCTTGAATAACTTTTTTTGTGAAGGTCGGAGAGACTTGCAAGTAGGCTCTACCCCCACTAAATGGGGTAGCGCGCATCGATCAGTACCATCCATGAGCTTCTCCGACTTTCGGAAGGGTTAGGGTTAGGGTTAGGGATGAAAGCACATAGGAGAAAGAGATATTCTTGAATAACTTTTTTTGTGAAGGTCGGAGAGACTTGCAAGTAGGCTCTACCCCCACTAAATGGGGTAGCGCGCATCGATCGGTACCATCCTTGAGCTTCTCCGACTTTCGGAAGGGTTAGGGTTAGGGTTAGGGATGAAAGCACATAGGAGAAAGAGATATTCTTGAATAACTTTTTTTGTGAAGGTCGGAGAGACTTGCAAGTAGGCTCTACCCCCACTAAATGGGGTAGCGCGCATCGATCGGTACCATCCTTGAGCTTCTCCGACTTTCGGAAGGGTTAGGGTTAGGGTTAGGGATGAAAGCACATAGGAGAAAGAGATATTCTTGAATAACTTTTTTTGTGAAGGTCGGAGAGACTTGCAAGTAGGCTCTACCCCCACTAAATGGGGTAGCGCGCATCGATCGGTACCATCCTTGAGCTTCTCCGACTTTCGGAAGGGTTAGGGTTAGGGTTAGGGATGAAAGCACATAGGAGAAAGAGATATTCTTGAATAACTTTTTTTGTGAAGGTCGGAGAGACTTGGAAAGTGGTTGCATCTGGACTAATTTGGGTCCTGCGGATCGATTGGTACCATCCCCGAGCTTGTACGACCTTCGGAAGAGGTCGACCGACGAAATTCCCCCAAATCTGAGGAGATATTCTTGAATAACTTTTTTTGTGAAGGTCGGAGAGACTTGCAAGTAGGCTCTACCCCCACTAAATGGGGTAGCGCGCATCGATCGGTACCATCCTTGAGCTTCTCCGACTTTCGGAAGGGTTAGGGTTAGGGTTAGGGATGAAAGCACATAGGAGAAAGAGATATTCTTGAATAACTTTTTTTGTGAAGGTCGGAGAGACTTGCAAGTAGGCTCTACCCCCACTAAATGGGGTAGCGCGCATCGATCGGTACCATCCTTGAGCTTCTCCGACTTTCGGAAGGGTTAGGGTTAGGGTTAGGGATGAAAGCACATAGGAGAAAGAGATATTCTTGAATAACTTTTTTTGTGAAGGTCGGAGAGACTTGGAAAGTGGTTGCATCTGGACTAATTTGGGTCCTGCGGATCGATTGGTACCATCCCCGAGCTTGTACGACCTTCGGAAGAGGTCGACCGACGAAATTCCCCCAAATCTGAGGAGATATTCTTGAATAACTTTTTTTTGTGAAGGTCGGAGAGACTTGCAAGTAGGCTCTACCCCCACTAAATGGGGTTGCGCGCATCGATCAGTACCATCCTTGAGCTTCTCCGACTTTCGGAAGGGTTAGGGTTAGGGTTAGGGATGAAAGCACATAGGAGAAAGAGATATTCTTGAATAACTTTTTTTGTGAAGGTCGGAGAGACTTGCAAGTAGGCTCTACCCCCACTAAATGGGGTAGCGCGCATCGATCGGTACCATCCTTGAGCTTCTCCGACTTTCGGAAGGGTTAGGGTTAGGGATGAAAGCACATAGGAGAAAGAGATATTCTTGAATAACTTTTTTTGTGAAGGTCGGAGAGACTTGCAAGTAGGCTCTACCCCCACTAAATGGGGTAGCACGCATCGATCGGTACCATCCTTGAGCTTCTCCGACTTTCGGAAGGGTTAGGGTTAGGGTTAGGGATGAAAGCACATAGGAGAAAGAGATATTCTTGAATAACTTTTTTTGTGAAGGTTAGAGAGACTTGCAAGTAGGCTCTACCCCCACTAAATGGGGTAGCGCGCATCGATCGGTACCATCCTTGAGCTTCTCCGACTTTCGGAAGGGTTAGGGTTAGGGATGAAAGCACATAGGAGAAAGAGATATTCTTGAATAACTTTTTTTGTGAAGGTCGGAGAGACTTGGAAAGTGGTTGCATCTGGACTAATTTGGGTCCTGCGGATCGATTGGTACCATCCCCGAGCTTGTACGACCTTCGGAAGAGGTCGACCGACGAAATTCCCCCAAATCTGAGGAGATATTCTTGAATAACTTTTTTTGTGAAGGTCGGAGAGACTTGCAAGTAGGCTCTACCCCCACTAAATGGGGTTGCGCGCATCGATCGGTACCATCCTTGAGCTTCTCCGACTTTCGGAAGGGTTAGGGTTAGGGTTAGGGATGAAAGCACATAGGAGAAAGAGATATTCTTGAATAACTTTTTTTGTGAAGGTCGGAGAGACTTGCAAGTAGGCTCTACCCCCACTAAATGGGGTAGCGCGCATCGATCGGTACCATCCTTGAGCTTCTCCGACTTTCGGAAGGGTTAGGGTTAGGGTTAGGGATGAAAGCACATAGGAGAAAGAGATATTCTTGAATAACTTTTTTTGTGAAGGTCGGAGAGACTTGGAAAGTGGTTGCATCTGGACTAATTTGGGTCCTGCAGATCGATTGGTACCATCCCCGAGCTTGTACGACCTTCGGAAGAGGTCGACCGACGAAATTCCCCAAAAATCTGAGGAGATATTCTTGAATAACTTTTTTTGTGAAGGTCGGAGAGACTTGCAAGTAGGCTCTACCCCCACTAAATGGGGTTGCGCGCATCGATCAGTACCATCCTTGAGCTTCTCCGACTTTCGGAAGGGTTAGGGTTAGGGTTAGGGATGAAAGCACATAGGAGAAAGAGATATTCTTGAATAACTTTTTTTGTGAAGGTCGGAGAGACTTGCAAGTAGGCTCTACCCCCACTAAATGGGGTAGCGCGCATCGATCAGTACCATCCTTGAGCTTCTCCGACTTTCGGAAGGGTTAGGGTTAGGGTTAGGGATGAAAGCACATAGGAGAAAGAGATATTCTTGAATAACTTTTTTTGTGAAGGTCGGAGAGACTTGCAAGTAGGCTCTACCCCCACTAAATGGGGTAGCGCGCATCGATCGGTACCATCCTTGAGCTTCTCCGACTTTCGGAAGGGTTAGGGTTAGGGTTAGGGATGAAAGCACATAGGAGAAAGAGATATTCTTGAATAACTTTTTTTGTGAAGGTCGGAGAGACTTGCAAGTAGGCTCTACCCCCACTAAATGGGGTAGCGCGCATCGATCGGTACCATCCTTGAGCTTCTCCGACTTTCGGAAGGGTTAGGGTTAGGGATGAAAGCACATAGGAGAAAGAGATATTCTTGAATAACTTTTTTTGTGAAGGTCGGAGAGACTTGGAAAGTGGTTGCATCTGGACTAATTTGGGTCCTGCAGATCGATTGGTACCATCCCCGAGCTTGTACGACCTTCGGAAGAGGTCGACCGACGAAATTCCCCCAAAATCTGAGGAGATATTCTTGAATAACTTTTTTTGTGAAGGTCGGAGAGACTTGCAAGTAGGCTCTACCCCCACTAAATGGGGTTGTGCGCATCGATCAGTACCATCCTTGAGCTTCTCCGACTTTCGGAAGGGTTAGGGTTAGGGTAAGGGATGAAAGCACATAGGAGAAAGAGATATTCTTGAATAACTTTTTTTGTGAAGGTCGGAGAGACTTGCAAGTAGGCTCTACCCCCACTAAATGGGGTAGCGCGCATCGATCAGTACCATCTTTGAGCTTCTCCGATTTTCGGAAGGGTTAGGGTTAGGGTTAGGGATGAAAGCACATAGGAGAAAGAGATATTCTTGAATAACTTTTTTTGTGAAGGTCGGAGAGACTTGCAAGTAGGCTCTACCCCCACTAAATGGGGTAGCGCGCATCGATCGGTACCATCCTTGAGCTTCTCCGACTTTCGGAAGGGTTAGGGTTAGGGTTAGGGATGAAAGCACATAGGAGAAAGAGATATTCTTGAATAACTTTTTTTGTGAAGGTCGGAGAGACTTGGAAAGTGGTTGCATCTGGACTAATTTGGGTCCTGCAGATCGATTGGTACCATCCCCGAGCTTGTACGACCTTCGGAAGAGGTCGACCGACGAAATTCCCCCAAAATCTGAGGAGATATTCTTGAATAACTTTTTTTGTGAAGGTCGGAGAGACTTGCAAGTAGGCTCTACCCCCACTAAATGGGGTTGCGCGCATCGATCAGTACCATCCTTGAGCTTCTCCGACTTTCGGAAGGGTTAGGGTTAGGGTTAGGGATGAAAGCACATAGGAGAAAGAGATATTCTTGAATAACTTTTTTTGTGAAGGTCGGAGAGACTTGCAAGTAGGCTCTACCCCCACTAAATGGGGTAGCGCGCATCGATCAGTACCATCCATGAGCTTCTCCGACTTTCGGAAGGGTTAGGGTTAGGGTTAGGGATGAAAGCACATAGGAGAAAGAGATATTCTTGAATAACTTTTTTTGTGAAGGTCGGAGAGACTTGCAAGTAGGCTCTACCCCCACTAAATGGGGTAGCGCGCATCGATCAGTACCATCCTTGAGCTTCTCCGACTTTCGGAAGGGTTAGGGTTAGGGTTAGGGATGAAAGCACATAGGAGAAAGAGATATTCTTGAATAACTTTTTTTGTGAAGGTCGGAGAGACTTGCAAGTAGGCTCTACCCCCACTAAATGGGGTAGCGCACATCGATCGGTACCATCCTTGAGCTTCTCCGACTTTCGGAAGGGTTAGGGTTAGGGTTAGGGATGAAAGCACATAGGAGAAAGAGATATTCTTGAATAACTTTTTTTGTGAAGGTCGGAGAGACTTGCAAGTAGGCTCTACCCCCACTAAATGGGGTAGCGCGCATCGATCGGTACCATCCTTGAGCTTCTCCGACTTTCGGAAGGGTTAGGGTTAGGGTTAGGGATGAAAGCACATAGGAGAAAGAGATATTCTTGAATAACTTTTTTTGTGAAGGTCGGAGAGACTTGCAAGTAGGCTCTACCCCCACTAAATGGGGTAGCGCGCATCGATCGGTACCATCCTTGAGCTTCTCCGACTTTCGGAAGGGTTAGGGTTAGGGTTAGGGATGAAAGCACATAGGAGAAAGAGATATTCTTGAATAACTTTTTTTGTGAAGGTCGGAGAGACTTGGAAAGTGGTTGCATCTGGACTAATTTGGGTCCTGCGGATCGATTGGTACCATCCCCGAGCTTGTACGACCTTCGGAAGAGGTCGACCGACGAAATTCCCCCAAATCTGAGGAGATATTCTTGAATAACTTTTTTTGTGAAGGTCGGAGAGACTTGCAAGTAGGCTCTACCCCCACTAAATGGAGTAGCGCGCATCGATCGGTACCATCCTTGAGCTTCTCCGACTTTCGGAAGGGTTAGGGTTAGGGTTAGGGATGAAAGCACATAGGAGAAAGAGATATTCTTGAATAACGTTTTTTGTGAAGGTCGGAGAGACTTGCAAGTAGGCTCTACCCCCACTAAATGGGGTAGCGCGCATCGATCGGTACCATCCTTGAGCTTCTCCGACTTTCGGAAGGGTTAGGGTTAGGGTTAGGGATGAAAGCACATAGGAGAAAGAGATATTCTTGAATAACTTTTTTTGTGAAGGTCGGAGAGACTTGCAAGTAGGCTCTACCCCCACTAAATGGGGTAGCGCGCATCGATCGGTACCATCCTTGAGCTTCTCCGACTTTCGGAAGGGTTAGGGTTAGGGTTAGGGATGAAAGCACATAGGAGAAAGAGATATTCTTGAATAACTTTTTTTGTGAAGGTCGGAGAGACTTGCAAGTAGGCTCTACCCCCACTAAATGGGGTAGCGCGCATCGATCGGTACCATCCTTGAGCTTCTCCGACTTTCGGAAGGGTTAGGGTTAGGGTTAGGGATGAAAGCACATAGGAGAAAGAGATATTCTTGAATAACTTTTTTTGTGAAGGTCGGAGAGACTTGGAAAGTGGTTGCATCTGGACTAATTTGGGTCCTGCGGATCAATTGGTACCATCCCCGAGCTTGTACGACCTTCGGAAGAGGTCGACCGACGAAATTCCCCCAAATCTGAGGAGATATTCTTGAATAACTTTTTTTTGTGAAGGTCGGAGAGACTTGCAAGTAGGCTCTACCCCCACTAAATGGGGTTGCGCGCATCGATCAGTACCATCCTTGAGCTTCTCCGACTTTCGGAAGGGTTAGGGTTAGGGTTAGGGATGAAAGCACATAGGAGAAAGAGATATTCTTGAATAACTTTTTTTGTGAAGGTCGGAGAGACTTGCAAGTAGGCTCTACCCCCACTAAATGGGGTAGCGCGCATCGATCGGTACCATCCTTGAGCTTCTCCGACTTTCGGAAGGGTTAGGGTTAGGGTTAGGGATGAAAGCACATAGGAGAAAGAGATATTCTTGAATAACTTTTTTTGTGAAGGTCAGAGAGACTTGCAAGTAGGCTCTACCCCCACTAAATGGGGTAGCGCGCATCGATCGGTACCATCCTTGAGCTTCTCCGACTTTCGGAAGGGTTAGGGTTAGGGTTAGGGATGAAAGCACATAGGAGAAAGAGATATTCTTGAATAACTTTTTTTGTGAAGGTCGGAGAGACTTGCAAGTAGGCTCTACCCCCACTAAATGGGGTAGCGCGCATCGATCGGTACCATCCTTGAGCTTCTCCGACTTTCGGAAGGGTTAGGGTTAGGGTTAGGGATGAAAGCACATAGGAGAAAGAGATATTCTTGAATAACTTTTTTTGTGAAGGTCGGAGAGACTTGGAAAGTGGTTGCATCTGGACTAATTTGGGTCCTGCGGATCGATTGGTACCAACCCCGAGCTTGTACGACCTTCGGAAGAGGTCGACCGACGAAATTCCCCCAAATCTGAGGAGATATTCTTGAATAACTTTTTTTGTGAAGGTCGGAGAGACTTGCAAGTAGGCTCTACCCCCACTAAATGGGGTTGCGCGCATCGATCGGTACCATCCTTGAGCTTCTCCGACTTTCGGAAGGGTTAGGGTTAGGGTTAGGGATGAAAGCACATAGGAGAAAGAGATATTCTTGAATAACTTTTTTTGTGAAGGTCGGAGAGACTTGCAAGTAGGCTCTACCCCCACTAAATGTGGTAGCGCGCATCGATCGGTACCATCCTTGAGCTTCTCCGACTTTCGGAAGGGTTAGGGTTAGGGTTAGGGATGAAAGCACATAGGAGAAAGAGATATTCTTGAATAACTTTTTTTGTGAAGGTCGGAGAGACTTGGAAAGTGGTTGCATCTGGACTAATTTGGGTCCTGCAGATCGATTGGTACCATCCCCGAGCTTGTACGACCTTCGGAAGAGGTCGACCGACGAAATTCCCCCAAAATCTGAGGAGATATTCTTGAATAACTTTTTTTGTGAAGGTCGGAGAGACTTGCAAGTAGGCTCTACCCCCACTAAATGGGGTTGCGCGCATCGATCAGTACCATCCTTGAGCTTCTCCGACTTTCGGAAGGGTTAGGGTTAGGGTTAGGGATGAAAGCACATAGGAGAAAGAGATATTCTTGAATAACTTTTTTTGTGAAGGTCGGAGAGACTTGCAAGTAGGCTCTACCCCCACTAAATGGGGTAGCGCGCATCGATCAGTACCATCCTTGAGCTTCTCCGACTTTCGGAAGGGTTAGGGTTAGGGTTAGGGATGAAAGCACATAGGAGAAAGAGATATTCTTGAATAACTTTTTTTGTGAAGGTCGGAGAGACTTGCAAGTAGGCTCTACCCCCACTAAATGGGGTAGCGCGCATCGATCGGTACCATCCTTGAGCTTCTCCGACTTTCGGAAGGGTTAGGGTTAGGGTTAGGGATGAAAGCACATAGGAGAAAGAGATATTCTTGAATAACTTTTTTTGTGAAGGTCGGAGAGACTTGCAAGTAGGCTCTACCCCCACTAAATGGGGTAGCGCGCATCGATCGGTACCATCCTTGAGCTTCTCCGACTTTCGGAAGGGTTAGGGTTAGGGATGAAAGCACATAGGAGAAAGAGATATTCTTGAATAACTTTTTTTGTGAAGGTCGGAGAGACTTGGAAAGTGGTTGCATCTGGACTAATTTGGGTCCTGCAGATCGATTGGTACCATCCCCGAGCTTGTACGACCTTCGGAAGAGGTCGACCGACGAAATTCCCCCAAAATCTGAGGAGATATTCTTGAATAACTTTTTTTGTGAAGGTCGGAGAGACTTGCAAGTAGGCTCTACCCCCACTAAATGGGGTTGCGCACATCGATCAGTACCATCCTTGAGCTTCTCCGACTTTCGGAAGGGTTAGGGTTAGGGTTAGGGATGAAAGCACATAGGAGAAAGAGATATTCTTGAATAACTTTTTTTGTGAAGGTCGGAGAGACTTGCAAGTAGGCTCTACCCCCACTAAATGGGGTAGCGCGCATCGATCAGTACCATCCTTGAGCTTCTCCGACTTTCGGAAGGGTTAGGGTTAGGGTTAGGGCTGAAAGCACATAGGAGAAAGAGATATTCTTGAATAACTTTTTTTGTGAAGGTCGGAGAGACTTGCAAGTAGGCTCTACCCCCACTAAATGGGGTAGCGCGCATCGATCGGTACCATCCTTGAGCTTCTCCGACTTTCGGAAGGGTTAGGGTTAGGGTTAGGGATGAAAGCACATAGGAGAAAGAGATATTCTTGAATAACTTTTTTTGTGAAGGTCGGAGAGACTTGGAAAGTGGTTGCATCTGGACTAATTTGGGTCCTGCAGATCGATTGGTACCATCCCTGAGCTTGTACGACCTTCGGAAGAGGTCGACCGACGAAATTCCCCCAAAATCTGAGGAGATATTCTTGAATAACTTTTTTTGTGAAGGTCGGAGAGACTTGCAAGTAGGCTCTACCCCCACTAAATGGGGTTGCGCGCATCGATCAGTACCATCCTTGAGCTTCTCCGACTTTCGGAAGGGTTAGGGTTAGGGTTAGGGATGAAAGCACATAGGAGAAAGAGATATTCTTGAATAACTTTTTTTGTGAAGGTCGGAGAGACTTGCAAGTAGGCTCTACCCCCACTAAATGGGGTAGCGCGCATCGATCAGTACCATCCATGAGCTTCTCCGACTTTCGGAAGGGTTAGGGTTAGGGTTAGGGATGAAAGCACATAGGAGAAAGAGATATTCTTGAATAACTTTTTTTGTGAAGGTCGGAGAGACTTGCAAGTAGGCTCTACCCCCACTAAATGGGGTAGCGCGCATCGATCGGTACCATCCTTGAGCTTCTCCGACTTTCGGAAGGGTTAGGGTTAGGGTTAGGGATGAAAGCACATAGGAGAAAGAGATATTCTTGAATAACTTTTTTTGTGAAGGTCGGAGAGACTTGCAAGTAGGCTCTACCCCCACTAAATGGGGTAGCGCGCATCGATCGGTACCATCCTTGAGCTTCTCCGACTTTCGGAAGGGTTAGGGTTAGGGTTAGGGATGAAAGCACATAGGAGAAAGAGATATTCTTGAATAACTTTTTTTGTGAAGGTCGGAGAGACTTGCAAGTAGGCTCTACCCCCACTAAATGGGGTAGCGCGCATCGATCGGTACCATCCTTGAGCTTCTCCGACTTTCGGAAGGGTTAGGGTTAGGGTTAGGGATGAAAGCACATAGGAGAAAGAGATATTCTTGAATAACTTTTTTTGTGAAGGTCGGAGAGACTTGCAAGTAGGCTCTACCCCCACTAAATGGGGTAGCGCGCATCGATCGGTACCATCTTTGAGCTTCTCCGACTTTCGGAAGGGTTAGGGTTAGGGTTAGGGATGAAAGCACATAGGAGAAAGAGATATTCTTGAATAACTTTTTTTGTGAAGGTCGGAGAGACTTGGAAAGTGGTTGCATCTGGACTAATTTGGGTCCTGCGGATCGATTGGTACCATCCCCGAGCTTGTACGACCTTCGGAAGAGGTCGACCGACGAAATTCCCCCAAATCTGAGGAGATATTCTTGAATAACTTTTTTTGTGAAGGTCGGAGAGACTTGCAAGTAGGCTCTACCCCCACTAAATGGAGTAGCGCGCATCGATCGGTACCATCCTTGAGCTTCTCCGACTTTCGGAAGGGTTAGGGTTAGGGTTAGGGATGAAAGCACATAGGAGAAAGAGATATTCTTGAATAACGTTTTTTGTGAAGGTCGGAGAGACTTGCAAGTAGGCTCTACCCCCACTAAATGGGGTAGCGCGCATCGATCGGTACCATCCTTGAGCTTCTCCGACTTTCGGAAGGGTTAGGGTTAGGGTTAGGGATGAAAGCACATAGGAGAAAGAGATATTCTTGAATAACTTTTTTTGTGAAGGTCGGAGAGACTTGCAAGTAGGCTCTACCCCCACTAAATGGGGTAGCGCGCATCGATCGGTACCATCCTTGAGCTTCTCCGACTTTCGGAAGGGTTAGGGTTAGGGTTAGGGATGAAAGCACATAGGAGAAAGAGATATTCTTGAATAACTTTTTTTGTGAAGGTCGGAGAGACTTGCAAGTAGGCTCTACCCCCACTAAATGGGGTAGCGCGCATCGATCGGTACCATCCTTGAGCTTCTCCGACTTTCGGAAGGGTTAGGGTTAGGGTTAGGGATGAAAGCACATAGGAGAAAGAGATATTCTTGAATAACTTTTTTTGTGAAGGTCGGAGAGACTTGCAAGTAGGCTCTACCCCCACTAAATGGGGTAGCGCGCATCGATCGGTACCATCCTTGAGCTTCTCCGACTTTCGGAAGGGTTAGGGTTAGGGTTAGGGATGAAAGCACATAGGAGAAAGAGATATTCTTGAATAACTTTTTTTGTGAAGGTCGGAGAGACTTGGAAAGTGGTTGCATCTGGACTAATTTGGGTCCTGCGGATCGATTGGTACCATCCCCGAGCTTGTACGACCTTCGGAAGAGGTCGACCGACGAAATTCCCCCAAATCTGAGGAGATATTCTTGAATAACTTTTTTTGTGAAGGTCGGAGAGACTTGCAAGTAGGCTCTACCCCCACTAAATGGGGTAGCGCGCATCGATCGGTACCATCCTTGAGCTTCTCCGACTTTCGGAAGGGTTAGGGTTAGGGTTAGGGCTGAAAGCACATAGGAGAAAGAGATATTCTTGAATAACTTTTTTTGTGAAGGTCGGAGAGACTTGCAAGTAGGCTCTACCCCCACTAAATGGGGTAGCGCGCATCGATCGGTACCATCCTTGAGCTTCTCCGACTTTCGGAAGGGTTAGGGTTAGGGTTAGGGATGAAAGCACATAGGAGAAAGAGATATTCTTGAATAACTTTTTTTGTGAAGGTCGGAGAGACTTGGAAAGTGGTTGCATCTGGACTAATTTGGGTCCTGCGGATCGATTGGTACCATCCCCGAGCTTGTACGACCTTCGGAAGAGGTCGACCGACGAAATTCCCCCAAATCTGAGGAGATATTCTTGAATAACTTTTTTTGTGAAGGTCGGAGAGACTTGCAAGTAGGCTCTACCCCCACTAAATGGGGTTGCGCGCATCGATCAGTACCATCCTTGAGCTTCTCCGACTTTCGGAAGGGTTAGGGTTAGGGTTAGGGATGAAAGCACATAGGAGAAAGAGATATTCTTGAATAACTTTTTTTGTGAAGGTCGGAGAGACTTGCAAGTAGGCTCTACCCCCACTAAATGGGGTAGCGCGCATCGATCGGTACCATCCTTGAGCTTCTCCGACTTTCGGAAGGGTTAGGGTTAGGGATGAAAGCACATAGGAGAAAGAGATATTCTTGAATAACTTTTTTTGTGAAGGTCGGAGAGACTTGCAAGTAGGCTCTACCCCCACTAAATGGGGTAGCGCGCATCGATCAGTACCATCCTTGAGCTTCTCCGACTTTCGGAAGGGTTAGGGTTAGGGATGAAAGCACATAGGAGAAAGAGATATTCTTGAATAACTTTTTTTGTGAAGGTCGGAGAGACTTGCAAGTAGGCTCTACCCCCACTAAATGGGGTAGCGCGCATCGATCGGTACCATCCTTGAGCTTCTCCGACTTTCGGAAGGGTTAGGGTTAGGGTTAGGGATGAAAGCACATAGGAGAAAGAGATATTCTTGAATAACTTTTTTTGTGAAGGTCGGAGAGACTTGGAAAGTGGTTGCATCTGGACTAATTTGGGTCCTGCGGATCGATTGGTACCATCCCCGAGCTTGTACGACCTTCGGAAGAGGTCGACCGACGAAATTCCCCCAAATCTGAGGAGATATTCTTGAATAACTTTTTTTGTGAAGGTCGGAGAGACTTGCAAGTAGGCTCTACTCCCACTAAATGGGGTTGCGCGCATCGATCGGTACCATCCTTGAGCTTCTCCGACTTTCGGAAGGGTTAGGGTTAGGGTTAGGGATGAAAGCACATAGGAGAAAGAGATATTCTTGAATAACTTTTTTTGTGAAGGTCGGAGAGACTTGCAAGTAGGCTCTACCCCCACTAAATGGGGTAGCGCGCATCGATCGGTACCATCCTTGAGCTTCTCCGACTTTCGGAAGGGTTAGGGTTAGGGTTAGGGATGAAAGCACATAGGAGAAAGAGATATTCTTGAATAACTTTTTTTGTGAAGGTCGGAGAGACTTGGAAAGTGGTTGCATCTGGACTAATTTGGGTCCTGCAGATCGATTGGTACCATCCCCGAGCTTGTACGACCTTCGGAAGAGGTCGACCGACGAAATTCCCCCAAAATCTGAGGAGATATTCTTGAATAACTTTTTTTGTGAAGGTCGGAGAGACTTGCAAGTAGGCTCTACCCCCACTAAATGGGGTTGCACGCATCGATCAGTACCATCCTTGAGCTTCTCCGACTTTCGGAAGGGTTAGGGTTAGGGTTAGGGATGAAAGCACATAGGAGAAAGAGATATTCTTGAATAACTTTTTTTGTGAAGGTCGGAGAGACTTGCAAGTAGGCTCTACCCCCACTAAATGGGGTAGCGCGCATCGATCAGTACCATCCTTGAGCTTCTCCGACTTTCGGAAGGGTTAGGGTTAGGGTTAGGGATGAAAGCACATAGGAGAAAGAGATATTCTTGAATAACTTTTTTTGTGAAGGTCGGAGAGACTTGCAAGTAGGCTCTACCCCCACTAAATGGGGTAGCGCGCATCGATCGGTACCATCCTTGAGCTTCTCCGACTTTCGGAAGGGTTAGGGTTAGGGATGAAAGCACATAGGAGAAAGAGATATTCTTGAATAACTTTTTTTGTGAAGGTCGGAGAGACTTGCAAGTAGGCTCTACCCCCACTAAATGGGGTAGCGCGCATCGATCAGTACCATCCTTGAGCTTCTCCGACTTTCGGAAGGGTTAGGGTTAGGGATGAAAGCACATAGGAGAAAGAGATATTCTTGAATAACTTTTTTTGTGAAGGTCGGAGAGACTTGCAAGTAGGCTCTACCCCCACTAAATGGGGTAGCGCGCATCGATCGGTACCATCCTTGAGCTTCTCCGACTTTCGGAAGGGTTAGGGTTAGGGTTAGGGATGAAAGCACATAGGAGAAAGAGATATTCTTGAATAACTTTTTTTGTGAAGGTCGGAGAGACTTGGAAAGTGGTTGCATCTGGACTAATTTGGGTCCTGCGGATCGATTGGTACCATCCCCGAGCTTGTACGACCTTCGGAAGAGGTCGACCGACGAAATTCCCCCAAATCTGAGGAGATATTCTTGAATAACTTTTTTTGTGAAGGTCGGAGAGACTTGCAAGTAGGCTCTACTCCCACTAAATGGGGTTGCGCGCATCGATCGGTACCATCCTTGAGCTTCTCCGACTTTCGGAAGGGTTAGGGTTAGGGTTAGGGATGAAAGCACATAGGAGAAAGAGATATTCTTGAATAACTTTTTTTGTGAAGGTCGGAGAGACTTGCAAGTAGGCTCTACCCCCACTAAATGGGGTAGCGCGCATCGATCGGTACCATCCTTGAGCTTCTCCGACTTTCGGAAGGGTTAGGGTTAGGGTTAGGGATGAAAGCACATAGGAGAAAGAGATATTCTTGAATAACTTTTTTTGTGAAGGTCGGAGAGACTTGGAAAGTGGTTGCATCTGGACTAATTTGGGTCCTGCAGATCGATTGGTACCATCCCCGAGCTTGTACGACCTTCGGAAGAGGTCGACCGACGAAATTCCCCCAAAATCTGAGGAGATATTCTTGAATAACTTTTTTTGTGAAGGTCGGAGAGACTTGCAAGTAGGCTCTACCCCCACTAAATGGGGTTGCACGCATCGATCAGTACCATCCTTGAGCTTCTCCGACTTTCGGAAGGGTTAGGGTTAGGGTTAGGGATGAAAGCACATAGGAGAAAGAGATATTCTTGAATAACTTTTTTTGTGAAGGTCGGAGAGACTTGCAAGTAGGCTCTACCCCCACTAAATGGGGTAGCGCGCATCGATCAGTACCATCCTTGAGCTTCTCCGACTTTCGGAAGGGTTAGGGTTAGGGTTAGGGATGAAAGCACATAGGAGAAAGAGATATTCTTGAATAACTTTTTTTGTGAAGGTCGGAGAGACTTGCAAGTAGGCTCTACCCCCACTAAATGGGGTAGCGCGCATCGATCGGTACCATCCTTGAGCTTCTCCGACTTTCGGAAGGGTTAGGGTTAGGGTTAGGGATGAAAGCACATAGGAGAAAGAGATATTCTTGAATAACTTTTTTTGTGAAGGTCGGAGAGACTTGCAAGTAGGCTCTACCCCCACTAAATGGGGTAGCGCGCATCGATCGGTACCATCATTGAGCTTCTCCGACTTTCGGAAGGGTTAGGGTTAGGGTTAGGGATGAAAGCACATAGGAGAAAGAGATATTCTTGAATAACTTTTTTTGTGAAGGTCGGAGAGACTTGGAAAGTGGTTGCATCTGGACTAATTTGGGTCCTGCGGATCGATTGGTACCATCCCCGAGCTTGTACGACCTTCGGAAGAGGTCGACCGACGAAATTCCCCCAAATCTGAGGAGATATTCTTGAATAACTTTTTTTGTGAAGGTCGGAGAGACTTGCAAGTAGGCTCTACCCCCACTAAATGGGGTAGCGCGCATCGATCGGTACCATCCTTGAGCTTCTCCGACTTTCGGAAGGGTTAGGGTTAGGGTTAGGGATGAAAGCACATAGGAGAAAGAGATATTCTTGAATAACTTTTTTTGTGAAGGTCGGAGAGACTTGCAAGTAGGCTCTACCCCCACTAAATGGGGTAGCGCGCATCGATCAGTACCATCCTTGAGCTTCTCCGACTTTCGGAAGGGTTAGGGTTAGGGTTAGGGATGAAAGCACATAGGAGAAAGAGATATTCTTGAATAACTTTTTTTGTGAAGGTCGGAGAGACTTGGAAAGTGGTTGCATCTGGACTAATTTGGGTCCTGCGGATCGATTGGTACCATCCCCGAGCTTGTACGACCTTCGGAAGAGGTCGACCGACGAAATTCCCCCAAATCTGAGGAGATATTCTTGAATAACTTTTTTTGTGAAGGTCGGAGAGACTTGCAAGTAGGCTCTACCCCCACTAAATGGGGTTGCGCGCATCGATCAGTACCATCCTTGAGCTTCTCCGACTTTCGGAAGGGTTAGGGTTAGGGTTAGGGATGAAAGCACATAGGAGAAAGAGATATTCTTGAATAACTTTTTTTGTGAAGGTCGGAGAGACTTGCAAGTAGGCTCTACCCCCACTAAATGGGGTAACGCGCATCGATCGGTACCATCCTTGAGCTTCTCCGACTTTCGGAAGGGTTAGGGTTAGGGTTAGGGATGAAAGCACATAGGAGAAAGAGATATTCTTGAATAACTTTTTTTGTGAAGGTCGGAGAGACTTGGAAAGTGGTTGCATCTGGACTAATTTGGGTCTTGCAGATCGATTGGTACCATCCCCGAGCTTGTACGACCTTCGGAAGAGGTCGAACGACGAAATTCCCCCAAATCTGAGGAGATATTCTTGAATAACTTTTTTTGTGAAGGTCGGAGAGACTTGCAAGTAGTCTCTACCCCCACTAAATGGGGTTGCGCGCATCGATCAGTACCATCCTTGAGCTTCTCCGACTTTCGGAAGGGTTAGGGTTAGGGTTAGGGATGAAAGCACATAGGAGAAAGAGATATTCTTGAATAACTTTTTTTGTGAAGGTCGGAGAGACTTGCAAGTAGGCTCTACCCCCACTAAATGGGGTAGCGCGCATCGATCAGTACCATCCTTGAGCTTCTCCGACTTTCGGAAGGGTTAGGGTTAGGGTTAGGGATGAAAGCACATAGGAGAAAGAGATATTCTTGAATAACTTTTTTTGTGAAGGTCGGAGAGACTTGCAAGTAGGCTCTACCCCCACTAAATGGGGTAACGCGCATCGATCGGTACCATCCTTGAGCTTCTCCGACTTTCGGAAGGGTTAGGGTTAGGGTTAGGGATGAAAGCACATAGGAGAAAGAGATATTCTTGAATAACTTTTTTTGTGAAGGTCGGAGAGACTTGCAAGTAGGCTCTACCCCCACTAAATGGGGTTGCGCGCATCGATCAGTACCATCCTTGAGCTTCTCCGACTTTCGGAAGGGTTAGGGTTAGGGTTAGGGATGAAAGCACATAGGAGAAAGAGATATTCTTGAATAACTTTTTTTGTGAAGGTCGGAGAGACTTGCAAGTAGGCTCTACCCCCACTAAATGGGGTAACGCGCATCGATCGGTACCATCCTTGAGCTTCTCCGACTTTCGGAAGGGTTAGGGTTAGGGTTAGGGATGAAAGCACATAGGAGAAAGAGATATTCTTGAATAACTTTTTTTGTGAAGGTCGGAGAGACTTGCAAGTAGGCTCTACCCCCACTAAATGGGGTAACGCGCATCGATCGGTACCATCCTTGAGCTTCTCCGACTTTCGGAAGGGTTAGGGTTAGGGTTAGGGATGAAAGCACATAGGAGAAAGAGATATTCTTGAATAACTTTTTTTGTGAAGGTCGGAGAGACTTGCAAGTAGGCTCTACCCCCACTAAATGGGGTAGCGCG
Source organism: Limanda limanda (assembly GCF_963576545.1). NCBI lineage: Eukaryota > Metazoa > Chordata > Actinopteri > Pleuronectiformes > Pleuronectidae > Limanda > Limanda limanda. Next base: position 232,078 of record NW_026870618.1, read on the forward strand.
CATCGATCGGTACCATCCTTGAGCTTCTCCGACTTTCGGAAGGGTTAGGGTTAGGGTTAGGGATGAAAGCACATAGGAGAAAGAGATATTCTTGAATAACTTTTTTTGTGAAGGTCGGAGAGACTTGGAAAGTGGTTGCATCTGGACTAATTTGGGTCCTGCAGATCGATTGGTACCATCCCCGAGCTTGTACGACCTTCGGAAGAGGTCGACCGACGAAATTCCCCCAAAATCTGAGGAGATATTCTTGAATAACTTTTTTTGTGAAGGTCGGAGAGACTTGCAAGTAGGCTCTACCCCCACTAAATGGGGTTGCGCGCATCGATCAGTACCATCCTTGAGCTTCTCCGACTTTCGGAAGGGTTAGGGTTAGGGTTAGGGATGAAAGCACATAGGAGAAAGAGATATTCTTGAATAACTTTTTTTGTGAAGGTCGGAGAGACTTGCAAGTAGGCTCTACCCCCACTAAATGGGGTAGCGCGCATCGATCAGTACCATCCTTGAGCTTCTCCGACTTTCGGAAGGGTTAGGGTTAGGGTTAGGGATGAAAGCACATAGGAGAAAGAGATATTCTTGAATAACTTTTTTTGTGAAGGTCGGAGAGACTTGCAAGTAGGCTCTACCCCCACTAAATGGGGTAGCGCACATCGATCGGTACCATCCTTGAGCTTCTCCGACTTTCGGAAGGGTTAGGGTTAGGGTTAGGGATGAAAGCACATAGGAGAAAGAGATATTCTTGAATAACTTTTTTTGTGAAGGTCGGAGAGACTTGCAAGTAGGCTCTACCCCCACTAAATGGGGTAGCGCGCATCGATCGGTACCATCCTTGAGCTTCTCCGACTTTCGGAAGGGTTAGGGTTAGGGTTAGGGATGAAAGCACATAGGAGAAAGAGATATTCTTAAATAACTTTTTTTGTGAAGGTCGGAGAGACTTGGAAAGTGGTTGCATCTGGACTAATTTGGGTCCTGCGGATCGATTGGTACCATCCCCGAGCTTGTACGACCTTCGGAAGAGGTCGACCGACGAAATTCCCCCAAATCTGAGGAGATATTCTTGAATAACTTTTTTTGTGAAGGTCGGAGAGACTTGCAAGTAGGCTCTACCCCCACTAAATGGGGTAGCGCGCATCGATCGGTACCATCCTTGAGCTTCTCCGACTTTCGGAAGGGTTAGGGTTAGGGTTAGGGATGAAAGCACATAGGAGAAAGAGATATTCTTGAATAACTTTTTTTGTGAAGGTCGGACAGACTTGCAAGTAGGCTCTACCCCCACTAAATGGGGTAGCGCGCATCGATCAGTACCATCCTTGAGCTTCTCCGACTTTCGGAAGGGTTAGGGTTAGGGTTAGGGATGAAAGCACATAGGAGAAAGAGATATTCTTGAATAACTTTTTTTGTGAAGGTCGGAGAGACTTGGAAAGTGGTTGCATCTGGACTAATTTGGGTCCTGCGGATCGATTGGTACCATCCCCGAGCTTGTACGACCTTCGGAAGAGGTCGACCGACGAAATTCCCCCAAATCTGAGGAGATATTCTTGAATAACTTTTTTTGTGAAGGTCGGAGAGACTTGCAAGTAGGCTCTACCCCCACTAAATGGGGTTGCGCGCATCGATCAGTACCATCCTTGAGCTTCTCCGACTTTCGGAAGGGTTAGGGTTAGGGTTAGGGATGAAAGCACATAGGAGAAAGAGATATTCTTGAATAACTTTTTTTGTGAAGGTCGGAGAAACTTGCAAGTAGGCTCTACCCCCACTAAATGGGGTAACGCGCATCGATCGGTACCATCCTTGAGCTTCTCCGACTTTCGGAAGGGTTAGGGTTAGGGTTAGGGATGAAAGCACATAGGAGAAAGAGATATTCTTGAATAACTTTTTTTGTGAAGGTCGGAGAGACTTGCAAGTAGGCTCTACCCCCACTAAATGGGGTAGCGCGCATCGATCGGTACCATCCTTGAGCTTCTCCGACTTTCGGAAGGGTTAGGGTTAGGGTTAGGGATGAAAGCACATAGGAGAAAGAGATATTCTTGAATAACTTTTTTTGTGAAGGTCGGAGAGACTTGCAAGTAGGCTCTACCCCCACTAAATGGGGTAGCGCGCATCGATCGGTACCATCCTTGAGCTTCTCCGACTTTCGGAAGGGTTAGGGTTAGGGTTAGGGATGAAAGCACATAGGAGAAAGAGATATTCTTGAATAACTTTTTTTGTGAAGGTCGGAGAGACTTGGAAAGTGGTTGCATCTGGACTAATTTGGGTCCTGCGGATCGATTGGTACCATCCCCGAGCTTGTACGACCTTCGAAAGAGGTCGAACGACGAAATTCCCCCAAATCTGAGGAGATATTCTTGAATAACTTTTTTTGTGAAGGTCGGAGAGACTTGCAAGTAGGCTCTACCCCCACTAAATGGGGTAGCGCGCATCGATCGGTACCATCCTTGAGCTTCTCCGACTTTCGGAAGGGTTAGGGTTAGGGTTAGGGATGAAAGCACATAGGAGAAAGAGATATTCTTGAATAACTTTTTTTGTGAAGGTCGGAGAGACTTGCAAGTAGGCTCTACCCCCACTAAATGGGGTAGCGCGCATCGATCGGTACCATCCTTGAGCTTCTCCGACTTTCGGAAGGGTTAGGGTTAGGGTTAGGGATGAAAGCACATAGGAGAAAGAGATATTCTTGAATAACTTTTTTTGTGAAGGTCGGAGAGACTTGGAAAGTGGTTGCATCTGGACTAATTTGGGTCCTGCGGATCGATTGGTACCATCCCCGAGCTTGTACGACCTTCGAAAGAGGTCGAACGACGAAATTCCCCCAAATCTGAGGAGATATTCTTGAATAACTTTTTTTGTGAAGGTCGGAGAGACTTGCAAGTAGGCTCTACCCCCACTAAATGGGGTAGCGCGCATCGATCGGTACCATCTTTGAGCTTCTCCGACTTTCGGAAGGGTTAGGGTTAGGGATGAAAGCACATAGGAGAAAGAGATATTCTTGAATAACTTTTTTTGTGAAGGTCGGAGAGACTTGCAAGTAGGCTCTACCCCCACTAAATGGGGTAGCGCGCATCGATCGGTACCATCCTTGAGCTTCTCCGACTTTCGGAAGGGTTAGGGTTAGGGTTAGGGATGAAAGCACATAGGAGAAAGAGATATTCTTGAATAACTTTTTTTGTGAAGGTCGGAGAGACTTGCAAGTAGGCTCTACCCCCACTAAATGGGGTAGCGCGCATCGATCGGTACCATCCTTGAGCTTCTCCGACTTTCGGAAGGGTTAGGGTTAGGGTTAGGGATGAAAGCACATAGGAGAAAGAGATATTCTTGAATAACTTTTTTTGTGAAGGTCGGAGAGACTTGGAAAGTGGTTGCATCTGGACTAATTTGGGTCCTGCGGATCGATTGGTACCATCCCCGAGCTTGTACGACCTTCGAAAGAGGTCGAACGACGAAATTCCCCCAAATCTGAGGAGATATTCTTGAATAACTTTTTTTGTGAAGGTCGGAGAGACTTGCAAGTAGGCTCTACCCCCACTAAATGGGGTAGCGCGCATCGATCGGTACCATCCTTGAGCTTCTCCGACTTTCGGAAGGGTTAGGGTTAGGGTTAGGGATGAAAGCACATAGGAGAAAGAGATATTCTTGAATAACTTTTTTTGTGAAGGTCGGAGAGACTTGCAAGTAGGCTCTACCCCCACTAAATGGGGTAGCGCGCATCGATCGGTACCATCCTTGAGCTTCTCCGACTTTCGGAAGGGTTAGGGTTAGGGTTAGGGATGAAAGCACATAGGAGAAAGAGATATTCTTGAATAACTTTTTTTGTGAAGGTCGGAGAGACTTGAAAAGTGGTTGCATCTGGACTAATTTGGGTCCTGCGGATCGATTGGTACCATCCCCGAGCTTGTACGACCTTCGGAAGAGGTCGACCGACGAAATTCCCCCAAATCTGAGGAGATATTCTTGAATAACTTTTTTTGTGAAGGTCGGAGAGACTTGCAAGTAGGCTTTACCCCCACTAAATGGGGTAGCGCGCATCGATCGGTACCATCCTTGAGCTTCTCCGACTTTCGGAAGGGTTAGGGTTAGGGTTAGGGATGAAAGCACATAGGAGAAAGAGATATTCTTGAATAACTTTTTTTGTGAAGGTCGGAGAGACTTGGAAAGTGGTTGCATCTGGACTAATTTGGGTCCTGCGGATCGATTGGTACCATCCCCGAGCTTGTACGACCTTCGGAAGAGGTCGACCGACGAAATTCCCCCAAATCTGAGGAGATATTCTTGAATAACTTTTTTTGTGAAGGTTGGAGAGACTTGCAAGTAGGCTCTACCCCCACTAAATGGGGTAGCGCGCATCGATCGGTACCATCCTTGAGCTTCTCCGACTTTCGGAAGGGTTAGGGTTAGGGTTAGGGATGAAAGCACATAGGAGAAAGAGATATTCTTGAATAACTTTTTTGTGAAGGTCGGAGAGACTTGCAAGTAGGCTCTACCCCCACTAAATGGGGTAGCGCGCATCGATCAGTACCATCCTTGAGCTTCTCCGACTTTCGGAAGGGTTAGGGTTAGGGTTAGGGATGAAAGCACATAGGAGAAAGAGATATTCTTGAATAACTTTTTTTGTGAAGGTCGGAGAGACTTGGAAAGTGGTTGCATCTGGACTAATTTGGGTCCTGCGGATCGATTGGTACCATCCCCGAGCTTGTACGACCTTCGGAAGAGGTCGACCGACGAAATTCCCCCAAATCTGAGGAGATATTCTTGAATAACTTTTTTTGTGAAGGTCGGAGAGACTTGCAAGTAGGCTCTACCCCCACTAAATGGGGTTGCGCGCATCGATCAGTACCATCCTTGAGCTTCTCCGACTTTCGGAAGGGTTAGGGTTAGGGTTAGGGATGAAAGCACATAGGAGAAAGAGATATTCTTGAATAACTTTTTTTGTGAAGGTCGGAGAAACTTGCAAGTAGGCTCTACCCCCACTAAATGGGGTAACGCGCATCGATCGGTACCATCCTTGAGCTTCTCCGACTTTCGGAAGGGTTAGGGTTAGGGTTAGGGATGAAAGCACATAGGAGAAAGAGATATTCTTGAATAACTTTTTTTGTGAAGGTCGGAGAGACTTGCAAGTAGGCTCTACCCCCACTAAATGGGGTAGCGCGCATCGATCGGTACCATCCTTGAGCTTCTCCGACTTTCGGAAGGGTTAGGGTTAGGGTTAGGGATGAAAGCACATAGGAGAAAGAGATATTCTTGAATAACTTTTTTTGTGAAGGTCGGAGAGACTTGCAAGTAGGCTCTACCCCCACTAAATGGGGTAGCGCGCATCGATCGGTACCATCCTTGAGCTTCTCCGACTTTCGGAAGGGTTAGGGTTAGGGTTAGGGATGAAAGCACATAGGAGAAAGAGATATTCTTGAATAACTTTTTTTGTGAAGGTCGGAGAGACTTGGAAAGTGGTTGCATCTGGACTAATTTGGGTCCTGCGGATCGATTGGTACCATCCCCGAGCTTGTACGACCTTCGAAAGAGGTCGAACGACGAAATTCCCCCAAATCTGAGGAGATATTCTTGAATAACTTTTTTTGTGAAGGTCGGAGAGACTTGCAAGTAGGCTCTACCCCCACTAAATGGGGTAGCGCGCATCGATCGGTACCATCCTTGAGCTTCTCCGACTTTCGGAAGGGTTAGGGTTAGTGTTAGGGATGAAAGCACATAGGAGAAAGAGATATTCTTGAATAACTTTTTTTGTGAAGGTCGGAGAGACTTGCAAGTAGGCTCTACCCCCACTAAATGGGGTAGCGCGCATCGATCGGTACCATCCTTGAGCTTCTCCGACTTTCGGAAGGGTTAGGGTTAGGGTTAGGGATGAAAGCACATAGGAGAAAGAGATATTCTTGAATAACTTTTTTTGTGAAGGTCGGAGAGACTTGGAAAGTGGTTGCATCTGGACTAATTTGGGTCCTGCGGATCGATTGGTACCATCCCCGAGCTTGTACGACCTTCGAAAGAGGTCGAACGACGAAATTCCCCCAAATCTGAGGAGATATTCTTGAATAACTTTTTTTGTGAAGGTCGGAGAGACTTGCAAGTAGGCTCTACCCCCACTAAATGGGGTAGCGCGCATCGATCGGTACCATCCTTGAGCTTCTCCGACTTTCGGAAGGGTTAGGGTTAGGGTTAGGGATGAAAGCACATAGGAGAAAGAGATATTCTTGAATAACTTTTTTTGTGAAGGTCGGAGAGACTTGCAAGTAGGCTCTACCCCCACTAAATGGGGTAGCGCGCATCGATCGGTACCATCCTTGAGCTTCTCCGACTTTCGGAAGGGTTAGGGTTAGGGTTAGGGATGAAAGCACATAGGAGAAAGAGATATTCTTGAATAACTTTTTTTGTGAAGGTCGGAGAGACTTGCAAGTAGGCTCTACCCCCACTAAATGGGGTAGCGCGCATCGATCGGTACCATCCTTGAGCTTCTCCGACTTTCGGAAGGGTTAGGGTTAGGGTTAGGGATGAAAGCACATAGGAGAAAGAGATATTCTTGAATAACTTTTTTTGTGAAGGTCGGAGAGACTTGGAAAGTGGTTGCATCTGGACTAATTTGGGTCCTGCGGATCGATTGGTACCATCCCCGAGCTTGTACGACCTTCGAAAGAGGTCGAACGACGAAATTCCCCCAAATCTGAGGAGATATTCTTGAATAACTTTTTTTGTGAAGGTCGGAGAGACTTGCAAGTAGGCTCTACCCCCACTAAATGGGGTAGCGCGCATCGATCGGTACCATCCTTGAGCTTCTCCGACTTTCGGAAGGGTTAGGGTTAGGGTTAGGGATGAAAGCACATAGGAGAAAGAGATATTCTTGAATAACTTTTTTTGTGAAGGTCGGAGAGACTTGCAAGTAGGCTCTACCCCCACTAAATGGGGTAGCGCGCATCGATCGGTACCATCCTTGAGCTTCTCCGACTTTCGGAAGGGTTAGGGTTAGGGTTAGGGATGAAAGCACATAGGAGAAAGAGATATTCTTGAATAACTTTTTTTGTGAAGGTCGGAGAGACTTGGAAAGTGGTTGCATCTGGACTAATTTGGGTCCTGCGGATCGATTGGTACCATCCCCGAGCTTGTACGACCTTCGGAAGAGGTCGACTAACGAAATTCCCCCAAATCTGAGGAGATATTCTTGAATAACTTTTTTTGTGAAGGTCGGAGAGACTTGCAAGTAGGCTCTACCCCCACTAAATGGGGTTGCGCGCATCGATCAGTACCATCCTTGAGCTTCTCCGACTTTCGGAAGGGTTAGGGTTAGGGTTAGGGATGAAAGCACATAGGAGAAAGAGATATTCTTGAATAACTTTTTTTGTGAAGGTCGGAGAGACTTGCAAGTAGGCTCTACCCCCACTAAATGGGGTAGCGCGCATCGATCGGTACCATCCTTGAGCTTCTCCGACTTTCGGAAGGGTTAGGGTTAGGGTTAGGGATGAAAGCACATAGGAGAAAGAGATATTCTTGAATAACTTTTTTTGTGAAGGTCGGAGAGACTTGCAAGTAGGCTCTACCCCCACTAAATGGGGTAGCGCGCATCGATCGGTACCATCCTTGAGCTTCTCCGACTTTCGGAAGGGTTAGGGTTAGGGTTAGGGATGAAAGCACATAGGAGAAAGAGATATTCTTGAATAACTTTTTTTGTGAAGGTCGGAGAGACTTGGAAAGTGGTTGCATCTGGACTAATTTGGGTCCTGCGGATCGATTGGTACCATCCCCGAGCTTGTACGACCTTCGGAAGAGGTCGACCGACGAAATTCCCCCAAATCTGAGGAGATATTCTTGAATAACTTTTTTTGTGAAGGTCGGAGAGACTTGCAAGTAGGCTCTACCCCCACTAAATGGGGTTGCGCGCATCGATCGGTACCATCCTTGAGCTTCTCCGACTTTCGGAAGGGTTAGGGTTAGGGTTAGGGATGAAAGCACATAGGAGAAAGAGATATTCTTGAATAACTTTTTTTGTGAAGGTCGGAGAGACTTGCAAGTAGGCTCTACCCCCACTAAATGGGGTAGCGCGCATCGATCGGTACCATCCTTGAGCTTCTCCGACTTTCGGAAGGGTTAGGGTTAGGGTTAGGGATGAAAGCACATAGGAGAAAGAGATATTCTTGAATAACTTTTTTTGTGAAGGTCGGAGAGACTTGCAAGTAGGCTCTACCCCCACTAAATGGGGTAGCGCGCATCGATCGGTACCATCCTTGAGCTTCTCCGACTTTCGGAAGGGTTAGGGTTAGGGTTAGGGATGAAAGCACATAGGAGAAAGAGATATTCTTGAATAACTTTTTTTGTGAAGGTCGGAGAGACTTGGAAAGTGGTTGCATCTGGACTAATTTGGGTCCTGCGGATCGATTGGTACCATCCCCGAGCTTGTACGACCTTCGGAAGAGGTCGAACGACGAAATTCCCCCAAATCTGAGGAGATATTCTTGAATAACTTTTTTTGTGAAGGTCGGAGAGACTTGCAAGTAGGCTCTACCCCCACTAAATGGGGTAGCGCGCATCGATCGGTACCATCCTTGAGCGTCTCCGACTTTCGGAAGGGTTAGGGTTAGGGTTAGGGATGAAAGCACATAGGAGAAAGAGATATTCTTGAATAACTTTTTTTGTGAAGGTCGGAGAGACTTGCAAGTAGGCTTTACCCCCACTAAATGGGGTAGCGCGCATCGATCGGTACCATCCTTGAGCTTCTCCGACTTTCGGAAGGGTTAGGGTTAGGGTTAGGGATGAAAGCACATAGGAGAAAGAGATATTCTTGAATAACTTTTTTTGTGAAGGTCGGAGAGACTTGGAAAGTGGTTGCATCTGGACTAATTTGGGTCCTGCGGATCGATTGGTACCATCCCCGAGCTTGTACGACCTTCGGAAGAGGTCGACCGACGAAATTCCCCCAAATCTGAGGAGATATTCTTGAATAACTTTTTTTGTGAAGGTCGGAGAGACTTGCAAGTAGGCTCTACCCCCACTAAATGGGGTTGCGCGCATCGATCAGTACCATCCTTGAGCTTCTCCGACTTTCGGAAGGGTTAGGGTTAGGGTTAGGGATGAAAGCACATAGGAGAAAGAGATATTCTTGAATAACTTTTTTTGTGAAGGTCGGAGAGACTTGCAAGTAGGCTCTACCCCCACTAAATGGGGTAGCGCGCATCGATCGGTACCATCCTTGAGCTTCTCCGACTTTCGGAAGGGTTAGGGTTAGGGTTAGGGATGAAAGCACATAGGAGAAAGAGATATTCTTGAATAACTTTTTTTGTGAAGGTCGGAGAGACTTGCAAGTAGGCTCTACCCCCACTAAATGGGGTAGCGCGCATCGATCGGTACCATCCTTGAGCTTCTCCGACTTTCGGAAGGGTTAGGGTAAGGGTTAGGGATGAAAGCACATAGGAGAAAGAGATATTCTTGAATAACTTTTTTTGTGAAGGTCGGAGAGACTTGGAAAGTGGTTGCATCTGGACTAATTTGGGTCCTGCGGATCGATTGGTACCATCCCCGAGCTTGTACGACCTTCGGAAGAGGTCGACCGACGAAATTCCCCCAAATCTGAGGAGATATTCTTGAATAACTTTTTTTGTGAAGGTCGGAGAGACTTGCAAGTAGGCTCTACCCCCACTAAATGGGGTTGCGCGCATCGATCGGTACCATCCTTGAGCTTCTCCGACTTTCGGAAGGGTTAGGGTTAGGGTTAGGGATGAAAGCACATAGGAGAAAGAGATATTCTTGAATAACTTTTTTTGTAAAGGTCGGAGAGACTTGCAAGTAGGCTCTACCCCCACTAAATGGGGTAGCGCGCATCGATCGGTACCATTCTTGAGCTTCTCCGACTTTCGGAAGGGTTAGGGTTAGGGTTAGGGATGAAAGCACATAGGAGAAAGAGATATTCTTGAATAACTTTTTTTGTGAAGGTCGGAGAGACTTGGAAAGTGGTTGCATCTGGACTAATTTGGGTCCTGCAGATCGATTGGTACCATCCCCGAGCTTGTACGACCTTCGGAAGAGGTCGACCGACGAAATTCCCCCAAAATCTGAGGAGATATTCTTGAATAACTTTTTTTGTGAAGGTCGGAGAGACTTGCAAGTAGGCTCTACCCCCACTAAATGGGGTTGCGCGCATCGATCAGTACCATCCTTGAGCTTCTCCGACTTTTGGAAGGGTTAGGGTTAGGGTTAGGGATGAAAGCACATAGGAGAAAGAGATATTCTTGAATAACTTTTTTTGTGAAGGTCGGAGAGACTTGCAAGTAGGCTCTACCCCCACTAAATGGGGTAGCGCGCATCGATCAGTACCATCCTTGAGCTTCTCCGACTTTCGGAAGGGTTAGGGTTAGGGTTAGGGATGAAAGCACATAGGAGAAAGAGATATTCTTGAATAACTTTTTTTGTGAAGGTCGGAGAGACTTGCAAGTAGGCTCTACCCCCACTAAATGGGGTAGCGCGCATCGATCGGTACCATCCTTGAGCTTCTCCGACTTTCGGAAGGGTTAGGGTTAGGGTTAGGGATGAAAGCACATAGGAGAAAGAGATATTCTTGAATAACTTTTTTTGTGAAGGTCGGAGAGACTTGCAAGTAGGCTCTACCCCCACTAAATGGGGTAGCGCGCATCGATCGGTACCATCCTTGAGCTTCTCCGACTTTCGGAAGGGTTAGGGTTAGGGTTAGGGATGAAAGCACATAGGAGAAAGAGATATTCTTGAATAACTTTTTTTGTGAAGGTCGGAGAGACTTGGAAAGTGGTTGCATCTGGACTAATTTGGGTCCTGCGGATCGATTGGTACCATCCCCGAGCTTGTACGACCTTCGGAAGAGGTCGACCGACGAAATTCCCCCAAATCTGAGGAGATATTCTTGAATAACTTTTTTTGTGAAGGTCGGAGAGACTTGCAAGTAGGCTCTACCCCCACTAAATGGGGTAGCGCGCATCGATCGGTACCATCCTTGAGCTTCTCCGACTTTCGGAAGGGTTAGGGTTAGGGTTAGGGATGAAAGCACATAGGAGAAAGAGATATTCTTGAATAACTTTTTTTGTGAAGGTCGGAGAGACTTGCAAGTAGGCTCTACCCCCACTAAATGGGGTAGCGCGCATCGATCGGTACCATCCTTGAGCTTCTCCGACTTTCGGAAGGGTTAGGGTTAGGGTTAGGGATGAAAGCACATAGGAGAAAGAGATATTCTTGAATAACTTTTTTTGTGAAGGTCGGAGAGACTTGGAAAGTGGTTGCATCTGGACTAATTTGGGTCCTGCGGATCGATTGGTACCATCCCCGAGCTTGTACGACCTTCGGAAGAGGTCGACCGACGAAATTCCCCCAAATCTGAGGAGATATTCTTGAATAACTTTTTTTGTGAAGGTCGGAGAGACTTGCAAGTAGGCTCTACCCCCACTAAATGGGGTTGCGCGCATCGATCAGTACCATCCTTGAGCTTCTCCGACTTTCGGAAGGGTTAGGGTTAGGGTTAGGGATGAAAGCACATAGGAGAAAGAGATATTCTTGAATAACTTTTTTTGTGAAGGTCGGAGAGACTTGCAAGTAGGCTCTACCCCCACTAAATGGGGTAACACGCATCGATCGGTACCATCCTTGAGCTTCTCCGACTTTCGGAAGGGTTAGGGTTAGGGTTAGGGATGAAAGCACATAGGAGAAAGAGATATTCTTGAATAACTTTTTTTGTGAAGGTCGGAGAGACTTGCAAGTAGGCTCTACCCCCACTAAATGGGGTAGCGCGCATCGATCGGTACCATCCTTGAGCTTCTCCGACTTTCGGAAGGGTTAGGGTTAGGGTTAGGGATGAAAGCACATAGGAGAAAGAGATATTCTTGAATAACTTTTTTTGTGAAGGTCGGAGAGACTTGCAAGTAGGCTCTACCCCCACTAAATGGGGTAGCGCGCATCGATCGGTACCATCCTTGAGCTTCTCCGACTTTCGGAAGGGTTAGGGTTAGGGTTAGGGATGAAAGCACATAGGAGAAAGAGATATTCTTGAATAACTTTTTTTGTGAAGGTCGGAGAGACTTGGAAAGTGGTTGCATCTGGACTAATTTGGGTCCTGCGGATCGATTGGTACCATCCCCGAGCTTGTACGACCTTCGGAAGAGGTCGACCGACGAAATTCCCCCAAATCTGAGGAGATATTCTTGAATAACTTTTTTTGTGAAGGTCGGAGAGACTTGCAAGTAGGCTCTACCCCCACTAAATGGGGTAGCGCGCATCGATCGGTACCATCCTTGAGCTTCTCCGACTTTCGGAAGGGTTAGGGTTAGGGTTAGGGATGAAAGCACATAGGAGAAAGAGATATTCTTGAATAACTTTTTTTGTGAAGGTCGGAGAGACTTGCAAGTAGGCTTTACCCCCACTAAATGGGGTAGCGCGCATCGATCGGTACCATCCTTGAGCTTCTCCGACTTTCGGAAGGGTTAGGGTTAGGGTTAGGGATGAAAGCACATAGGAGAAAGAGATATTCTTGAATAACTTTTTTTGTGAAGGTCGGAGAGACTTGGAAAGTGGTTGCATCTGGACTAATTTGGGTCCTGCGGATCGATTGGTACCATCCCCGAGCTTGTACGACCTTCGGAAGAGGTCGACCGACGAAATTCCCCCAAATCTGAGGAGATATTCTTGAATAACTTTTTTTGTGAAGGTCGGAGAGACTTGCAAGTAGGCTCTACCCCCACTAAATGGGGTTGCGCGCATCGATCAGTACCATCCTTGAGCTTCTCCGACTTTCGGAAGGGTTAGGGTTAGGGTTAGGGATGAAAGCACATAGGAGAAAGAGATATTCTTGAATAACTTTTTTTGTGAAGGTCGGAGAGACTTGCAAGTAGGCTCTACCCCCACTAAATGGGGTAGCGCGCATCGATCGGTACCATCCTTGAGCTTCTCCGACTTTCGGAAGGGTTAGGGTTAGGGTTAGGGATGAAAGCACATAGGAGAAAGAGATATTCTTGAATAACTTTTTTTGTGAAGGTCGGAGAGACTTGCAAGTAGGCTCTACCCCCACTAAATGGGGTAGCGCGCATCGATCGGTACCATCCTTGAGCTTCTCCGACTTTCGGAAGGGTTAGGGTTAGGGTTAGGGATGAAAGCACATAGGAGAAAGAGATATTCTTGAATAACTTTTTTTGTGAAGGTCGGAGAGACTTGCAAGTAGGCTCTACCCCCACTAAATGGGGTAGCACGCATCGATCGGTACCATCCTTGAGCTTCTCCGACTTTCGGAAGGGTTAGGGTAAGGGTTAGGGATGAAAGCACATAGGAGAAAGAGATATTCTTGAATAACTTTTTTTGTGAAGGTCGGAGAGACTTGGAAAGTGGTTGCATCTGGACTAATTTGGGTCCTGCGGATCGATTGGTACCATCCCCGAGCTTGTACGACCTTCGGAAGAGGTCGACCGACGAAATTCCCCCAAATCTGAGGAGATATTCTTGAATAACTTTTTTTGTGAAGGTCGGAGAGACTTGCAAGTAGGCTCTACCCCCACTAAATGGGGTAGCGCGCATCGATCGGTACCATCCTTGAGCTTCTCCGACTTTCGGAAGGGTTAGGGTTAGGGTTAGGGATGAAAGCACATAGGAGAAAGAGATATTCTTGAATAACTTTTTTTGTGAAGGTCGGAGAGACTTGCAAGTAGGCTTTACCCCCACTAAATGGGGTAGCGCGCATCGATCGGTACCATCCTTGAGCTTCTCCGACTTTCGGAAGGGTTAGGGTTAGGGTTAGGGATGAAAGCACATAGGAGAAAGAGATATTCTTGAATAACTTTTTTTGTGAAGGTCGGAGAGACTTGGAAAGTGGTTGCATCTGGACTAATTTGGGTCCTGCGGATCGATTGGTACCATCCCCGAGCTTGTACGACCTTCGGAAGAGGTCGACCGACGAAATTCCCCCAAATCTGAGGAGATATTCTTGAATAACTTTTTTTGTGAAGGTCGGAGAGACTTGCAAGTAGGCTCTACCCCCACTAAATGGGGTTGCGCGCATCGATCAGTACCATCCTTGAGCTTCTCCGACTTTCGGAAGGGTTAGGGTTAGGGTTAGGGATGAAAGCACATAGGAGAAAGAGATATTCTTGAATAACTTTTTTTGTGAAGGTCGGAGAGACTTGCAAGTAGGCTCTACCCCCACTAAATGGGGTAGCGCGCATCGATCGGTACCATCCTTGAGCTTCTCCGACTTTCGGAAGGGTTAGGGTTAGGGATGAAAGCACATAGGAGAAAGAGATATTCTTGAATAACTTTTTTTGTGAAGGTCGGAGAGACTTGCAAGTAGGCTCTACCCCCACTAAATGGGGTAGCGCGCATCGATCGGTACCATCCTTGAGCTTCTCCGACTTTCGGAAGGGTTAGGGTTAGGGTTAGGGATGAAAGCACATAGGAGAAAGAGATATTCTTGAATAACTTTTTTTGTGAAGGTCGGAGAGACTTGCAAGTAGGCTCTACCCCCACTAAATGGGGTAGCACGCATCGATCGGTACCATCCTTGAGCTTCTCCGACTTTCGGAAGGGTTAGGGTAAGGGTTAGGGATGAAAGCACATAGGAGAAAGAGATATTCTTGAATAACTTTTTTTGTGAAGGTCGGAGAGACTTGGAAAGTGGTTGCATCTGGACTAATTTGGGTCCTGCGGATCGATTGGTACCATCCCCGAGCTTGTACGACCTTCGGAAGAGGTCGACCGACGAAATTCCCCCAAATCTGAGGAGATATTCTTGAATAACTTTTTTTGTGAAGGTCGGAGAGACTTGCAAGTAGGCTCTACCCCCACTAAATGGGGTTGCGCGCATCGATCGGTACCATCCTTGAGCTTCTCCGACTTTCGGAAGGGTTAGGGTTAGGGTTAGGGATGAAAGCACATAGGAGAAAGAGATATTCTTGAATAACTTTTTTTGTGAAGGTCGGAGAGACTTGCAAGTAGGCTCTACCCCCACTAAATGGGGTAGCGCGCATCGATCGGTACCATCCTTGAGCTTCTCCGACTTTCGGAAGGGTTAGGGTTAGGGTTAGGGATGAAAGCACATAGGAGAAAGAGATATTCTTGAATAACTTTTTTTGTGAAGGTCGGAGAGACTTGGAAAGTGGTTGCATCTGGACTAATTTGGGTCCTGCAGATCGATTGGTACCATCCCCGAGCTTGTACGACCTTCGGAAGAGGTCGACCGACGAAATTCCCCCAAAATCTGAGGAGATATTCTTGAATAACTTTTTTTGTGAAGGTCGGAGAGACTTGCAAGTAGGCTCTACCCCCACTAAATGGGGTTGCGCGCATCGATCAGTACCATCCTTGAGCTTCTCCGACTTTCGGAAGGGTTAGGGTTAGGGTTAGGGATGAAAGCACATAGGAGAAAGAGATATTCTTGAATAACTTTTTTTGTGAAGGTCGGAGAGACTTGCAAGTAGGCTCTACCCCCACTAAATGGGGTAGCGCGCATCGATCAGTACCATCCTTGAGCTTCTCCGACTTTCGGAAGGGTTAGGGTTAGGGTTAGGGATGAAAGCACATAGGAGAAAGAGATATTCTTGAATAACTTTTTTTGTGAAGGTCGGAGAGACTTGCAAGTAGGCTCTACCCCCACTAAATGGGGTAGCGCGCATCGATCGGTACCATCCTTGAGCTTCTCCGACTTTCGGAAGGGTTAGGGTTAGGGTTAGGGATGAAAGCACATAGGAGAAAGAGATATTCTTGAATAACTTTTTTTGTGAAGGTCGGAGAGACTTGCAAGTAGGCTCTACCCCCACTAAATGGGGTAGCGCGCATCGATCGGTACCATCCTTGAGCTTCTCCGACTTTCGGAAGGGTTAGGGTTAGGGTTAGGGATGAAAGCACATAGGAGAAAGAGATATTCTTGAATAACTTTTTTTGTGAAGGTCGGAGAGACTTGGAAAGTGGTTGCATCTGGACTAATTTGGGTCCTGCGGATCGATTGGTACCATCCCCGAGCTTGTACGACCTTCGGAAGAGGTCGACCGACGAAATTCCCCCAAATCTGAGGAGATATTCTTGAATAACTTTTTTTGTGAAGGTCGGAGAGACTTGCAAGTAGGCTCTACCCCCACTAAATGGGGTAGCGCGCATCGATCGGTACCATCCTTGAGCTTTTCCGACTTTCGGAAGGGTTAGGGTTAGGGTTAGGGATGAAAGCACATAGGAGAAAGAGATATTCTTGAATAACTTTTTTTGTGAAGGTCGGAGAGACTTGCAAGTAGGCTCTACCCCCACTAAATGGGGTGGCGCGCATCGATCGGTACCATCCTTGAGCTTCTCCGACTTTCGGAAGGGTTAGGGTTAGGGTTAGGGATGAAAGCACATAGGAGAAAGAGATATTCTTGAATAACTTTTTTTGTGAAGGTCGGAGAGACTTGGAAAGTGGTTGCATCTGGACTAATTTGGGTCCTGCGGATCGATTGGTACCATCCCCGAGCTTGTACGACCTTCGGAAGAGGTCGACCGACGAAATTCCCCCAAATCTGAGGAGATATTCTTGAATAACTTTTTTTGTGAAGGTCGGAGAGACTTGCAAGTAGGCTCTACCCCCACTAAATGGGGTTGCGCGCATCGATCAGTACCATCCTTGAGCTTCTCCGACTTTCGGAAGGGTTAGGGTTAGGGTTAGGGATGAAAGCACATAGGAGAAAGAGATATTCTTGAATAACTTTTTTTGTGAAGGTCGGAGAGACTTGCAAGTAGGCTCTACCCCCACTAAATGGGGTAACGCGCATCGATCGGTACCATCCTTGAGCTTCTCCGACTTTCGGAAGGGTTAGGGTTAGGGTTAGGGATGAAAGCACATAGGAGAAAGAGATATTCTTGAATAACTTTTTTTGTGAAGGTCGGAGAGACTTGCAAGTAGGCTCTACCCCCACTAAATGGGGTAGCGCGCATCGATCGGTACCATCCTTGAGCTTCTCCGACTTTCGGAAGGGTTAGGGTTAGGGTTAGGGATGAAAGCACATAGGAGAAAGAGATATTCTTGAATAACTTTTTTTGTGAAGGTCGGAGAGACTTGGAAAGTGGTTGCATCTGGACTAATTTGGGTCCTGCGGATCGATTGGTACCATCCCCGAGCTTGTACGACCTTCGGAAGAGGTCGACCGACAAAAATTCCCCCAAATCTGAGGAGATATTCTTGAATAACTTTTTTTGTGAAGGTCGGAGAGACTTGCAAGTAGGCTCTACCCCCACTAAATGGGGTTGCGCGCATCGATCAGTACCATCCTTGAGCTTCTCCGACTTTCGGAAGGGTTAGGGTTAGGGTTAGGGATGAAAGCACATAGGAGAAAGAGATATTCTTGAATAACTTTTTTTGTGAAGGTCGGAGAGACTTGCAAGTAGGCTCTACCCCCACTAAATGGGGTAACGCGCATCGATCGGTACCATCCTTGAGCTTCTCCGACTTTCGGAAGGGTTAGGGTTAGGGTTAGGGATGAAAGCACATAGGAGAAAGAGATATTCTTGAATAACTTTTTTTGTGAAGGTCGGAGAGACTTGCAAGTAGGCTCTACCCCCACTAAATGGGGTAGCGCGCATCGATCGGTACCATCCTTGAGCTTCTCCGACTTTCGGAAGGGTTAGGGTTAGGGTTAGGGATGAAAGCACATAGGAGAAAGAGATATTCTTGAATAACTTTTTTTGTGAAGGTCGGAGAGACTTGCAAGTAGGCTCTACCCCCACTAAATGGGGTAGCGCGCATCGATCGGTACCATCCTTGAGCTTCTCCGACTTTCGGAAGGGTTAGGGTTAGGGATGAAAGCACATAGGAGAAAGAGATATTCTTGAATAACTTTTTTTGTGAAGGTCGGAGAGACTTGGAAAGTGGTTGCATCTGGACTAATTTGGGTCCTGCGGATCGATTGGTACCATCCCCGAGCTTGTACGACCTTCGGAAGATGTCGACCGACGAAATTCCCCCAAATCTGAGGAGATATTCTTGAATAACTTTTTTTGTGAAGGTCGGAGAGACTTGCAAGTAGGCTCTACCCCCACTAAATGGGGTTGCGCGCATCGATCGGTACCATCCTTGAGCTTCTCCGACTTTCGGAAGGGTTAGGGTTAGGGTTAGGGATGAAAGCACATAGGAGAAAGAGATATTCTTGAATAACTTTTTTTGTGAAGGTCGGAGAGACTTGCAAGTAGGCTCTACCCCCACTAAATGGGGTAGCGCGCATCGATCGGTACTATCCTTGAGCTTCTCCGACTTTCGGAAGGGTTAGGGTTAGGGTTAGGGATGAAAGCACATAGGAGAAAGAGATATTCTTGAATAACTTTTTTTGTGAAGGTCGGAGAGACTTGGAAAGTGGTTGCATCTGGACTAATTTGGGTCCTGCGGATCGATTGGTACCATCCCCGAGCTTGTACGACCTTCGGAAGAGGTCGACCGACGAAATTCCCCCAAATCTGAGGAGATATTCTTGAATAACTTTTTTTGTGAAGGTCGGAGAGACTTGCAAGTAGGCTCTACCCCCACTAAATGGGGTTGCGCGCATCGATCGGTACCATCCTTGAGCTTCTCCGACTTTCGGAAGGGTTAGGGTTAGGGTTAGGGATGAAAGCACATAGGAGAAAGAGATATTCTTGAATAACTTTTTTTGTGAAGGTCGGAGAGACTTGCAAGTAGGCTCTACCCCCACTAAATGGGGTAGCGCGCATCGATCGGTACCATCCTTGAGCTTCTCCGACTTTCGGAAGGGTTAGGGTTAGGGTTAGGGATGAAAGCACATAGGAGAAAGAGATATTCTTGAATAACTTTTTTTGTGAAGGTCGGAGAGACTTGGAAAGTGGTTGCATCTGGACTAATTTGGGTCCTGCAGATCGATTGGTACCATCCCCGAGCTTGTACGACCTTCGGAAGAGGTCGACCGACGAAATTCCCCCAAATCTGAGGAGATATTCTTGAATTACTTTTTTTGTGAAGGTCGGAGAGACTTGCAAGTAGGCTCTACCCCCACTAAATGGGGTTGCGCGCATCGATCAGTACCATCCTTGAGCTTCTCCGACTTTCGGAAGGGTTAGGGTTAGGGTTAGGGATGAAAGCACATAGGAGAAAGAGATATTCTTGAATAACTTTTTTTGTGAAGGTCGGAGAGACTTGCAAGTAGGCTCTACCCCCACTAAATGGGGTAACGCGCATCGATCGGTACCATCCTTGAGCTTCTCCGACTTTCGGAAGGGTTAGGGTTAGGGTTAGGGATGAAAGCACATAGGAGAAAGAGATATTCTTGAATAACTTTTTTTGTGAAGGTCGGAGAGACTTGCAAGTAGGCTCTACCCCCACTAAATGGGGTAGCGCGCATCGATCGGTACCATCCTTGAGCTTCTCCGACTTTCGGAAGGGTTAGGGTTAGGGTTAGGGATGAAAGCACATAGGAGAAAGAGATATTCTTGAATAACTTTTTTTGTGAAGGTCGGAGAGACTTGCAAGTAGGCTCTACCCCCACTAAATGGGGTAGCGCGCATCGATCGGTACCATCCTTGAGCTTCTCCGACTTTCGGAAGGGTTAGGGTTAGGGTTAGGGATGAAAGCACATAGGAGAAAGAGATATTCTTGAATAACTTTTTTTGTGAAGGTCGGAGAGACTTGGAAAGTGGTTGCATCTGGACTAATTTGGGTCTTGCAGATCGATTGGTACCATCCCCGAGCTTGTACGACCTTCGGAAGAGGTCGAACGACGAAATTCCCCCAAATCTGAGGAGATATTCTTGAATAACTTTTTTTGTGAAGGTCGGAGAGACTTGCAAGTAGGCTCTACCCCCACTAAATGGGGTAGCGCGCATCGATCAGTACCATCCTTGAGCTTCTCCGACTTTCGGAAGGGTTAGGGTTAGGGTTAGGGATGAAAGCACATAGGAGAAAGAGATATTCTTGAATAACTTTTTTTGTGAAGGTCGGAGAGACTTGGAAAGTGGTTGCATCTGGACTAATTTGGGTCCTGCGGATCGATTGGTACCATCCCCGAGCTTGTACGACCTTCGGAAGAGGTCGACCGACGAAATTCCCCCAAATCTGAGGAGATATTCTTGAATAACTTTTTTTGTGAAGGTCGGAGAGACTTGCAAGTAGGCTCTACCCCCACTAAATGGGGTTGCGCGCATCGATCGGTACCATCCTTGAGCTTCTCCGACTTTCGGAAGGGTTAGGGTTAGGGTTAGGGATGAAAGCACATAGGAGAAAGAGATATTCTTGAATAACTTTTTTTGTGAAGGTCGGAGAGACTTGCAAGTAGGCTCTACCCCCACTAAATGGGGTAGCGCGCATCGATCGGTACCATCCTTGAGCTTCTCCGACTTTCGGAAGGGTTAGGGTTAGGGTTAGGGATGAAAGCACATAGGAGAAAGAGATATTCTTGAATAACTTTTTTTGTGAAGGTCGGAGAGACTTGGAAAGTGGTTGCATCTGGACTAATTTGGGTCCTGCGGATCGATTGGTACCATCCCCGAGCTTGTACGACCTTCGGAAGAGGTCGACCGACGAAATTCCCCCAAATCTGAGGAGATATTCTTGAATAACTTTTTTTGTGAAGGTCGGAGAGACTTGCAAGTAGGCTCTACCCCCACTAAATGGGGTAGCGCGCATCGATCGGTACCATCCTTGAGCTTCTCCGACTTTCGGAAGGGTTAGGGTTAGGGTTAGGGATGAAAGCACATAGGAGAAAGAGATATTCTTGAATAACTTTTTTTGTGAAGGTCGGAGAGACTTGCAAGTAGGCTCTACTCCCACTAAATGGGGTAGCGCGCATCGATCGGTACCATCCTTGAGCTTCTCCGACTTTCGGAAGGGTTAGGGTTAGGGTTAGGGATGAAAGCACATAGGAGAAAGAGATATTCTTGAATAACTTTTTTTGTGAAGGTCGGAGAGACTTGGAAAGTGGTTGCATCTGGACTAATTTGGGTCCTGCGGATCGATTGGTACCATCCCCGAGCTTGTACGACCTTCGGAAGAGGTCGACCGACGAAATTCCCCCAAATCTGAGGAGATATTCTTGAATAACTTTTTTTGTGAAGGTCGGAGAGACTTGCAAGTAGGCTCTACCCCCACTAAATGGGGTTGCGCGCATCGATCGGTACCATCATTGAGCTTCTCCGACTTTCGGAAGGGTTAGGGTTAGGGTTAGGGATGAAAGCACATAGGAGAAAGAGATATTCTTGAATAACTTTTTTTGTGAAGGTCGGAGAGACTTGCAAGTAGGCTCTACCCCCACTAAATGGGGTAGCGCGCATCGATCAGTACCATCCTTGAGCTTCTCCGACTTTCGGAAGGGTTAGGGTTAGGGTTAGGGATGAAAGCACATAGGAGAAAGAGATATTCTTGAATAACTTTTTTTGTGAAGGTCGGAGAGACTTGCAAGTAGGCTCTACCCCCACTAAATGGGGTAGCGCGCATCGATCGGTACCATCCTTGAGCTTCTCCGACTTTCGGAAGGGTTAGGGTTAGGGTTAGGGATGAAAGCACATAGGAGAAAGAGATATTCTTGAATAACTTTTTTTGTGAAGGTCGGAGAGACTTGCAAGTAGGCTCTACCCCCACTAAATGGGGTAGCGCGCATCGATCGGTACCATCCTTGAGCTTCTCCGACTTTCGGAAGGGTTAGGGTTAGGGTTAGGGATGAAAGCACATAGGAGAAAGAGATATTCTTGAATAACTTTTTTTGTGAAGGTCGGAGAGACTTGGAAAGTGGTTGCATCTGGACTAATTTGGGTCCTGCGGATCGATTGGTACCATCCCCGAGCTTGTACGACCTTCGGAAGAGGTCGACCGACGAAATTCCCCCAAATCTGAGGAGATATTCTTGAATAACTTTTTTTGTGAAGGTCGGAGAGACTTGCAAGTAGGCTCTACCCCCACTAAATGGGGTAGCGCGCATCGATCGGTACCATCCTTGAGCTTCTCCGACTTTCGGAAGGGTTAGGGTTAGGGTTAGGGATGAAAGCACATAGGAGAAAGAGATATTCTTGAATAACTTTTTTTGTGAAGGTCGGAGAGACTTGGAAAGTGGTTGCATCTGGACTAATTTGGGTCCTGCGGATCGATTGGTACCATCCCCGAGCTTGTACGACCTTTGGAAGAGGTCGACCGACGAAATTCCCCCAAATCTGATGAGATATTCTTGAATAACTTTTTTTGTGAAGGTCGGAGAGACTTGCAAGTAGGCTCTACCCCCACTAAATGGGGTTGCGCGCATCGATCGGTACCATCCTTGAGCTTCTCCGACTTTCGGAAGGGTTAGGGTTAGGGTTAGGGATGAAAGCACATAGGAGAAAGAGATATTCTTGAATAACTTTTTTTGTGAAGGTCGGAGAGACTTGCAAGTAGGCTCTACCCCCACTAAATGGGGTAGCGCGCATCGATCGGTACCATCCTTGAGCTTCTCCGACTTTCGGAAGGGTTAGGGTTAGGGTTAGGGATGAAAGCACATAGGAGAAAGAGATATTCTTGAATAACTTTTTTTGTGAAGGTCGGAGAGACTTGGAAAGTGGTTGCATCTGGACTAATTTGGGTCCTGCAGATCGATTGGTACCATCCCCGAGCTTGTACGACCTTCGGAAGAGGTCGACCGACGAAATTCCCCCAAAATCTGAGGAGATATTCTTGAATAACTTTTTTTGTGAAGGTCGGAGAGACTTGCAAGTAGGCTCTACCCCCACTAAATGGGGTTGCGCGCATCGATCAGTACCATCCTTGAGCTTCTCCGACTTTCGGAAGGGTTAGGGTTAGGGTTAGGGATGAAAGCACATAGGAGAAAGAAATATTCTTGAATAACTTTTTTTGTGAAGGTCGGAGAGACTTGCAAGTAGGCTCTACCCCCACTAAATGGGGTAACGCGCATCGATCGGTACCATCCTTGAGGTTCTCCGACTTTCGGAAGGGTTAGGGTTAGGGTTAGGGATGAAAGCACATAGGAGAAAGAGATATTCTTGAATAACTTTTTTTGTGAAGGTCGGAGAGACTTGCAAGTAGGCTCTACCCCCACTAAATGGGGTAGCGCACATCGATCGGTACCATCCTTGAGCTTCTCCGACTTTCGGAAGGGTTAGGGTTAGGGTTAGGGATGAAAGCACATAGGAGAAAGAGATATTCTTGAATAACTTTTTTTGTGAAGGTCGGAGAGACTTGCAAGTAGGCTCTACCCCCACTAAATGGGGTAGCGCGCATCGATCGGTACCATCCTTGAGCTTCTCCGACTTTCGGAAGGGTTAGGGTTAGGGTTAGGGATGAAAGCACATAGGAGAAAGAGATATTCTTGAATAACTTTTTTTGTGAAGGTCGGAGAGACTTGGAAAGTGGTTGCATCTGGACTAATTTGGGTCCTGCGGATCGATTGGTACCATCCCCGAG
Source organism: Limanda limanda (assembly GCF_963576545.1). Classification (NCBI taxonomy): domain Eukaryota; kingdom Metazoa; phylum Chordata; class Actinopteri; order Pleuronectiformes; family Pleuronectidae; genus Limanda; species Limanda limanda. Next base: position 255,410 of record NW_026870618.1, read on the forward strand.
CTTGTACGACCTTCGGAAGAGGTCGACCGACGAAATTCCCCCAAATCTGAGGAGATATTCTTGAATAACTTTTTTTGTGAAGGTCGGAGAGACTTGCAAGTAGGCTCTACCCCCACTAAATGGGGTAGCGCGCATCGATCGGTACCATCCTTGAGCTTCTCCGACTTTCGGAAGGGTTAGGGTTAGGGTTAGGGATGAAAGCACATAGGAGAAAGAGATATTCTTGAATAACTTTTTTTGTGAAGGTCGGAGAGACTTGGAAAGTGGTTGCATCTGGACTAATTTGGGTCCTGCGGATCGATTGGTACCATCCCCGAGCTTGTACGACCTTCGGAAGAGGTCGACCGACGAAATTCCCCCAAATCTGAGGAGATATTCTTGAATAACTTTTTTTGTGAAGGTCGGAGAGACTTGCAAGTAGGCTCTACCCCCACTAAATGGGGTAACGCGCATCGATCGGTACCATCCTTGAGCTTCTCCGACTTTCGGAAGGGTTAGGGTTAGGGTTAGGGATGAAAGCACATAGGAGAAAGAGATATTCTTGAATAACTTTTTTTGTGAAGGTCGGAGAGACTTGCAAGTAGGCTCTACCCCCACTAAATGGGGTAGCGCGCATCGATCGGTACCATCCTTGAGCTTCTCCGACTTTCGGAAGGGTTAGGGTTAGGGTTAGGGATGAAAGCACATAGGAGAAAGAGATATTCTTGAATAACTTTTTTTGTGAAGGTCGGAGAGACTTGCAAGTAGGCTCTACCCCCACTAAATGGGGTAGCGCGCATCGATCGGTACCATCCTTGAGCTTCTCCGACTTTCGGAAGGGTTAGGGTTAGGGTTAGGGATGAAAGCACATAGGAGAAAGAGATATTCTTGAATAACTTTTTTTGTGAAGGTCGGAGAGACTTGGAAAGTGGTTGCATCTGGACTAATTTGGGTCCTGCGGATCGATTGGTACCATCCCCGAGCTTGTACGACCTTCGGAAGAGGTCGACCGACGAAATTCCCCCAAATCTGAGGAGATATTCTTGAATAACTTTTTTTGTGAAGGTCGGAGAGACTTGCAAGTAGGCTCTACCCCCACTAAATGGGGTAGCGCGCATCGATCGGTACCATCCTTGAGCTTCTCCGACTTTCGGAAGGGTTAGGGTTAGGGTTAGGGATGAAAGCACATAGGAGAAAGAGATATTCTTGAATAACTTTTTTTGTGAAGGTCGGAGAGACTTGGAAAGTGGTTGCATCTGGACTAATTTGGGTCCTGCGGATCGATTAGTACCATCCCCGAGCTTGTACGACCTTCGAAAGAGGTCGACCGACGAAATTCCCCCAAATCTGAGGAGATATTCTTGAATAACTTTTTTTGTGAAGGTCGGAGAGACTTGCAAGTAGGCTCTACCCCCACTAAATGGGGTTGCGCGCATCGATCGGTACCATCCTTGAGCTTCTCCGACTTTCGGAAGGGTTAGGGTTAGGGTTAGGGATGAAAGCACATAGGAGAAAGAGATATTCTTGAATAACTTTTTTTGTGAAGGTCGGAGAGACTTGCAAGTAGGCTCTACCCCCACTAAATGGGGTAGCGCGCATTGATCGGTACCATCCTTGAGCTTCTCCGACTTTCGGAAGGGTTAGGGTTAGGGTTAGGGATGAAAGCACATAGGAGAAAGAGATATTCTTGAATAACTTTTTTTGTGAAGGTCGGAGAGACTTGCAAGTAGGCTCTACCCCCACTAAATGGGGTAGCGCGCATCGATCGGTACCATCCTTGAGCTTCTCCGACTTTCGGAAGGGTTAGGGTTAGGGTTAGGGATGAAAGCACATAGGAGAAAGAGATATTCTTGAATAACTTTTTTTGTAAAGGTCGGAGAGACTTGCAAGTAGGCTCTACCCCCACTAAATGGGGTAGCGCGCATCGATCGGTACCATCCTTGAGCTTCTCCGACTTTCGGAAGGGTTAGGGTTAGGGTTAGGGATGAAAGCACATAGGAGAAAGAGATATTCTTGAATAACTTTTTTTGTGAAGGTCGGAGAGACTTGCAAGTAGGCTCTACCCCCACTAAATGGGGTAGCGCGCATCGATCAGTACCATCCTTGAGCTTCTCCGACTTTCGGAAGGGTTAGGGTTAGGGTTAGGGATGAAAGCACATAGGAGAAAGAGATATTCTTGAATAACTTTTTTTGTGAAGGTCGGAGAGACTTGGAAAGTGGTTGCATCTGAACTAATTTGGGTCCTGCGGATCGATTGGTACCATCCCCGAGCTTGTACGACCTTCGGAAGAGGTCGACCGACGAAATTCCCCCAAATCTGAGGAGATATTCTTGAATAACTTTTTTTGTGAAGGTCGGAGAGACTTGCAAGTAGGCTCTACCCCCACTAAATGGGGTAGCGCGCATCGATCGGTACCATCCTTGAGCTTCTCCGACTTTCGGAAGGGTTAGGGTTAGGGTTAGGGATGAAAGCACATAGGAGAAAGAGATATTCTTGAATAACTTTTTTTGTGAAGGTCGGAGAGACTTGGAAAGTGGTTGCATCTGGACTAATTTGGGTCCTGCGGATCGATTGGTACCATCCCCGAGCTTGTACGACCTTCGGAAGAGGTCGACCGACGAAATTCCCCCAAATCTGAGGAGATATTCTTGAATAACTTTTTTTGTGAAGGTCGGAGAGACTTGCAAGTAGGCTCTACCCCCACTAAATGGGGTTGCGCGCATCGATCGGTACCATCCTTGAGCTTCTCCGACTTTCGGAAGGGTTAGGGTTAGGGTTAGGGATGAAAGCACATAGGAGAAAGAGATATTCTTGAATAACTTTTTTTGTGAAGGTCGGAGAGACTTGCAAGTAGGCTCTACCCCCACTAAATGGGGTAGCGCGCATCGATCGGTACCATCCTTGAGCTTCTCCGACTTTCGGAAGGGTTAGGGTTAGGGTTAGGGATGAAAGCACATAGGAGAAAGAGATATTCTTGAATAACTTTTTTTGTGAAGGTCGGAGAGACTTGGAAAGTGGTTGCATCTGGACTAATTTGGGTCCTGCAGATCGATTGGTACCATCCCCGAGCTTGTACGACCTTCGGAAGAGGTCGACCGACGAAATTCCCCCAAAATCTGAGGAGATATTCTTGAATAACTTTTTTTGTGAAGGTCGGAGAGACTTGCAAGTAGGCTCTACCCCCACTAAATGGGGTAGCGCGCATTGATCGGTACCATCCTTGAGCTTCTCCGACTTTCGGAAGGGTTAGGGTTAGGGTTAGGGATGAAAGCACATAGGAGAAAGAGATATTCTTGAATAACTTTTTTTGTGAAGGTCGGAGAGACTTGCAAGTAGGCTCTACCCCCACTAAATGGGGTAGCGCGCATCGATCGGTACCATCCTTGAGCTTCTCCGACTTTCGGAAGGGTTAGGGTTAGGGTTAGGGATGAAAGCACATAGGAGAAAGAGATATTCTTGAATAACTTTTTTTGTAAAGGTCGGAGAGACTTGCAAGTAGGCTCTACCCCCACTAAATGGGGTAGCGCGCATCGATCGGTACCATCCTTGAGCTTCTCCGACTTTCGGAAGGGTTAGGGTTAGGGTTAGGGATGAAAGCACATAGGAGAAAGAGATATTCTTGAATAACTTTTTTTGTGAAGGTCGGAGAGACTTGCAAGTAGGCTCTACCCCCACTAAATGGGGTAGCGCGCATCGATCAGTACCATCCTTGAGCTTCTCCGACTTTCGGAAGGGTTAGGGTTAGGGTTAGGGATGAAAGCACATAGGAGAAAGAGATATTCTTGAATAACTTTTTTTGTGAAGGTCGGAGAGACTTGGAAAGTGGTTGCATCTGAACTAATTTGGGTCCTGCGGATCGATTGGTACCATCCCCGAGCTTGTACGACCTTCGGAAGAGGTCGACCGACGAAATTCCCCCAAATCTGAGGAGATATTCTTGAATAACTTTTTTTGTGAAGGTCGGAGAGACTTGCAAGTAGGCTCTACCCCCACTAAATGGGGTAGCGCGCATCGATCGGTACCATCCTTGAGCTTCTCCGACTTTCGGAAGGGTTAGGGTTAGGGTTAGGGATGAAAGCACATAGGAGAAAGAGATATTCTTGAATAACTTTTTTTGTGAAGGTCGGAGAGACTTGGAAAGTGGTTGCATCTGGACTAATTTGGGTCCTGCGGATCGATTGGTACCATCCCCGAGCTTGTACGACCTTCGGAAGAGGTCGACCGACGAAATTCCCCCAAATCTGAGGAGATATTCTTGAATAACTTTTTTTGTGAAGGTCGGAGAGACTTGCAAGTAGGCTCTACCCCCACTAAATGGGGTTGCGCGCATCGATCGGTACCATCCTTGAGCTTCTCCGACTTTCGGAAGGGTTAGGGTTAGGGTTAGGGATGAAAGCACATAGGAGAAAGAGATATTCTTGAATAACTTTTTTTGTGAAGGTCGGAGAGACTTGCAAGTAGGCTCTACCCCCACTAAATGGGGTAGCGCGCATCGATCGGTACCATCCTTGAGCTTCTCCGACTTTCGGAAGGGTTAGGGTTAGGGTTAGGGATGAAAGCACATAGGAGAAAGAGATATTCTTGAATAACTTTTTTTGTGAAGGTCGGAGAGACTTGGAAAGTGGTTGCATCTGGACTAATTTGGGTCCTGCAGATCGATTGGTACCATCCCCGAGCTTGTACGACCTTCGGAAGAGGTCGACCGACGAAATTCCCCCAAAATCTGAGGAGATATTCTTGAATAACTTTTTTTGTGAAGGTCGGAGAGACTTGCAAGTAGGCTCTACCCCCACTAAATGGGGTAGCGCGCATTGATCGGTACCATCCTTGAGCTTCTCCGACTTTCGGAAGGGTTAGGGTTAGGGTTAGGGATGAAAGCACATAGGAGAAAGAGATATTCTTGAATAACTTTTTTTGTGAAGGTCGGAGAGACTTGCAAGTAGGCTCTACCCCCACTAAATGGGGTAGCGCGCATCGATCGGTACCATCCTTGAGCTTCTCCGACTTTCGGAAGGGTTAGGGTTAGGGTTAGGGATGAAAGCACATAGGAGAAAGAGATATTCTTGAATAACTTTTTTTGTAAAGGTCGGAGAGACTTGCAAGTAGGCTCTACCCCCACTAAATGGGGTAGCGCGCATCGATCGGTACCATTCTTGAGCTTCTCCGACTTTCGGAAGGGTTAGGGTTAGGGTTAGGGATGAAAGCACATAGGAGAAAGAGATATTCTTGAATAACTTTTTTTGTGAAGGTCGGAGAGACTTGCAAGTAGGCTCTACCCCCACTAAATGGGGTAGCGCGCATCGATCAGTACCATCCTTGAGCTTCTCCGACTTTCGGAAGGGTTAGGGTTAGGGTTAGGGATGAAAGCACATAGGAGAAAGAGATATTCTTGAATAACTTTTTTTGTGAAGGTCGGAGAGACTTGGAAAGTGGTTGCATCTGAACTAATTTGGGTCCTGCGGATCGATTGGTACCATCCCCGAGCTTGTACGACCTTCGGAAGAGGTCGACCGACGAAATTCCCCCAAATCTGAGGAGATATTCTTGAATAACTTTTTTTGTGAAGGTCGGAGAGACTTGCAAGTAGGCTCTACCCCCACTAAATGGGGTAGCGCGCATCGATCGGTACCATCCTTGAGCTTCTCCGACTTTCGGAAGGGTTAGGGTTAGGGTTAGGGATGAAAGCACATAGGAGAAAGAGATATTCTTGAATAACTTTTTTTGTGAAGGTCGGAGAGACTTGGAAAGTGGTTGCATCTGGACTAATTTGGGTCCTGCGGATCGATTGGTACCATCCCCGAGCTTGTACGACCTTCGGAAGAGGTCGACCGACGAAATTCCCCCAAATCTGAGGAGATATTCTTGAATAACTTTTTTTGTGAAGGTCGGAGAGACTTGCAAGTAGGCTCTACCCCCACTAAATGGGGTTGCGCGCATCGATCGGTACCATCCTTGAGCTTCTCCGACTTTCGGAAGGGTTAGGGTTAGGGTTAGGGATGAAAGCACATAGGAGAAAGAGATATTCTTGAATAACTTTTTTTGTGAAGGTCGGAGAGACTTGCAAGTAGGCTCTACCCCCACTAAATGGGGTAGCGCGCATCGATCGGTACCATCCTTGAGCTTCTCCGACTTTCGGAAGGGTTAGGGTTAGGGTTAGGGATGAAAGCACATAGGAGAAAGAGATATTCTTGAATAACTTTTTTTGTGAAGGTCGGAGAGACTTGGAAAGTGGTTGCATCTGGACTAATTTGGGTCCTGCAGATCGATTGGTACCATCCCCGAGCTTGTACGACCTTCGGAAGAGGTCGACCGACGAAATTCCCCCAAAATCTGAGGAGATATTCTTGAATAACTTTTTTTGTGAAGGTCGGAGAGACTTGCAAGTAGGCTCTACCCCCACTAAATGGGGTTGCGCGCATCGATCAGTACCATCCTTGAGCTTCTCCGACTTTCGGAAGGGTTAGGGTTAGGGTTAGGGATGAAAGCACATAGGAGAAAGAAATATTCTTGAATAACTTTTTTTGTGAAGGTCGGAGAGACTTGCAAGTAGGCTCTACCCCCACTAAATGGGGTAACGCGCATCGATCGGTACCATCCTTGAGCTTCTCCGACTTTCGGAAGGGTTAGGGTTAGGGTTAGGGATGAAAGCACATAGGAGAAAGAGATATTCTTGAATAACTTTTTTTGTGAAGGTCGGAGAGACTTGCAAGTAGGCTCTACCCCCACTAAATGGGGTAGCGCACATCGATCGGTACCATCCTTGAGCTTCTCCGACTTTCGGAAGGGTTAGGGTTAGGGTTAGGGATGAAAGCACATAGGAGAAAGAGATATTCTTGAATAACTTTTTTTGTGAAGGTCGGAGAGACTTGCAAGTAGGCTCTACCCCCACTAAATGGGGTAGCGCGCATCGATCGGTACCATCCTTGAGCTTCTCCGACTTTCGGAAGGGTTAGGGTTAGGGTTAGGGATGAAAGCACATAGGAGAAAGAGATATTCTTGAATAACTTTTTTTGTGAAGGTCGGAGAGACTTGGAAAGTGGTTGCATCTGGACTAATTTGGGTCCTGCGGATCGATTGGTACCATCCCCGAGCTTGTACGACCTTCGGAAGAGGTCGACCGACGAAATTCCCCCAAATCTGAGGAGATATTCTTGAATAACTTTTTTTGTGAAGGTCGGAGAGACTTGCAAGTAGGCTCTACCCCCACTAAATGGGGTAGCGCGCATCGATCGGTACCATCCTTGAGCTTCTCCGACTTTCGGAAGGGTTAGGGTTAGGGTTAGGGATGAAAGCACATAGGAGAAAGAGATATTCTTGAATAACTTTTTTTGTGAAGGTCGGAGAGACTTGGAAAGTGGTTGCATCTGGACTAATTTGGGTCCTGCGGATCGATTGGTACCATCCCCGAGCTTGTACGACCTTCGGAAGAGGTCGACCGACGAAATTCCCCCAAATCTGAGGAGATATTCTTGAATAACTTTTTTTGTGAAGGTCGGAGAGACTTGCAAGTAGGCTCTACCCCCACTAAATGGGGTAACGCGCATCGATCGGTACCATCCTTGAGCTTCTCCGACTTTCGGAAGGGTTAGGGTTAGGGTTAGGGATGAAAGCACATAGGAGAAAGAGATATTCTTGAATAACTTTTTTTGTGAAGGTCGGAGAGACTTGCAAGTAGGCTCTACCCCCACTAAATGGGGTAGCGCGCATCGATCGGTACCATCCTTGAGCTTCTCCGACTTTCGGAAGGGTTAGGGTTAGGGTTAGGGATGAAAGCACATAGGAGAAAGAGATATTCTTGAATAACTTTTTTTGTGAAGGTCGGAGAGACTTGCAAGTAGGCTCTACCCCCACTAAATGGGGTAGCGCGCATCGATCGGTACCATCCTTGAGCTTCTCCGACTTTCGGAAGGGTTAGGGTTAGGGTTAGGGATGAAAGCACATAGGAGAAAGAGATATTCTTGAATAACTTTTTTTGTGAAGGTCGGAGAGACTTGGAAAGTGGTTGCATCTGGACTAATTTGGGTCCTGCGGATCGATTGGTACCATCCCCGAGCTTGTACGACCTTCGGAAGAGGTCGACCGACGAAATTCCCTCAAATCTGAGGAGATATTCTTGAATAACTTTTTTTGTGAAGGTCGGAGAGACTTGCAAGTAGGCTCTACCCCCACTAAATGGGGTAGCGCGCATCGATCGGTACCATCCTTGAGCTTCTCCGACTTTCGGAAGGGTTAGGGTTAGGGTTAGGGATGAAAGCACATAGGAGAAAGAGATATTCTTGAATAACTTTTTTTGTGAAGGTCGGAGAGACTTGGAAAGTGGTTGCATCTGGACTAATTTGGGTCCTGCGGATCGATTGGTACCATCCCCGAGCTTGTACGACCTTCGGAAGAGGTCGACCGACGAAATTCCCCCAAATCTGAGGAGATATTCTTGAATAACTTTTTTTGTGAAGGTCGGAGAGACTTGCAAGTAGGCTCTACCCCCACTAAATGGGGTTGCGCGCATCGATCGGTACCATCCTTGAGCTTCTCCGACTTTCGGAAGGGTTAGGGTCAGGGTTAGGGTTAGGGATGAAAGCACATAGGAGAAAGAGATATTCTTGAATAACTTTTTTTGTGAAGGTCGGAGAGACTTGCAAGTAGGCTCTACCCCCACTAAATGGGGTAGCGCGCATTGATCGGTACCATCCTTGAGCTTCTCCGACTTTCGGAAGGGTTAGGGTTAGGGTTAGGGATGAAAGCACATAGGAGAAAGAGATATTCTTGAATAACTTTTTTTGTGAAGGTCGGAGAGACTTGCAAGTAGGCTCTACCCCCACTAAATGGGGTAGCGCGCATCGATCGGTACCATCCTTGAGCTTCTCCGACTTTCGGAAGGGTTAGGGTTAGGGTTAGGGATGAAAGCACATAGGAGAAAGAGATATTCTTGAATAACTTTTTTTGTAAAGGTCGGAGAGACTTGCAAGTAGGCTCTACCCCCACTAAATGGGGTAGCGCGCATCGATCGGTACCATCCTTGAGCTTCTCCGACTTTCGGAAGGGTTAGGGTTAGGGTTAGGGATGAAAGCACATAGGAGAAAGAGATATTCTTGAATAACTTTTTTTGTGAAGGTCGGAGAGACTTGCAAGTAGGCTCTACCCCCACTAAATGGGGTAGCGCGCATCGATCGGTACCATCCTTGAGCTTCTCCGACTTTCGGAAGGGTTAGGGTTAGGGTTAGGGTTAGGGATGAAAGCACATAGGAGAAAGAGATATTCTTGAATAACTTTTTTTGTGAAGGTCGGAGAGACTTGGAAAGTGGTTGCATCTGGACTAATTTGGGTCCTGCGGATCGATTGGTACCATCCCCGAGCTTGTACGACCTTCGGAAGAGGTCGACCGACGAAATTCCCCCAAATCTGAGGAGATATTCTTGAATAACTTTTTTTGTGAAGGTCGGAGAGACTTGCAAGTAGGCTCTACCCCCACTAAATGGGGTAGCGCGCATCGATCGGTACCATCCTTGAGCTTCTCCGACTTTCGGAAGGGTTAGGGTTAGGGTTAGGGATGAAAGCACATAGGAGAAAGAGATATTCTTGAATAACTTTTTTTGTGAAGGTCGGAGAGACTTGGAAAGTGGTTGCATCTGGACTAATTTGGGTCCTGCGGATCGATTGGTACCATCCCCGAGCTTGTACGACCTTCGAAAGAGGTCGACCGACGAAATTCCCCCAAATCTGAGGAGATATTCTTGAATAACTTTTTTTGTGAAGGTCGGAGAGACTTGCAAGTAGGCTCTACCCCCACTAAATGGGGTTGCGCGCATCGATCGGTACCATCCTTGAGCTTCTCCGACTTTCGGAAGGGTTAGGGTTAGGGTTAGGGATGAAAGCACATAGGAGAAAGAGATATTCTTGAATAACTTTTTTTGTGAAGGTCGGAGAGACTTGCAAGTAGGCTCTACCCCCACTAAATGGGGTAGCGCGCATCGATCGGTACCATCCTTGAGCTTCTCCGACTTTCGGAAGGGTTAGGGTTAGGGTTAGGGATGAAAGCACATAGGAGAAAGAGATATTCTTGAATAACTTTTTTTGTGAAGGTCGGAGAGACTTGGAAAGTGGTTGCATCTGGACTAATTTGGGTCCTGCAGATCGATTGGTACCATCCCCGAGCTTGTACGACCTTCGGAAGAGGTCGACCGACGAAATTCCCCCAAATCTGAGGAGATATTCTTGAATAACTTTTTTTGTGAAGGTCGGAGAGACTTGCAAGTAGGCTCTACCCCCACTAAATGGGGTTGCGCGCATCGATCGGTACCATCCTTGAGCTTCTCCGACTTTCGGAAGGGTTAGGGTTAGGGTTAGGGATGAAAGCACATAGGAGAAAGAGATATTCTTGAATAACTTTTTTTGTGAAGGTCGGAGAGACTTGCAAGTAGGCTCTACCCCCACTAAATGGGGTAGCGCGCATTGATCGGTACCATCCTAGAGCTTCTCCGACTTTCGGAAGGGTTAGGGTTAGGGTTAGGGATGAAAGCACATAGGAGAAAGAGATATTCTTGAATAACTTTTTTTGTGAAGGTCGGAGAGACTTGCAAGTAGGCTCTACCCCCACTAAATGGGGTAGCGCGCATCGATCGGTACCATCCTTGAGCTTCTCCGACTTTCGGAAGGGTTAGGGTTAGGGTTAGGGATGAAAGCACATAGGAGAAAGAGATATTCTTGAATAACTTTTTTTGTGAAGGTCGGAGAGACTTGGAAAGTGGTTGCATCTGGACTAATTTGGGTCCTGCGGATCGATTGGTACCATCCCCGAGCTTGTACGACCTTCGGAAGAGGTCGACCGACGAAATTCCCCCAAATCTGAGGAGATATTCTTGAATAACTTTTTTTGTGAAGGTCGGAGAGACTTGCAAGTAGGCTCTACCCCCACTAAATGGGGTAGCGCGCATCGATCGGTACCATCCTTGAGCTTCTCCGACTTTCGGAAGGGTTAGGGTTAGGGTTAGGGATGAAAGCACATAGGAGAAAGAGATATTCTTGAATAACTTTTTTTGTGAAGGTCGGAGAGACTTGGAAAGTGGTTGCATCTGGACTAATTTGGGTCCTGCGGATCGATTGGTACCATCCCCGAGCTTGTACGACCTTCGGAAGAGGTCGACCGACGAAATTCCCCCAAATCTGAGGAGATATTCTTGAATAACTTTTTTTGTGAAGGTCGGAGAGACTTGCAAGTAGGCTCTACCCCCACTAAATGGGGTTGCGCGCATCGATCGGTACCATCCTTGAGCTTCTCCGACTTTCGGAAGGGTTAGGGTTAGGGTTAGGGATGAAAGCACATAGGAGAAAGAGATATTCTTGAATAACTTTTTTTGTGAAGGTCGGAGAGACTTGCAAGTAGGCTCTACCCCCACTAAATGGGGTAGCGCGCATTGATCGGTACCATCCTTGAGCTTCTCCGACTTTCGGAAGGGTTAGGGTTAGGGTTAGGGATGAAAGCACATAGGAGAAAGAGATATTCTTGAATAACTTTTTTTGTGAAGGTCGGAGAGACTTGCAAGTAGGCTCTACCCCCACTAAATGGGGTAGCGCGCATCGATCGGTACCATCCTTGAGCTTCTCCGACTTTCGGAAGGGTTAGGGTTAGGGTTAGGGATGAAAGCACATAGGAGAAAGAGATATTCTTGAATAACTTTTTTTGTAAAGGTCGGAGAGACTTGCAAGTAGGCTCTACCCCCACTAAATGGGGTAGCGCGCATCGATCGGTACCATCCTTGAGCTTCTCCGACTTTCGGAAGGGTTAGGGTTAGGGTTAGGGATGAAAGCACATAGGAGAAAGAGATATTCTTGAATAACTTTTTTTGTGAAGGTCGGAGAGACTTGCAAGTAGGCTCTACCCCCACTAAATGGGGTAGCGCGCATCGATCGGTACCATCCTTGAGCTTCTCCGACTTTCGGAAGGGTTAGGGTTAGGGTTAGGGATGAAAGCACATAGGAGAAAGAGATATTCTTGAATAACTTTTTTTGTGAAGGTCGGAGAGACTTGGAAAGTGGTTGCATCTGGACTAATTTGGGTCCTGCGGATCGATTGGTACCATCCCCGAGCTTGTACGACCTTCGGAAGAGGTCGACCGACGAAATTCCCCCAAATCTGAGGAGATATTCTTGAATAACTTTTTTTGTGAAGGTCGGAGAGACTTGCAAGTAGGCTCTACCCCCACTAAATGGGGTAGCGCGCATCGATCGGTACCATCCTTGAGCTTCTCCGACTTTCGGAAGGGTTAGGGTTAGGGTTAGGGATGAAAGCACATAGGAGAAAGAGATATTCTTGAATAACTTTTTTTGTGAAGGTCGGAGAGACTTGGAAAGTGGTTGCATCTGGACTAATTTGGGTCCTGCAGATCGATTGGTACCATCCCCGAGCTTGTACGACCTTCGGAAGAGGTCGACCGACGAAATTCCCCCAAATCTGAGGAGATATTCTTGAATAACTTTTTTTGTGAAGGTCGGAGAGACTTGCAAGTAGGCTCTACCCCCACTAAATGGGGTTGCGCGCATCGATCGGTACCATCCTTGAGCTTCTCGGACTTTCGGAAGGGTTAGGGTTAGGGTTAGGGATGAAAGCACATAGGAGAAAGAGATATTCTTGAATAACTTTTTTTGTGAAGGTCGGAGAGACTTGCAAGTAGGCTCTACCCCCACTAAATGGGGTAGCGCGCATTGATCGGTACCATCCTTGAGCTTCTCCGACTTTCGGAAGGGTTAGGGTTAGGGTTAGGGATGAAAGCACATAGGAGAAAGAGATATTCTTGAATAACTTTTTTTGTGAAGGTCGGAGAGACTTGCAAGTAGGCTCTACCCCCACTAAATGGGGTAGCGCGCATCGATCGGTACCATCGTTGAGCTTCTCCGACTTTCGGAAGGGTTAGGGTTAGGGATGAAAGCACATAGGAGAAAGAGATATTCTTGAATAACTTTTTTTGTGAAGGTCGGAGAGACTTGGAAAGTGGTTGCATCTGGACTAACTTGGGTCCTGCAGATCGATTGGTACCATCCCCGAGCTTGTACGACCTTCGGAAGAGGTCGACCGACGAAATTCCCCCAAATCTGAGGAGATATTCTTGAATAACTTTTTTTGTGAAGGTCGGAGAGACTTGCAAGTAGGCTCTACCCCCACTAAATGGGGTTGCGCGCATCGATCGGTACCATCCTTGAGCTTCTCCGACTTTCGGAAGGGTTAGGGTTAGGGTTAGGGATGAAAGCACATAGGAGAAAGAGATATTCTTGAATAACTTTTTTTGTGAAGGTCGGAGAGACTTGCAAGTAGGCTCTACCCCCACTAAATGGGGTAGCGCGCATCGATCGGTACCATCCTTGAGCTTCTCCGACTTTCGGAAGGGTTAGGGTTAGGGTTAGGGATGAAAGCACATAGGAGAAAGAGATATTCTTGAATAACTTTTTTTGTGAAGGTCGGAGAGACTTGGAAAGTGGTTGCATCTGGACTAATTTGGGTCCTGCGGATCGATTGGTACCATCCCCGAGCTTGTACGACCTTCGGAAGAGGTCGACCGACGAAATTCCCCCAAATCTGAGGAGATATTCTTGAATAACTTTTTTTGTGAAGGTCGGAGAGACTTGCAAGTAGGCTCTACCCCCACTAAATGGGGTTGCGCGCATCGATCGGTACCATCCTTGAGCTTCTCCGACTTTCGGAAGGGTTAGGGTTAGGGTTAGGGATGAAAGCACATAGGAGAAAGAGGTATTCTTGAATAACTTTTTTTGTGAAGGTCGGAGAGACTTGCAAGTAGGCTCTACCCCCACTAAATGGGGTAGCGCGCATTGATCGGTACCATCCTTGAGCTTCTCCGACTTTCGGAAGGGTTAGGGTTAGGGTTAGGGATGAAAGCACATAGGAGAAAGAGATATTCTTGAATAACTTTTTTTGTGAAGGTCGGAGAGACTTGCAAGTAGGCTCTACCCCCACTAAATGGGGTAGCGCGCATCGATCGGTACCATCCTTGAGCTTCTCCGACTTTCGGAAGGGTTAGGGTTAGGGATGAAAGCACATAGGAGAAAGAGATATTCTTGAATAACTTTTTTTGTAAAGGTCGGAGAGACTTGCAAGTAGGCTCTACCCCCACTAAATGGGGTAGCGCGCATCGATCGGTACCATCCTTGAGCTTCTCCGACTTTCGGAAGGGTTAGGGTTAGGGTTAGGGATGAAAGCACATAGGAGAAAGAGATATTCTTGAATAACTTTTTTTGTGAAGGTCGGAGAGACTTGCAAGTAGGCTCTACCCCCACTAAATGGGGTAGCGCGCATCGATCGGTACCATCCTTGAGCTTCTCCGACTTTCGGAAGGGTTAGGGTTAGGGTTAGGGTTAGGGATGAAAGCACATAGGAGAAAGAGATATTCTTGAATAACTTTTTTTGTGAAGGTCGGAGAGACTTGGAAAGTGGTTGCATCTGGACTAATTTGGGTCCTGCGGATCGATTGGTACCATCCCCGAGCTTGTACGACCTTCGGAAGAGGTCGACCGACGAAATTCCCCCAAATCTGAGGAGATATTCTTGAATAACTTTTTTTGTGAAGGTCGGAGAGACTTGCAAGTAGGCTCTACCCCCACTAAATGGGGTAGCGCGCATCGATCAGTACCATCCTTGAGCTTCTCCGACTTTCGGAAGGGTTAGGGTTAGGGTTAGGGATGAAAGCACATAGGAGAAAGAGATATTCTTGAATAACTTTTTTTGTGAAGGTCGGAGAGACTTGGAAAGTGGTTGCATCTGGACTAATTTGGGTCCTGCAGATCGATTGGTACCATCCCCGAGCTTGTACGACCTTCGGAAGAGGTCGACCGACGAAATTCCCCCAAATCTGAGGAGATATTCTTGAATAACTTTTTTTGTGAAGGTCGGAGAGACTTGCAAGTAGGCTCTACCCCCACTAAATGGGGTTGCGCGCATCGATCGGTACCATCCTTGAGCTTCTCCGACTTTCGGAAGGGTTAGGGTTAGGGTTAGGGATGAAAGCACATAGGAGAAAGAGATATTCTTGAATAACTTTTTTTGTGAAGGTCGGAGAGACTTGCAAGTAGGCTCTACCCCCACTAAATGGGGTAGCGCGCATTGATCGGTACCATCCTTGAGCTTCTCCGACTTTCGGAAGGGTTAGGGTTAGGGTTAGGGATGAAAGCACATAGGAGAAAGAGATATTCTTGAATAACTTTTTTTGTGAAGGTCGGAGAGACTTGCAAGTAGGCTCTACCCCCACTAAATGGGGTAGCGCGCATCGATCGGTACCATCCTTGAGCTTCTCCGACTTTCGGAAGGGTTAGGGTTAGGGATGAAAGCACATAGGAGAAAGAGATATTCTTGAATAACTTTTTTTGTGAAGGTCGGAGAGACTTGGAAAGTGGTTGCATCTGGACTAACTTGGGTCCTGCAGATCGATTGGTACCATCCCCGAGCTTGTACGACCTTCGGAAGAGGTCGACCGACGAAATTCCCCCAAATCTGAGGAGATATTCTTGAATAACTTTTTTTGTGAAGGTCGGAGAGACTTGCAAGTAGGCTCTACCCCCACTAAATGGGGTTGCGCGCATCGATCGGTACCATCCTTGAGCTTCTCCGACTTTCGGAAGGGTTAGGGTTAGGGTTAGGGATGAAAGCACATAGGAGAAAGAGATATTCTTGAATCACTTTTTTTGTGAAGGTCGGAGAGACTTGCAAGTAGGCTCTACCCCCACTAAATGGGGTAGCGCGCATTGATCGGTACCATCCTTGAGCTTCTCCGACTTTCGGAAGGGTTAGGGTTAGGGTTAGGGATGAAAGCACATAGGAGAAAGAGATATTCTTGAATAACTTTTTTTGTGAAGGTCGGAGAGACTTGCAAGTAGGCTCTACCCCCACTAAATGGGGTAGCGCGCATCGATCGGTACCATCCTTGAGCTTCTCCGACTTTCGGAAGGGTTAGGGTTAGGGTTAGGGATGAAAGCACATAGGAGAAAGAGATATTCTTGAATAACTTTTTTTGTGAAGGTCGGAGAGACTTGGAAAGTGGTTGCATCTGGACTAATTTGGGTCCTGCGGATCGATTGGTACCATCCCCGAGCTTGTACGACCTTCGGAAGAGGTCGACCGACGAAATTCCCCCAAATCTGAGGAGATATTCTTGAATAACCTTTTTTGTGAAGGTCGGAGAGACTTGCAAGTAGGCTCTACCCCCACTAAATGGGGTAGCGCGCATCGATCGGTACCATCCTTGAGCTTCTCCGACTTTCGGAAGGGTTAGGGTTAGGGTTAGGGATGAAAGCACATAGGAGAAAGAGATATTCTTGAATAACTTTTTTTGTGAAGGTCGGAGAGACTTGGAAAGTGGTTGCATCTGGACTAATTTGGGTCCTGCGGATCGATTGGTACCATCCCCGAGCTTGTACGACCTTCGGAAGAGGTCGACCGACGAAATTCCCCCAAATCTGAGGAGATATTCTTGAATAACTTTTTTTGTGAAGGTCGGAGAGACTTGCAAGTAGGCTCTACCCCCACTAAATGGGGTTGCGCGCATCGATCGGTACCATCCTTGAGCTTCTCCGACTTTCGGAAGGGTTAGGGTTAGGGATGAAAGCACATAGGAGAAAGAGATATTCTTGAATAACTTTTTTTGTGAAGGTCGGAGAGACTTGCAAGTAGGCTCTACCCCCACTAAATGGGGTAGCGCGCATTGATCGGTACCATCCTTGAGCTTCTCCGACTTTCGGAAGGGTTAGGGTTAGGGTTAGGGATGAAAGCACATAGGAGAAAGAGATATTCTTGAATAACTTTTTTTGTGAAGGTCGGAGAGACTTGCAAGTAGGCTCTACCCCCACTAAATGGGGTAGCGCGCATCGATCGGTACCATCCTTGAGCTTCTCCGACTTTCGGAAGGGTTAGGGTTAGGGTTAGGGATGAAAGCACATAGGAGAAAGAGATATTCTTGAATAACTTTTTTTGTAAAGGTCGGAGAGACTTGCAAGTAGGCTCTACCCCCACTAAATGGGGTAGCGCGCATCGATCGGTACCATCCTTGAGCTTCTCCGACTTTCGGAAGGGTTAGGGTTAGGGTTAGGGATGAAAGCACATAGGAGAAAGAGATATTCTTGAATAACTTTTTTTGTGAAGGTCGGAGAGACTTGCAAGTAGGCTCTACCCCCACTAAATGGGGTAGCGCGCATCGATCGGTACCATCCTTGAGCTTCTCCGACTTTCGGAAGGGTTAGGGTTAGGGTTAGGGTTAGGGATGAAAGCACATAGGAGAAAGAGATATTCTTGAATAACTTTTTTTGTGAAGGTCGGAGAGACTTGGAAAGTGGTTGCATCTGGACTAATTTGGGTCCTGCGGATCGATTGGTACCATCCCCGAGCTTGTACGACCTTCGGAAGAGGTCGACCGACGAAATTCCCCCAAATCTGAGGAGATATTCTTGAATAACTTTTTTTGTGAAGGTCGGAGAGACTTGCAAGTAGGCTCTACCCCCACTAAATGGGGTAGCGCGCATCGATCGGTACCATCCTTGAGCTTCTCCGACTTTCGGAAGGGTTAGGGTTAGGGTTAGGGATGAAAGCACATAGGAGAAAGAGATATTCTTGAATAACTTTTTTTGTGAAGGTCGGAGAGACTTGGAAAGTGGTTGCATCTGGACTAATTTGGGTCCTGCGGATCGATTGGTACCATCCCCGAGCTTGTACGACCTTCGGAAGAGGTCGACCGACGAAATTCCCCCAAATCTGAGGAGATATTCTTGAATAACTTTTTTTGTGAAGGTCGGAGAGACTTGCAAGTAGGCTCTACCCCCACTAAATGGGGTTGCGCGCATCGATCGGTACCATCCTTGAGCTTCTCCGACTTTCGGAAGGGTTAGGGTTAGGGTTAGGGATGAAAGCACATAGGAGAAAGAGATATTCTTGAATAACTTTTTTTGTGAAGGTCGGAGAGACTTGCAAGTAGGCTCTACCCCCACTAAATGGGGTAGCGCGCATCGATCGGTACCATCCTTGAGCTTCTCCGACTTTCGGAAGGGTTAGGGTTAGGGTTAGGGATGAAAGCACATAGGAGAAAGAGATATTCTTGAATAACTTTTTTTGTGAAGGTCGGAGAGACTTGGAAAGTGGTTGCATCTGGACTAATTTGGGTCCTGCAGATCGATTGGTACCATCCCCGAGCTTGTACGACCTTCGGAAGAGGTCGACCGACGAAATTCCCCCAAATCTGAGGAGATATTCTTGAATAACTTTTTTTGTGAAGGTCGGAGAGACTTGCAAGTAGGCTCTACCCCCACTAAATGGGGTTGCGCGCATCGATCGGTACCATCCTTGAGCTTCTCCGACTTTCGGAAGGGTTAGGGTTAGGGTTAGGGATGAAAGCACATAGGAGAAAGAGATATTCTTGAATAACTTTTTTTGTGAAGGTCGGAGAGACTTGCAAGTAGGCTCTACCCCCACTAAATGGGGTAGCGCGCATTGATCGGTACCATCCTAGAGCTTCTCCGACTTTCGGAAGGGTTAGGGTTAGGGTTAGGGATGAAAGCACATAGGAGAAAGAGATATTCTTGAATAACTTTTTTTGTGAAGGTCGGAGAGACTTGCAAGTAGGCTCTACCCCCACTAAATGGGGTAGCGCGCATCGATCGGTACCATCCTTGAGCTTCTCCGACTTTCGGAAGGGTTAGGGTTAGGGTTAGGGATGAAAGCACATAGGAGAAAGAGATATTCTTGAATAACTTTTTTTGTGAAGGTCGGAGAGACTTGGAAAGTGGTTGCATCTGGACTAATTTGGGTCCTGCGGATCGATTGGTACCATCCCCGAGCTTGTACGACCTTCGGAAGAGGTCGACCGACGAAATTCCCCCAAATCTGAGGAGATATTCTTGAATAACTTTTTTTGTGAAGGTCGGAGAGACTTGCAAGTAGGCTCTACCCCCACTAAATGGGGTTGCGCGCATCGATCGGTACCATCCTTGAGCTTCTCCGACTTTCGGAAGGGTTAGGGTTAGGGTTAGGGATGAAAGCACATAGGAGAAAGAGATATTCTTGAATAACTTTTTTTGTGAAGGTCGGAGAGACTTGCAAGTAGGCTCTACCCCCACTAAATGGGGTAGCGCGCATTGATCGGTACCATCCTTGAGCTTCTCCGACTTTCGGAAGGGTTAGGGTTAGGGTTAGGGATGAAAGCACATAGGAGAAAGAGATATTCTTGAATAACTTTTTTTGTGAAGGTCGGAGAGACTTGCAAGTAGGCTCTACCCCCACTAAATGGGGTAGCGCGCATCGATCGGTACCATCCTTGAGCTTCTCCGACTTTCGGAAGGGTTAGGGTTAGGGATGAAAGCACATAGGAGAAAGAGATATTCTTGAATAACTTTTTTTGTGAAGGTCGGAGAGACTTGGAAAGTGGTTGCATCTGGACTAACTTGGGTCCTGCAGATCGATTGGTACCATCCCCGAGCTTGTACGACCTTCGGAAGAGGTCGACCGACGAAATTCCCCCAAATCTGAGGAGATATTCTTGAATAACTTTTTTTGTGAAGGTCGGAGAGACTTGCAAGTAGGCTCTACCCCCACTAAATGGGGTTGCGCGCATCGATCGGTACCATCCTTGAGCTTCTCCGACTTTCGGAAGGGTTAGGGTTAGGGTTAGGGATGAAAGCACATAGGAGAAAGAGATATTCTTGAATCACTTTTTTTGTGAAGGTCGGAGAGACTTGCAAGTAGGCTCTACCCCCACTAAATGGGGTAGCGCGCATTGATCGGTACCATCCTTGAGCTTCTCCGACTTTCGGAAGGGTTAGGGTTAGGGTTAGGGATGAAAGCACATAGGAGAAAGAGATATTCTTGAATAACTTTTTTTGTGAAGGTCGGAGAGACTTGCAAGTAGGCTCTACCCCCACTAAATGGGGTAGCGCGCATCGATCGGTACCATCCTTGAGCTTCTCCGACTTTCGGAAGGGTTAGGGTTAGGGTTAGGGATGAAAGCACATAGGAGAAAGAGATATTCTTGAATAACTTTTTTTGTGAAGGTCGGAGAGACTTGGAAAGTGGTTGCATCTGGACTAATTTGGGTCCTGCGGATCGATTGGTACCATCCCCGAGCTTGTACGACCTTCGGAAGAGGTCGACCGACGAAATTCCCCCAAATCTGAGGAGATATTCTTGAATAACCTTTTTTGTGAAGGTCGGAGAGACTTGCAAGTAGGCTCTACCCCCACTAAATGGGGTAGCGCGCATCGATCGGTACCATCCTTGAGCTTCTCCGACTTTCGGAAGGGTTAGGGTTAGGGTTAGGGATGAAAGCACATAGGAGAAAGAGATATTCTTGAATAACTTTTTTTGTGAAGGTCGGAGAGACTTGGAAAGTGGTTGCATCTGGACTAATTTGGGTCCTGCGGATCGATTGGTACCATCCCCGAGCTTGTACGACCTTCGGAAGAGGTCGACCGACGAAATTCCCCCAAATCTGAGGAGATATTCTTGAATAACTTTTTTTGTGAAGGTCGGAGAGACTTGCAAGTAGGCTCTACCCCCACTAAATGGGGTTGCGCGCATCGATCGGTACCATCCTTGAGCTTCTCCGACTTTCGGAAGGGTTAGGGTTAGGGATGAAAGCACATAGGAGAAAGAGATATTCTTGAATAACTTTTTTTGTGAAGGTCGGAGAGACTTGCAAGTAGGCTCTACCCCCACTAAATGGGGTAGCGCGCATTGATCGGTACCATCCTTGAGCTTCTCCGACTTTCGGAAGGGTTAGGGTTAGGGTTAGGGATGAAAGCACATAGGAGAAAGAGATATTCTTGAATAACTTTTTTTGTGAAGGTCGGAGAGACTTGCAAGTAGGCTCTACCCCCACTAAATGGGGTAGCGCGCATCGATCGGTACCATCCTTGAGCTTCTCCGACTTTCGGAAGGGTTAGGGTTAGGGTTAGGGATGAAAGCACATAGGAGAAAGAGATATTCTTGAATAACTTTTTTTGTAAAGGTCGGAGAGACTTGCAAGTAGGCTCTACCCCCACTAAATGGGGTAGCGCGCATCGATCGGTACCATCCTTGAGCTTCTCCGACTTTCGGAAGGGTTAGGGTTAGGGTTAGGGATGAAAGCACATAGGAGAAAGAGATATTCTTGAATAACTTTTTTTGTGAAGGTCGGAGAGACTTGCAAGTAGGCTCTACCCCCACTAAATGGGGTAGCGCGCATCGATCGGTACCATCCTTGAGCTTCTCCGACTTTCGGAAGGGTTAGGGTTAGGGTTAGGGTTAGGGATGAAAGCACATAGGAGAAAGAGATATTCTTGAATAACTTTTTTTGTGAAGGTCGGAGAGACTTGGAAAGTGGTTGCATCTGGACTAATTTGGGTCCTGCGGATCGATTGGTACCATCCCCGAGCTTGTACGACCTTCGGAAGAGGTCGACCGACGAAATTCCCCCAAATCTGAGGAGATATTCTTGAATAACTTTTTTTGTGAAGGTCGGAGAGACTTGCAAGTAGGCTCTACCCCCACTAAATGGGGTAGCGCGCATCGATCGGTACCATCCTTGAGCTTCTCCGACTTTCGGAAGGGTTAGGGTTAGGGTTAGGGATGAAAGCACATAGGAGAAAGAGATATTCTTGAATAACTTTTTTTGTGAAGGTCGGAGAGACTTGGAAAGTGGTTGCATCTGGACTAATTTGGGTCCTGCGGATCGATTGGTACCATCCCCGAGCTTGTACGACCTTCGGAAGAGGTCGACCGACGAAATTCCCCCAAATCTGAGGAGATATTCTTGAATAACTTTTTTTGTGAAGGTCGGAGAGACTTGCAAGTAGGCTCTACCCCCACTAAATGGGGTTGCGCGCATCGATCGGTACCATCCTTGAGCTTCTCCGACTTTCGGAAGGGTTAGGGTTAGGGTTAGGGATGAAAGCACATAGGAGAAAGAGATATTCTTGAATAACTTTTTTTGTGAAGGTCGGAGAGACTTGCAAGTAGGCTCTACCCCCACTAAATGGGGTAGCGCGCATCGATCGGTACCATCCTTGAGCTTCTCCGACTTTCGGAAGGGTTAGGGTTAGGGTTAGGGATGAAAGCACATAGGAGAAAGAGATATTCTTGAATAACTTTTTTTGTGAAGGTCGGAGAGACTTGGAAAGTGGTTGCATCTGGACTAATTTGGGTCCTGCAGATCGATTGGTACCATCCCCGAGCTTGTACGACCTTCGGAAGAGGTCGACCGACGAAATTCCCCCAAATCTGAGGAGATATTCTTGAATAACTTTTTTTGTGAAGGTCGGAGAGACTTGCAAGTAGGCTCTACCCCCACTAAATGGGGTTGCGCGCATCGATCGGTACCATCCTTGAGCTTCTCCGACTTTCGGAAGGGTTAGGGTTAGGGTTAGGGATGAAAGCACATAGGAGAAAGAGATATTCTTGAATAACTTTTTTTGTGAAGGTCGGAGAGACTTGCAAGTAGGCTCTACCCCCACTAAATGGGGTAGCGCGCATTGATCGGTACCATCCTTGAGCTTCTCCGACTTTCGGAAGGGTTAGGGTTAGGGTTAGGGATGAAAGCACATAGGAGAAAGAGATATTCTTGAATAACTTTTTTTGTGAAGGTCGGAGAGACTTGCAAGTAGGCTCTACCCCCACTAAATGGGGTAGCGCGCATCGATCGGTACCATCCTTGAGCTTCTCCGACTTTCGGAAGGGTTAGGGTTAGGGTTAGGGATGAAAGCACATAGGAGAAAGAGATATTCTTGAATAACTTTTTTTGTGAAGGTCGGAGAGACTTGGAAAGTGGTTGCATCTGGACTAATTTGGGTCCTGCAGATCGATTGGTACCATCCCCGAGCTTGTACGACCTTCGGAAGAGGTCGACCGACGAAATTCCCCCAAATCTGAGGAGATATTCTTGAATAACTTTTTTTGTGAAGGTCGGAGAGACTTGCAAGTAGGCTCTACCCCCACTAAATGGGGTTGCGCGCATCGATCGGTACCATCCTTGAGCTTCTCCGACTTTCGGAAGGGTTAGGGTTAGGGTTAGGGATGAAAGCACATAGGAGAAAGAGATATTCTTGAATAACTTTTTTTGTGAAGGTCGGAGAGACTTGGAAAGTGGTTGCATCTGGACTAATTTGGGTCCTGCAGATCGATTGGTACCATCCCCGAGCTTGTACGACCTTCGGAAGAGGTCGACCGACGAAATTCCCCCAAATCTGAGGAGATATTCTTGAATAACTTTTTTTGTGAAGGTCGGAGAGACTTGCAAGTAGGCTCTACCCCCACTAAATGGGGTTGCGCGCATCGATCGGTACCATCCTTGAGCTTCTCCGACTTTCGGAAGGGTTAGGGTTAGGGTTAGGGATGAAAGCACATAGGAGAAAGAGATATTCTTGAATAACTTTTTTTGTGAAGGTCGGAGAGACTTGCAAGTAGGCTCTACCCCCACTAAATGGGGTAGCGCGCATTGATCGGTACCATCCTTGAGCTTCTCCGACTTTCGGAAGGGTTAGGGTTAGGGTTAGGGATGAAAGCACATAGGAGAAAGAGATATTCTTGAATAACTTTTTTTGTGAAGGTCGGAGAGACTTGCAAGTAGGCTCTACCCCCACTAAATGGGGTAGCGCGCATCGATCGGTACCATCCTTGAGCTTCTCCGACTTTCGGAAGGGTTAGGGTTAGGGTTAGGGATGAAAGCACATAGGAGAAAGAGATATTCTTGAATAACTTTTTTTGTAAAGGTCGGAGAGACTTGCAAGTAGGCTCTACCCCCACTAAATGGGGTAGCGCGCATCGATCGGTACCATCCTTGAGCTTCTCCGACTTTCGGAAGGGTTAGGGTTAGGGTTAGGGATGAAAGCACATAGGAGAAAGAGATATTCTTGAATAACTTTTTTTGTGAAGGTCGGAGAGACTTGCAAGTAGGCTCTACCCCCACTAAATGGGGTAGCGCGCATCGATCGGTACCATCCTTGAGCTTCTCCGACTTTCGGAAGGGTTAGGGTTAGGGTTAGGGATGAAAGCACATAGGAGAAAGAGATATTCTTGAATAACTTTTTTTGTGAAGGTCGGAGAGACTTGGAAAGTGGTTGCATCTGGACTAATTTGGGTCCTGCGGATCGATTGGTACCATCCCCGAGCTTGTACGACTTTCGGAAGAGGTCGACCGACGAAATTCCCCCAAATCTGAGGAGATATTCTTGAATAACTTTTTTTGTGAAGGTCGGAGAGACTTGCAAGTAGGCTCTACCCCCACTAAATGGGGTAGCGCGCATCGATCGGTACCATCCTTGAGCTTCTCCGACTTTCGGAAGGGTTAGGGTTAGGGTTAGGGATGAAAGCACATAGGAGAAAGAGATATTCTTGAATAACTTTTTTTGTGAAGGTCGGAGAGACTTGGAAAGTGGTTGCATCTGGACTAATTTGGGTCCTGCGGATCGATTGGTACCATCCCCGAGCTTGTACGACCTTCGGAAGAGGTCGACCGACGAAATTCCCCCAAATCTGAGGAGATATTCTTGAATAACTTTTTTTGTGAAGGTCGGAGAGACTTGCAAGTAGGCTCTACCCCCACTAAATGGGGTTGCGCGCATCGATCGGTACCATCCTTGAGCTTCTCCGACTTTCGGAAGGGTTAGGGTTAGGGTTAGGGATGAAAGCACATAGGAGAAAGAGATATTCTTGAATAACTTTTTTTGTGAAGGTCGGAGAGACTTGCAAGTAGGCTCTACCCCCACTAAATGGGGTAGCGCGCATCGATCGGTACCATCCTTGAGCTTCTCCGACTTTCGGAAGGGTTAGGGTTAGGGTTAGGGATGAAAGCACATAGGAGAAAGAGATATTCTTGAATAACTTTTTTTGTGAAGGTCGGAGAGACTTGAAAAGTGGTTGCATCTGGACTAATTTGGGTCCTGCAGATCGATTGGTACCATCCCCGAGCTTGTACGACCTTCGGAAGAGGTCGACCGACGAAATTCCCCCAAAATCTGAGGAGATATTCTTGAATAACTTTTTTTGTGAAGGTCGGAGAGACTTGCAAGTAGGCTCTACCCCCACTAAATGGGGTTGCGCGCATCGATCAGTACCATCCTTGAGCTTCTCCGACTTTCGGAAGGGTTAGGGTTAGGGTTAGGGATGAAAGCACATAGGAGAAAGAAATATTCTTGAATAACTTTTTTTGTGAAGGTCGGAGAGACTTGCAAGTAGGCTCTACCCCCACTAAATGGGGTAACGCGCATCGATCGGTACCATCCTTGAGCTTCTCCGACTTTCGGAAGGGTTAGGGTTAGGGTTAGGGATGAAAGCACATAGGAGAAAGAGATATTCTTGAATAACTTTTTTTGTGAAGGTCGGAGAGACTTGCAAGTAGGCTCTACCCCCACTAAATGGGGTAGCGCACATCGATCGGTACCATCCTTGAGCTTCTCCGACTTTCGGAAGGGTTAGGGTTAGGGTTAGGGATGAAAGCACATAGGAGAAAGAGATATTCTTGAATAACTTTTTTTGTGAAGGTCGGAGAGACTTGCAAGTAGGCTCTACCCCCACTAAATGGGGTAGCGCGCATCGATCGGTACCATCCTTGAGCTTCTCCGACTTTCGGAAGGGTTAGGGTTAGGGTTAGGGATGAAAGCACATAGGAGAAAGAGATATTCTTGAATAACTTTTTTTGTGAAGGTCGGAGAGACTTGGAAAGTGGTTGCATCTGGACTAATTTGGGTCCTGCGGATCGATTGGTACCATCCCCGAGCTTGTACGACCTTCGGAAGAGGTCGACCGACGAAATTCCCCCAAATCTGAGGAGATATTCTTGAATAACTTTTTTTGTGAAGGTCGGAGAGACTTGCAAGTAGGCTCTACCCCCACTAAATGGGGTAGCGCGCATCGATCGGTACCATCCTTGAGCTTCTCCGACTTTCGGAAGGGTTAGGGTTAGGGTTAGGGATGAAAGCACATAGGAGAAAGAGATATTCTTGAATAACTTTTTTTGTGAAGGTCGGAGAGACTTGGAAAGTGGTTGCATCTGGACTAAATTGGGTTCTGCGGATCGATTGGTACCATCCCCGAGCTTGTACGACCTTCGGAAGAGGTCGACCGACGAAATTCCCCCAAATCTGAGGAGATATTCTTGAATAACTTTTTTTGTGAAGGTCGGAGAGACTTGCAAGTAGGCTCTACCCCCACTAAATGGGGTAACGCGCATCGACCGGTACCATCCTTGAGCTTCTCCGACTTTCGGAAGGGTTAGGGTTAGGGTTAGGGATGAAAGCACATAGGAGAAAGAGATATTCTTGAATAACTTTTTTTGTGAAGGTCGGAGAGACTTGCAAGTAGGCTCTACCCCCACTAAATGGGGTAGCGCGCATCGATCGGTACCATCCTTGAGCTTCTCCGACTTTCGGAAGGGTTAGGGTTAGGGTTAGGGATGAAAGCACATAGGAGAAAGAGATATTCTTGAATAACTTTTTTTGTGAAGGTCGGAGAGACTTGCAAGTAGGCTCTACCCCCACTAAATGGGGTAGCGCGCATCGATCGGTACCATCCTTGAGCTTCTCCGACTTTCGGAAGGGTTAGGGTTAGGGTTAGGGATGAAAGCACATAGGAGAAAGAGATATTCTTGAATAACTTTTTTTGTGAAGGTCGGAGAGACTTGGAAAGTGGTTGCATCTGGACTAATTTGGGTCCTGCAGATCGATTGGTACCATCCCCGAGCTTGTACGACCTTCGGAAGAGGTCGACCGACGAAATTCCCCCAAATCTGAGGAGATATTCTTGAATAACTTTTTTTGTGAAGGTCGG
This sequence comes from Limanda limanda, assembly GCF_963576545.1. Lineage (NCBI taxonomy): Eukaryota > Metazoa > Chordata > Actinopteri > Pleuronectiformes > Pleuronectidae > Limanda > Limanda limanda. Next base: position 282,169 of record NW_026870618.1, read on the forward strand.
AGAGACTTGCAAGTAGGCTCTACCCCCACTAAATGGGGTAGCGCGCATCGATCGGTACCATCCTTGAGCTTCTCCGACTTTCGGAAGGGTTAGGGTTAGGGTTAGGGATGAAAGCACATAGGAGAAAGAGATATTCTTGAATAACTTTTTTTGTGAAGGTCGGAGAGACTTGCAAGTAGGCTCTACCCCCACTAAATGGGGTAGCGCGCATCGATCAGTACCATCCTTGAGCTTCTCCGACTTTCGGAAGGGTTAGGGTTAGGGTTAGGGATGAAAGCACATAGGAGAAAGAGATATTCTTGAATAACTTTTTTTGTGAAGGTCGGAGAGACTTGAAAAGTGGTTGCATCTGGACTAATTTGGGTCCTGCAGATCGATTGGTACCATCCCCGAGCTTGTACGACCTTCGGAAGAGGTCGACCGACGAAATTCCCCCAAAATCTGAGGAGATATTCTTGAATAACTTTTTTTGTGAAGGTCGGAGAGACTTGCAAGTAGGCTCTACCCCCACTAAATGGGGTTGCGCGCATCGATCAGTACCATCCTTGAGCTTCTCCGACTTTCGGAAGGGTTAGGGTTAGGGTTAGGGATGAAAGCACATAGGAGAAAGAAATATTCTTGAATAACTTTTTTTGTGAAGGTCGGAGAGACTTGCAAGTAGGCTCTACCCCCACTAAATGGGGTAACGCGCATCGATCGGTACCATCCTTGAGCTTCTCCGACTTTCGGAAGGGTTAGGGTTAGGGTTAGGGATGAAAGCACATAGGAGAAAGAGATATTCTTGAATAACTTTTTTTGTGAAGGTCGGAGAGACTTGCAAGTAGGCTCTACCCCCACTAAATGGGGTAGCGCACATCGATCGGTACCATCCTTGAGCTTCTCCGACTTTCGGAAGGGTTAGGGTTAGGGTTAGGGATGAAAGCACATAGGAGAAAGAGATATTCTTGAATAACTTTTTTTGTGAAGGTCGGAGAGACTTGCAAGTAGGCTCTACCCCCACTAAATGGGGTAGCGCGCATCGATCGGTACCATCCTTGAGCTTCTCCGACTTTCGGAAGGGTTAGGGTTAGGGTTAGGGATGAAAGCACATAGGAGAAAGAGATATTCTTGAATAACTTTTTTTGTGAAGGTCGGAGAGACTTGGAAAGTGGTTGCATCTGGACTAATTTGGGTCCTGCGGATCGATTGGTACCATCCCCGAGCTTGTACGACCTTCGGAAGAGGTCGACCGACGAAATTCCCCCAAATCTGAGGAGATATTCTTGAATAACTTTTTTTGTGAAGGTCGGAGAGACTTGCAAGTAGGCTCTACCCCCACTAAATGGGGTAGCGCGCATCGATCGGTACCATCCTTGAGCTTCTCCGACTTTCGGAAGGGTTAGGGTTAGGGTTAGGGATGAAAGCACATAGGAGAAAGAGATATTCTTGAATAACTTTTTTTGTGAAGGTCGGAGAGACTTGGAAAGTGGTTGCATCTGGACTAAATTGGGTTCTGCGGATCGATTGGTACCATCCCCGAGCTTGTACGACCTTCGGAAGAGGTCGACCGACGAAATTCCCCCAAATCTGAGGAGATATTCTTGAATAACTTTTTTTGTGAAGGTCGGAGAGACTTGCAAGTAGGCTCTACCCCCACTAAATGGGGTAACGCGCATCGACCGGTACCATCCTTGAGCTTCTCCGACTTTCGGAAGGGTTAGGGTTAGGGTTAGGGATGAAAGCACATAGGAGAAAGAGATATTCTTGAATAACTTTTTTTGTGAAGGTCGGAGAGACTTGCAAGTAGGCTCTACCCCCACTAAATGGGGTAGCGCGCATCGATCGGTACCATCCTTGAGCTTCTCCGACTTTCGGAAGGGTTAGGGTTAGGGTTAGGGATGAAAGCACATAGGAGAAAGAGATATTCTTGAATAACTTTTTTTGTGAAGGTCGGAGAGACTTGCAAGTAGGCTCTACCCCCACTAAATGGGGTAGCGCGCATCGATCGGTACCATCCTTGAGCTTCTCCGACTTTCGGAAGGGTTAGGGTTAGGGTTAGGGATGAAAGCACATAGGAGAAAGAGATATTCTTGAATAACTTTTTTTGTGAAGGTCGGAGAGACTTGGAAAGTGGTTGCATCTGGACTAATTTGGGTCCTGCAGATCGATTGGTACCATCCCCGAGCTTGTACGACCTTCGGAAGAGGTCGACCGACGAAATTCCCCCAAATCTGAGGAGATATTCTTGAATAACTTTTTTTGTGAAGGTCGGAGAGACTTGCAAGTAGGCTCTACCCCCACTAAATGGGGTAGCGCGCATCGATCGGTACCATCCTTGAGCTTCTCCGACTTTCGGAAGGGTTAGGGTTAGGGTTAGGGATGAAAGCACATAGGAGAAAGAGATATTCTTGAATAACTTTTTTTGTGAAGGTCGGAGAGACTTGGAAAGTGGTTGCATCTGGACTAAATTGGGTCCTGCGGATCGATTGGTACCATCCCCGAGCTTGTACGACCTTCGGAAGAGGTCGACCGACGAAATTCCCCCAAATCTGAGGAGATATTCTTGAATAACTTTTTTTGTGAAGGTCGGAGAGACTTGCAAGTAGGCTCTACCCCCACTAAATGGGGTAACGCGCATCGATCGGTACCATCCTTGAGCTTCTCCGACTTTCGGAAGGGTTAGGGTTAGGGTTAGGGATGAAAGCACATAGGAGAAAGAGATATTCTTGAATAACTTTTTTTGTGAAGGTCGGAGAGACTTGCAAGTAGGCTCTACCCCCACTAAATGGGGTAGCGCGCATCGATCGGTACCATCCTTGAGCTTCTCCGACTTTCGGAAGGGTTAGGGTTAGGGTTAGGGATGAAAGCACATAGGAGAAAGAGATATTCTTGAATAACTTTTTTTGTGAAGGTCGGAGAGACTTGCAAGTAGGCTCTACCCCCACTAAATGGGGTAGCGCGCATCGATCGGTACCATCCTTGAGCTTCTCCGACTTTCGGAAGGGTTAGGGTTAGGGTTAGGGATGAAAGCACATAGGAGAAAGAGATATTCTTGAATAACTTTTTTTGTGAAGGTCGGAGAGACTTGGAAAGTGGTTGCATCTGGACTAATTTGGGTCCTGCAGATCGATTGGTACCATCCCCGAGCTTGTACGACCTTCGGAAGAGGTCGACCGACGAAATTCCCCCAAATCTGAGGAGATATTCTTGAATAACTTTTTTTGTGAAGGTCGGAGAGACTTGCAAGTAGGCTCTACCCCCACTAAATGGGGTAGCGCGCATCGATCGGTACCATCCTTGAGCTTCTCCGACTTTTGGAAGGGTTAGGGTTAGGGTTAGGGATGAAAGCACATAGGAGAAAGAGATATTCTTGAATAACTTTTTTTGTGAAGGTCGGAGAGACTTGGAAAGTGGTTGCATCTGGACTAATTTGGGTCCTGCGGATCGATTGGTACCATCCCCGAGCTTGTACGACCTTCGGAAGAGGTCGACCGACGAAATTCCCCCAAATCTGAGGAGATATTCTTGAATAACTTTTTTTGTGAAGGTCGGAGAGACTTGCAAGTAGGCTCTACCCCCACTAAATGGGGTTGCGCGCATCGATCGGTACCATCCTTGAGCTTCTCCGACTTTCGGAAGGGTTAGGGTTAGGGTTAGGGATGAAAGCACATAGGAGAAAGAGATATTCTTGAATAACTTTTTTTGTGAAGGTCGGAGAGACTTGCAAGTAGGCTCTACCCCCACTAAATGGGGTAGCGCGCATTGATCGGTACCATCCTTGAGCTTCTCCGACTTTCGGAAGGGTTAGGGTTAGGGTTAGGGATGAAAGCACATAGGAGAAAGAGATATTCTTGAATAACTTTTTTTGTGAAGGTCGGAGAGACTTGCAAGTAGGCTCTACCCCCACTAAATGGGGTAGCGCGCATCGATCGGTACCATCCTTGAGCTTCTCCGACTTTCGGAAGGGTTAGGGTTAGGGTTAGGGATGAAAGCACATAGGAGAAAGAGATATTCTTGAATAACTTTTTTTGTAAAGGTCGGAGAGACTTGCAAGTAGGCTCTACCCCCACTAAATGGGGTAGCGCGCATCGATCGGTACCATCCTTGAGCTTCTCCGACTTTCGGAAGGGTTAGGGTTAGGGTTAGGGATGAAAGCACATAGGAGAAAGAGATATTCTTGAATAACTTTTTTTGTGAAGGTCGGAGAGACTTGGAAAGTGGTTGCATCTGGACTAATTTGGGTCCTGCGGATCGATTGGTACCATCCCCGAGCTTGTACGACCTTCGGAAGAGGTCGACCGACGAAATTCCCCCAAATCTGAGGAGATATTCTTGAATAACTTTTTTTGTGAAGGTCGGAGAGACTTGCAAGTAGGCTCTACCCCCACTAAATGGGGTAGCGCGCATCGATCGGTACCATCCTTGAGCTTCTCCGACTTTCGGAAGGGTTAGGGTTAGGGTTAGGGATGAAAGCACATAGGAGAAAGAGATATTCTTGAATAACTTTTTTTGTGAAGGTCGGAGAGACTTGGAAAGTGGTTGCATCTGGACTAATTTGGGTCCTGCGGATCGATTGGTACCATCCCCGAGCTTGTACGACCTTCGGAAGAGGTCGACCGACGAAATTCCCCCAAATCTGAGGAGATATTCTTGAATAACTTTTTTTGTGAAGGTCGGAGAGACTTGCAAGTAGGCTCTACCCCCACTAAATGGGGTTGCACGCATCGATCGGTACCATCCTTGAGCTTCTCCGACTTTCGAAAGGGTTAGGGTTAGGGTTAGGGATGAAAGCACATAGGAGAAAGAGATATTCTTGAATAACTTTTTTTGTGAAGGTCGGAGAGACTTGCAAGTAGGCTCTACCCCCACTAAATGGGGTAGCGCGCATCGATCGGTACCATCCTTGAGCTTCTCCGACTTTCGGAAGGGTTAGGGTTAGGGTTAGGGATGAAAGCACATAGGAGAAAGAGATATTCTTGAATAACTTTTTTTGTGAAGGTCGGAGAGACTTGGAAAGTGGTTGCATCTGGACTAATTTGGGTCCTGCGGATCGATTGGTACCATCCCCGAGCTTGTACGACCTTCGGAAGAGGTCGACCGACGAAATTCCCCCAAATCTGAGGAGATATTCTTGAATAACTTTTTTTGTGAAGGTCGGAGAGACTTGCAAGTAGGCTCTACCCCCACTAAATGGGGTTGCGCGCATCGATCGGTACCATCCTTGAGCTTCTCCGACTTTCGGAAGGGTTAGGGTTAGGGTTAGGGATGAAAGCACATAGGAGAAAGAGATATTCTTGAATAACTTTTTTTGTGAAGGTCGGAGAGACTTGCAAGTAGGCTCTACCCCCACTAAATGGGGTAGCGCGCATTGATCGGTACCATCCTTGAGCTTCTCCGACTTTCGGAAGGGTTAGGGTTAGGGTTAGGGATGAAAGCACATAGGAGAAAGAGATATTCTTGAATAACTTTTTTTGTGAAGGTCGGAGAGACTTGCAAGTAGGCTCTACCCCCACTAAATGGGGTAGCGCACATCGATCGGTACCATCCTTGAGCTTCTCCGACTTTCGGAAGGGTTAGGGTTAGGGTTAGGGATGAAAGCACATAGGAGAAAGAGATATTCTTGAATAACTTTTTTTGTAAAGGTCGGAGAGACTTGCAAGTAGGCTCTACCCCCACTAAATGGGGTAGCGCGCATCGATCGGTACCATCCTTGAGCTTCTCCGACTTTCGGAAGGGTTAGGGTTAGGGTTAGGGATGAAAGCACATAGGAGAAAGAGATATTCTTGAATAACTTTTTTTGTGAAGGTCGGAGAGACTTGCAAGTAGGCTCTACCCCCACTAAATGGGGTAGCGCGCATCGATCGGTACCATCCTTGAGCTTCTCCGACTTTCGGAAGGGTTAGGGTTAGGGTTAGGGATGAAAGCACATAGGAGAAAGAGATATTCTTGAATAACTTTTTTTGTGAAGGTCGGAGAGACTTGGAAAGTGGTTGCATCTGGACTAATTTGGGTCCTGCGGATCGATTGGTACCATCCCCGAGCTTGTACGACCTTCGGAAGAGGTCGACCGACGAAATTCCCCCAAATCTGAGGAGATATTCTTGAATAACTTTTTTTGTGAAGGTCGGAGAGACTTGCAAGTAGGCTCTACCCCCACTAAATGGGGTAGCGCGCATCGATCGGTACCATCCTTGAGCTTCTCCGACTTTCGGAAGGGTTAGGGTTAGGGTTAGGGATGAAAGCACATAGGAGAAAGAGATATTCTTGAATAACTTTTTTTGTGAAGGTCGGAGAGACTTGGAAAGTGGTTGCATCTGGACTAATTTGGGTCCTGCGGATCGATTGGTAGCATCCCCGAGCTTGTACGACCTTCGGAAGAGGTCGACCGACGAAATTCCCCCAAATCTGAGGAGATATTCTTGAATAACTTTTTTTGTGAAGGTCGGAGAGACTTGCAAGTAGGCTCTACCCCCACTAAATGGGGTTGCGCGCATCGATCGGTACCATCCTTGAGCTTCTCCGACTTTCGGAAGGGTTAGGGTTAGGGTTAGGGATGAAAGCACATAGGAGAAAGAGATATTCTTGAATAACTTTTTTTGTGAAGGTCGGAGAGACTTGCAAGTAGGCTCTACCCCCACTAAATGGGGTAGCGCGCATCGATTGGTACCATCCTTGAGCTTCTCCGACTTTCGGAAGGGTTAGGGTTAGGGTTAGGGATGAAAGCACATAGGAGAAAGAGATATTCTTGAATAACTTTTTTTGTGAAGGTCGGAGAGACTTGGAAAGTGGTTGCATCTGGACTAATTTGGGTCCTGCAGATCGATTGGTACCATCCCCGAGCTTGTACGACCTTCGGAAGAGGTCGACCGACGAAATTCCCCCAAAATCTGAGGAGATATTCTTGAATAACTTTTTTTGTGAAGGTCGGAGAGACTTGCAAGTAGGCTCTACCCCCACTAAATGGGGTTGCGCGCATCGATCAGTACCATCCTTGAGCTTCTCCGACTTTCGGAAGGGTTAGGGTTAGGGTTAGGGATGAAAGCACATAGGAGAAAGAAATATTCTTGAATAACTTTTTTTGTGAAGGTCGGAGAGACTTGCAAGTAGGCTCTACCCCCACTAAATGGGGTAACGCGCATCGATCGGTACCATCCTTGAGCTTCTCCGACTTTCGGAAGGGTTAGGGTTAGGGTTAGGGATGAAAGCACATAGGAGAAAGAGATATTCTTGAATAACTTTTTTTGTGAAGGTCGGAGAGACTTGCAAGTAGGCTCTACCCCCACTAAATGGGGTAGCGCACATCGATCGGTACCATCCTTGAGCTTCTCCGACTTTCGGAAGGGTTAGGGTTAGGGTTAGGGATGAAAGCACATAGGAGAAAGAGATATTCTTGAATAACTTTTTTTGTGAAGGTCGGAGAGACTTGCAAGTAGGCTCTACCCCCACTAAATGGGGTAGCGCGCATCGATCGGTACCATCCTTGAGCTTCTCCGACTTTCGGAAGGGTTAGGGTTAGGGTTAGGGATGAAAGCACATAGGAGAAAGAGATATTCTTGAATAACTTTTTTTGTGAAGGTCGGAGAGACTTGGAAAGTGGTTGCATCTGGACTAATTTGGGTCCTGCAGATCGATTGGTACCATCCACGAGCTTGTACGACCTTCGGAAGAGGTCGACCGACGAAATTCCCCCAAATCTGAGGAGATATTCTTGAATAACTTTTTTTGTGAAGGTCGGAGAGACTTGCAAGTAGGCTCTACCCCCACTAAATGGGGTAGCGCGCATCGATCGGTACCATCCTTGAGCTTCTCCGACTTTCGGAAGGGTTAGGGTTAGGGTTAGGGATGAAAGCACATAAGAGAAAGAGATATTCTTGAATAACTTTTTTTGTGAAGGTCGGAGAGACTTGGAAAGTGGTTGCATCTGGACTAATTTGGGTCCTGCGGATCGATTGGTACCATCCCCGAGCTTGTACGACCTTCGGAAGAGGTCGACCGACGAAATTCCCCCAAATCTGAGGAGATATTCTTGAATAACTTTTTTTGTGAAGGTCGGAGAGACTTGCAAGTAGGCTCTACCCCCACTAAATGGGGTTGCGCGCATCGATCGGTACCATCCTTGAGCTTCTCCGACTTTCGGAAGGGTTAGGGTTAGGGTTAGGGATGAAAGCACATAGGAGAAAGAGATATTCTTGAATAACTTTTTTTGTGAAGGTCGGAGAGACTTGCAAGTAGGCTCTACCCCCACTAAATGGGGTAGCGCGCATCGATTGGTACCATCCTTGAGCTTCTCCGACTTTCGGAAGGGTTAGGGTTAGGGTTAGGGATGAAAGCACATAGGAGAAAGAGATATTCTTGAATAATTTTTTTTGTGAAGGTCGGAGAGACTTGGAAAGTGGTTGCATCTGGACTAATTTGGGTCCTGCAGATCGATTGGTACCATCCCCGAGCTTGTACGACCTTCGGAAGAGGTCGACCGACGAAATTCCCCCAAAATCTGAGGAGATATTCTTGAATAACTTTTTTTGTGAAGGTCGGAGAGACTTGCAAGTAGGCTCTACCCCCACTAAATGGGGTTGCGCGCATCGATCAGTACCATCCTTGAGCTTCTCCGACTTTCGGAAGGGTTAGGGTTAGGGTTAGGGATGAAAGCACATAGGAGAAAGAAATATTCTTGAATAACTTTTTTTGTGAAGGTCGGAGAGACTTGCAAGTAGGCTCTACCCCCACTAAATGGGGTAACGCGCATCGATCGGTACCATCCTTGAGCTTCTCCGACTTTCGGAAGGGTTAGGGTTAGGGTTAGGGATGAAAGCACATAGGAGAAAGAGATATTCTTGAATAACTTTTTTTGTGAAGGTCGGAGAGACTTGCAAGTAGGCTCTACCCCCACTAAATGGGGTAGCGCACATCGATCGGTACCATCCTTGAGCTTCTCCGACTTTCGGAAGGGTTAGGGTTAGGGTTAGGGATGAAAGCACATAGGAGAAAGAGATATTCTTGAATAACTTTTTTTGTGAAGGTCGGAGAGACTTGCAAGTAGGCTCTACCCCCACTAAATGGGGTAGCGCGCATCGATCGGTACCATCCTTGAGCTTCTCCGACTTTCGGAAGGGTTAGGGTTAGGGTTAGGGATGAAAGCACATAGGAGAAAGAGATATTCTTGAATAACTTTTTTTGTGAAGGTCGGAGAGACTTGGAAAGTGGTTGCATCTGGACTAATTTGGGTCCTGCGGATCGATTGGTACCATCCACGAGCTTGTACGACCTTCGGAAGAGGTCGACCGACGAAATTCCCCCAAATCTGAGGAGATATTCTTGAATAACTTTTTTTGTGAAGGTCGGAGAGACTTGCAAGTAGGCTCTACCCCCACTAAATGGGGTAGCGCGCATCGATCGGTACCATCCTTGAGCTTCTCCGACTTTCGGAAGGGTTAGGGTTAGGGTTAGGGATGAAAGCACATAGGAGAAAGAGATATTCTTGAATAACTTTTTTTGTGAAGGTCGGAGAGACTTGGAAAGTGGTTGCATCTGGACTAATTTGGGTCCTGCGGATCGATTGGTACCATCCCCGAGCTTGTACGACCTTCGGAAGAGGTCGACCGACGAAATTCCCCCAAATCTGAGGAGATATTCTTGAATAACTTTTTTTGTGAAGGTCGGAGAGACTTGCAAGTAGGCTCTACCCCCACTAAATGGGGTTGCGCGCATCGATCGGTACCATCCTTGAGCTTCTCCGACTTTCGGAAGGGTTAGGGTTAGGGTTAGGGATGAAAGCACATAGGAGAAAGAGATATTCTTGAATAACTTTTTTTGTGAAGGTCGGAGAGACTTGCAAGTAGGCTCTACCCCCACTAAATGGGGTAGCGCGCATCGATTGGTACCATCCTTGAGCTTCTCCGACTTTCGGAAGGGTTAGGGTTAGGGTTAGGGATGAAAGCACATAGGAGAAAGAGATATTCTTGAATAACTTTTTTTGTGAAGGTCGGAGAGACTTGGAAAGTGGTTGCATCTGGACTAATTTGGGTCCTGCAGATCGATTGGTACCATCCCCGAGCTTGTACGACCTTCGGAAGAGGTCGACCGACGAAATTCCCCCAAAATCTGAGGAGATATTCTTGAATAACTTTTTTTGTGAAGGTCGGAGAGACTTGCAAGTAGGCTCTACCCCCACTAAATGGGGTTGCGCGCATCGATCAGTACCATCCTTGAGCTTCTCCGACTTTCGGAAGGGTTAGGGTTAGGGTTAGGGATGAAAGCACATAGGAGAAAGAAATATTCTTGAATAACTTTTTTTGTGAAGGTCGGAGAGACTTGCAAGTAGGCTCTACCCCCACTAAATGGGGTAACGCGCATCGATCGGTACCATCCTTGAGCTTCTCCGACTTTCGGAAGGGTTAGGGTTAGGGTTAGGGATGAAAGCACATAGGAGAAAGAGATATTCTTGAATAACTTTTTTTGTGAAGGTCGGAGAGACTTGCAAGTAGGCTCTACCCCCACTAAATGGGGTAGCGCACATCGATCGGTACCATCCTTGAGCTTCTCCGACTTTCGGAAGGGTTAGGGTTAGGGTTAGGGATGAAAGCACATAGGAGAAAGAGATATTCTTGAATAACTTTTTTTGTGAAGGTCGGAGAGACTTGCAAGTAGGCTCTACCCCCACTAAATGGGGTAGCGCGCATCGATCGGTACCATCCTTGAGCTTCTCCGACTTTCGGAAGGGTTAGGGTTAGGGTTAGGGATGAAAGCACATAGGAGAAAGAGATATTCTTGAATAACTTTTTTTGTGAAGGTCGGAGAGACTTGGAAAGTGGTTGCATCTGGACTAATTTGGGTCCTGCGGATCGATTGGTACCATCCACGAGCTTGTACGACCTTCGGAAGAGGTCGACCGACGAAATTCCCCCAAATCTGAGGAGATATTCTTGAATAACTTTTTTTGTGAAGGTCGGAGAGACTTGCAAGTAGGCTCTACCCCCACTAAATGGGGTAGCGCGCATCGATCGGTACCATCCTTGAGCTTCTCCGACTTTCGGAAGGGTTAGGGTTAGGGTTAGGGATGAAAGCACATAGGAGAAAGAGATATTCTTGAATAACTTTTTTTGTGAAGGTCGGAGAGACTTGGAAAGTGGTTGCATCTGGACTAATTTGGGTCCTGCGGATCGATTGGTACCATCCCCGAGCTTGTACGACCTTCGGAAGAGGTCGACCGACGAAATTCCCCCAAATCTGAGGAGATATTCTTGAATAACTTTTTTTGTGAAGGTCGGAGAGACTTGCAAGTAGGCTCTACCCCCACTAAATGGGGTAACGCGCATCGATCGGTACCATCCTTGAGCTTCTCCGACTTTCGGAAGGGTTAGGGTTAGGGTTAGGGATGAAAGCACATAGGAGAAAGAGATATTCTTGAATAACTTTTTTTGTGAAGGTCGGAGAGACTTGCAAGTAGGCTCTACCCCCACTAAATGGGGTAGCGCGCATCGATCGGTACCATCCTTGAGCTTCTCCGTCTTTCGGAAGGGTTAGGGTTAGGGTTAGGGATGAAAGCACATAGGAGAAAGAGATATTCTTGAATAACTTTTTTTGTGAAGGTCGGAGAGACTTGGAAAGTGGTTGCATCTGGACTAATTTGGGTCCTGCGGATCGATTGGTACCATCCACGAGCTTGTACGACCTTCGGAAGAGGTCGACCGACGAAATTCCCCCAAATCTGAGGAGATATTCTTGAATAACTTTTTTTGTGAAGGTCGGAGAGACTTGCAAGTAGGCTCTACCCCCACTAAATGGGGTAGCGCGCATCGATCGGTACCATCCTTGAGCTTCTCCGACTTTCGGAAGGGTTAGGGTTAGGGTTAGGGATGAAAGCACATAGGAGAAAGAGATATTCTTGAATAACTTTTTTTGTGAAGGTCGGAGAGACTTGGAAAGTGGTTGCATCTGGACTAATTTGGGTCCTGCGGATCGATTGGTACCATCCCCGAGCTTGTACGACCTTCGGAAGAGGTCGACCGACGAAATTCCCCCAAATCTGAGGAGATATTCTTGAATAACTTTTTTTGTGAAGGTCGGAGAGACTTGCAAGTAGGCTCTACCCCCACTAAATGGGGTAACGCGCATCGATCGGTACCATCCTTGAGCTTCTCCGACTTTCGGAAGGGTTAGGGTTAGGGTTAGGGATGAAAGCACATAGGAGAAAGAGATATTCTTGAATAACTTTTTTTGTGAAGGTCGGAGAGACTTGCAAGTAGGCTCTACCCCCACTAAATGGGGTAGCGCGCATCGATCGGTACCATCCTTGAGCTTCTCCGACTTTCGGAAGGGTTAGGGTTAGGGTTAGGGATGAAAGCACATAGGAGAAAGAGATATTCTTGAATAACTTTTTTTGTGAAGGTCGGAGAGACTTGGAAAGTGGTTGCATCTGGACTAATTTGGGTCCTGCGGATCGATTGGTACCATCCACGAGCTTGTACGACCTTCGGAAGAGGTCGACCGACGAAATTCCCCCAAATCTGAGGAGATATTCTTGAATAACTTTTTTTGTGAAGGTCGGAGAGACTTGCAAGTAGGCTCTACCCCCACTAAATGGGGTAGCGCGCATCGATCGGTACCATCCTTGAGCTTCTCCGACTTTCGGAAGGGTTAGGGTTAGGGTTAGGGATGAAAGCACATAGGAGAAAGAGATATTCTTGAATAACTTTTTTTGTGAAGGTCGGAGAGACTTGGAAAGTGGTTGCATCTGGACTAATTTGGGTCCTGCGGATCGATTGGTACCATCCCCGAGCTTGTACGACCTTCGGAAGAGGTCGACCGACGAAATTCCCCCAAATCTGAGGAGATATTCTTGAATAACTTTTTTTGTGAAGGTCGGAGAGACTTGCAAGTAGGCTCTACCCCCACTAAATGGGGTAACGCGCATCGATCGGTACCATCCTTGAGCTTCTCCGACTTTCGGAAGGGTTAGGGTTAGGGTTAGGGATGAAAGCACATAGGAGAAAGAGATATTCTTGAATAACTTTTTTTGTGAAGGTCGGAGAGACTTGCAAGTAGGCTCTACCCCCACTAAATGGGGTAGCGCGCATCGATCGGTACCATCCTTGAGCTTCTCCGTCTTTCGGAAGGGTTAGGGTTAGGGTTAGGGATGAAAGCACATAGGAGAAAGAGATATTCTTGAATAACTTTTTTTGTGAAGGTCGGAGAGACTTGGAAAGTGGTTGCATCTGGACTAATTTGGGTCCTGCGGATCGATTGGTACCATCCACGAGCTTGTACGACCTTCGGAAGAGGTCGACCGACGAAATTCCCCCAAATCTGAGGAGATATTCTTGAATAACTTTTTTTGTGAAGGTCGGAGAGACTTGCAAGTAGGCTCTACCCCCACTAAATGGGGTAGCGCGCATCGATCGGTACCATCCTTGAGCTTCTCCGACTTTCGGAAGGGTTAGGGTTAGGGTTAGGGATGAAAGCACATAGGAGAAAGAGATATTCTTGAATAACTTTTTTTGTGAAGGTCGGAGAGACTTGGAAAGTGGTTGCATCTGGACTAATTTGGGTCCTGCGGATCGATTGGTACCATCCCCGAGCTTGTACGACCTTCGGAAGAGGTCGACCGACGAAATTCCCCCAAATCTGAGGAGATATTCTTGAATAACTTTTTTTGTGAAGGTCGGAGAGACTTGCAAGTAGGCTCTACCCCCACTAAATGGGGTAACGCGCATCGATCGGTACCATCCTTGAGCTTCTCCGACTTTCGGAAGGGTTAGGGTTAGGGTTAGGGATGAAAGCACATAGGAGAAAGAGATATTCTTGAATAACTTTTTTTGTGAAGGTCGGAGAGACTTGCAAGTAGGCTCTACCCCCACTAAATGGGGTAGCGCGCATCGATCGGTACCATCCTTGAGCTTCTCCGTCTTTCGGAAGGGTTAGGGTTAGGGTTAGGGATGAAAGCACATAGGAGAAAGAGATATTCTTGAATAACTTTTTTTGTGAAGGTCGGAGAGACTTGCAAGTAGGCTCTACCCCCACTAAATGGGGTAGCGCGCATCGATCGGTACCATCCTTGAGCTTCTCCGACTTTCGGAAGGGTTAGGGTTAGGGTTAGGGATGAAAGCACATAGGAGAAAGAGATATTCTTGAATAACTTTTTTTGTGAAGGTCGGAGAGACTTGGAAAGTGGTTGCATCTGGACTAATTTGGGTCCTGCGGATCGATTGGTACCATCCACGAGCTTGTACGACCTTCGGAAGAGGTCGACCGACGAAATTCCCCCAAATCTGAGGAGATATTCTTGAATAACTTTTTTTGTGAAGGTCGGAGAGACTTGCAAGTAGGCTCTACCCCCACTAAATGGGGTAGCGCGCATCGATCGGTACCATCCTTGAGCTTCTCCGACTTTCGGAAGGGTTAGGGTTAGGGTTAGGGATGAAAGCACATAGGAGAAAGAGATATTCTTGAATAACTTTTTTTGTGAAGGTCGGAGAGACTTGGAAAGTGGTTGCATCTGGACTAATTTGGGTCCTGCGGATCGATTGGTACCATCCCCGAGCTTGTACGACCTTCGGAAGAGGTCGACCGACGAAATTCCCCCAAATCTGAGGAGATATTCTTGAATAACTTTTTTTGTGAAGGTCGGAGAGACTTGCAAGTAGGCTCTACCCCCACTAAATGGGGTAACGCGCATCGATCGGTACCATCCTTGAGCTTCTCCGACTTTCGGAAGGGTTAGGGTTAGGGTTAGGGATGAAAGCACATAGGAGAAAGAGATATTCTTGAATAACTTTTTTTGTGAAGGTCGGAGAGACTTGCAAGTAGGCTCTACCCCCACTAAATGGGGTAGCGCGCATCGATCGGTACCATCCTTGAGCTTCTCCGTCTTTCGGAAGGGTTAGGGTTAGGGTTAGGGATGAAAGCACATAGGAGAAAGAGATATTCTTGAATAACTTTTTTTGTGAAGGTCGGAGAGACTTGCAAGTAGGCTCTACCCCCACTAAATGGGGTAGCGCGCATCGATCGGTACCATCCTTGAGCTTCTCCGACTTTCGGAAGGGTTAGGGTTAGGGTTAGGGATGAAAGCACATAGGAGAAAGAGATATTCTTGAATAACTTTTTTTGTGAAGGTCGGAGAGACTTGGAAAGTGGTTGCATCTGGACTAATTTGGGTCCTGCGGATCGATTGGTACCATCCCCGAGCTTGTACGACCTTCGGAAGAGGTCGACCGACGAAATTCCCCCAAATCTGAGGAGATATTCTTGAATAACTTTTTTTGTGAAGGTCGGAGAGACTTGCAAGTAGGCTCTACCCCCACTAAATGGGGTAGCGCGCATCGATCGGTACCATCCTTGAGCTTCTCCGACTTTCGGAAGGGTTAGGGTTAGGGTTAGGGATGAAAGCACATAGGAGAAAGAGATATTCTTGAATAACTTTTTTTGTGAAGGTCGGAGAGACTTGGAAAGTGGTTGCATCTGGACTAATTTGGGTCCTGCGGATCGATTGGTACCATCCACGAGCTTGTACGACCTTCGGAAGAGGTCGACCGACGAAATTCCCCCAAATCTGAGGAGATATTCTTGAATAACTTTTTTTGTGAAGGTCGGAGAGACTTGCAAGTAGGCTCTACCCCCACTAAATGGGGTAGCGCGCATCGATCGGTACCATCCTTGAGCTTCTCCGACTTTCGGAAGGGTTAGGGTTAGGGTTAGGGATGAAAGCACATAGGAGAAAGAGATATTCTTGAATAACTTTTTTTGTGAAGGTCGGAGAGACTTGGAAAGTGGTTGCATCTGGACTAATTTGGGTCCTGCGGATCGATTGGTACCATCCCCGAGCTTGTACGACCTTCGGAAGAGGTCGACCGACGAAATTCCCCCAAATCTGAGGAGATATTCTTGAATAACTTTTTTTGTGAAGGTCGGAGAGACTTGCAAGTAGGCTCTACCCCCACTAAATGGGGTAACGCGCATCGATCGGTACCATCCTTGAGCTTCTCCGACTTTCGGAAGGGTTAGGGTTAGGGTTAGGGATGAAAGCACATAGGAGAAAGAGATATTCTTGAATAACTTTTTTTGTGAAGGTCGGAGAGACTTGCAAGTAGGCTCTACCCCCACTAAATGGGGTAGCGCGCATCGATCGGTACCATCCTTGAGCTTCTCCGTCTTTCGGAAGGGTTAGGGTTAGGGTTAGGGATGAAAGCACATAGGAGAAAGAGATATTCTTGAATAACTTTTTTTGTGAAGGTCGGAGAGACTTGCAAGTAGGCTCTACCCCCACTAAATGGGGTAGCGCGCATCGATCGGTACCATCCTTGAGCTTCTCCGACTTTCGGAAGGGTTAGGGTTAGGGTTAGGGATGAAAGCACATAGGAGAAAGAGATATTCTTGAATAACTTTTTTTGTGAAGGTCGGAGAGACTTGGAAAGTGGTTGCATCTGGACTAATTTGGGTCCTGCGGATCGATTGGTACCATCCCCGAGCTTGTACGACCTTCGGAAGAGGTCGACCGACGAAATTCCCCCAAATCTGAGGAGATATTCTTGAATAACTTTTTTTTGAAGGTCGGAGAGACTTGCAAGTAGGCTCTACCCCCACTAAATGGGGTAGCGCGCATCGATCGGTACCATCCTTGAGCTTCTCCGACTTTCGGAAGGGTTAGGGTTAGGGTTAGGGATGAAAGCACATAGGAGAAAGAGATATTCTTGAATAACTTTTTTTGTGAAGGTCGGAGAGACTTGGAAAGTGGTTGCATCTGGACTAATTTGGGTCCTGCGGATCGATTGGTACCATCCACGAGCTTGTACGACCTTCGGAAGAGGTCGACCGACGAAATTCCCCCAAATCTGAGGAGATATTCTTGAATAACTTTTTTTGTGAAGGTCGGAGAGACTTGCAAGTAGGCTCTACCCCCACTAAATGGGGTAGCGCGCATCGATCGGTACCATCCTTGAGCTTCTCCGACTTTCGGAAGGGTTAGGGTTAGGGTTAGGGATGAAAGCACATAGGAGAAAGAGATATTCTTGAATAACTTTTTTTGTGAAGGTCGGAGAGACTTGGAAAGTGGTTGCATCTGGACTAATTTGGGTCCTGCGGATCGATTGGTACCATCCCCGAGCTTGTACGACCTTCGGAAGAGGTCGACCGACGAAATTCCCCCAAATCTGAGGAGATATTCTTGAATAACTTTTTTTGTGAAGGTCGGAGAGACTTGCAAGTAGGCTCTACCCCCACTAAATGGGGTAACGCGCATCGATCGGTACCATCCTTGAGCTTCTCCGACTTTCGGAAGGGTTAGGGTTAGGGTTAGGGATGAAAGCACATAGGAGAAAGAGATATTCTTGAATAACTTTTTTTGTGAAGGTCGGAGAGACTTGCAAGTAGGCTCTACCCCCACTAAATGGGGTAGCGCGCATCGATCGGTACCATCCTTGAGCTTCTCCGTCTTTCGGAAGGGTTAGGGTTAGGGTTAGGGATGAAAGCACATAGGAGAAAGAGATATTCTTGAATAACTTTTTTTGTGAAGGTCGGAGAGACTTGCAAGTAGGCTCTACCCCCACTAAATGGGGTAGCGCGCATCGATCGGTACCATCCTTGAGCTTCTCCGACTTTCGGAAGGGTTAGGGTTAGGGTTAGGGATGAAAGCACATAGGAGAAAGAGATATTCTTGAATAACTTTTTTTGTGAAGGTCGGAGAGACTTGGAAAGTGGTTGCATCTGGACTAATTTGGGTCCTGCGGATCGATTGGTACCATCCCCGAGCTTGTACGACCTTCGGAAGAGGTCGACCGACGAAATTCCCCCAAATCTGAGGAGATATTCTTGAATAACTTTTTTTGTGAAGGTCGGAGAGACTTGCAAGTAGGCTCTACC